>NC_084733.1:62478265-62523914 GCF_033978785.1 Entelurus aequoreus | reverse complement strand
TGTTTGCTTCATGCAACCTGTCAGTAAGTTTTGTGAGTATTTCTGGTTACTAGTCTATGCTAAGTGTTAGCTTATTTGTTTTCTGTGCTAAGTTTTAGCCTTAGCTTCCGCGTGAGATCGGCACGCATCCGTCTTGCTTGTCTTGTGTTTTTTGGATGATTTATGTTTAATAAATCATTCCTACCTTCACGTCTTGGTCCGGAGCCGTCAGTTTTGCATCTTGGGAGAACAACCGCGCAGCAAGCGTAAACCCCTTTATGACAGAATGAAGCCACCTTTCAGTTCTTCCACAGCTGACAGCCAGGAGATGGAGACGCGCCGGCGAAGACGGAAGCCAGCCAGAAAGGCTTCGCCTCACCGTCAAAACGCGTCATTCCCCCAAACTCCTCCTCCGGACAGCAGGAAGCCACAAGCAGCCGAGTAGTCCTCGCCGTCGAAGTTTGGTAATCCAATCCACCACTTTGCCAAACATTTGTCTGCTTGGGCGGTCAAGCAAATGCATTCCTCTTCTGATGACGTCACTGAACCGGCGCGTGGTGATATCACTCCGCCGGCGTCATCAAGGGAAGTCACGGACCAGAATTTTTTTTTTGTGCCTTCTAACTCCCTTTGTCAGCCACCGCCAAAAGACTTCATTCCTAAAATAAAATATTATCAGGACATTTTTTTGCAAATAAGGTCTAGTCAATCCCAGTCACCCCTAAGGATTCTACCCCCCTCCTGACCTCCCGCCACCCGCCCTTAAAGACTGTTCCAGACCGCAAGGAGCGCGTCTGGTATCCGCCCCTTGAGGGGGGGCTGGAGCCGGAAGCTGTGCTGGTGTGGTGGCTCAGCTGCGCCCAGCCAGGCAGCAACCTCCATCGCGGCCGCCGTCACCAGTCTTTCGGCCTGCCAAGCCGCAACACCCAGCTAGACCGCCTCCGCCATGCTCATGGCTAACCTCAGCCTGGGTGGGCCTGCAGACGCCACCATCATCTCTGGTGGGCTTGCAGACGCCACCATCATCTCCGGTGGGCTTGCAGACGCCACCATCATCTCCGGTGGGCTTGCAGACGCCACCATCATCTCCGGTGGGCATGCAAACGTCACCGGCACAGGTTCCTGTTTCTGCTCATCGGCTAGCCCCAGTTCCAGTTCCTGCTCCTCGGCTAGCACCAGTACCTGTTCCTGTACCTCGGCTGACACCAGTACCTATTCCTGTACCTCGGCTGACACCAGTACCTGTTCCTGCACCTCGGCTGACACCAGTTCCTGCTCCTCGGCTGACACCAGTTCCTGCACCTCGGCTGACACCAGTTCCAGCACCTCGGCTGTCACCAGTTCCAGCCCCTCGGCTGACACCAGTTCCAGCACTTCGGCTGACACCAGTTCCTGTACCTGCGCCACGCCAAGCTTCGCCGCCTGTACCTGCGCCATGCCAAGCTTCGCCGCCTGTACCTGCACCACGCCAAGCTTTGCCGCCTGTACCTGCACCACGCCAATCTTCGCCGCCTGTACCTGCACCACGCCAAGCTTTGCCTCCTGCCGAACCCACGCTAAGCTTCGCCGCCTGCCGAACCCACACCTGACTCGTCGTCTGCTTCCAAGCCTGCCACGACGCCGACGCCCCCACCTCCCCGTCGACCACGAATGTGGCCGCTCCCTGGTCGTCCGCCTCGCCAAGTGCGCCCACCTCCCCGTCGGCCACGAATGTGGCCGTTCCCGGGTCGCCCGTCTCGCCTGCTGCAGCGGTGTTCCACTCGCCGCCGCCACCTGACTTGTCCTCTGTGGATTCGGGGACACTTGGCCTGGCGACCCACTGCCAAGTCCTCCCTCCGCCCTCCCGTGACTTTTGACCCTGCTTGTTTTTTGTTTTTTTGGGGACATCTGGGATCTGTCCTTAAAGGGGGTCTCTGTCATGATCCGTGGTCTGGATCATGTTTTGTGTTTTCGGTTTGTTTTGGACTCCCTCAGTTCCTGGTTGTGCACTTCCTTGTTTGAGTTTGTTACCATGGTTACGTATAATTTTCACCTGCCTCTGTTATTTGGGAAGCACACCTGTCATTAATCAGAGACTACTATTTAAGCCTGCTTTTCCGGTCACTCTGTGTGGCTTCATTGTTTGCTTCATTCAACCTGTCAGTAAGTTTTGTGAGTATTTCTGGTTTCAAATCTATGCGAAGTGTTAGCTTATTTGTTTTCTGCGCTAAGTTTTAGCCTTAGCTTCCGCGTGCGATCGGCATGCATCCGTTTTGCTTGTCTTGTGTTTTTTGGATGATTTATGTTTAATAAATCATTCCTACCTTCACGTCTTGATCCGGAGCCGTCAGTTTTGCATCTTGGGAGAACAACCGCGCAGCAAGCGTAAACCCCTTTATGACAGTGATGCTTTTCTTTAAGTTTTGTTATCAATCAGAAAAATCAAACATGGATAAGTGTAGAGAAATAAAGCGTTTTGCATTTTTACCATCATGCATTGCAGGGGATTTAAATAGGTGTAATTTTAAATGATGTGTTGTGCCTGGACATTTTGTTTTATACATTTTTTGCACCATGACTAGGGAGAGTTGTTTGGATTGGGTCACAAAAGAAAATGCTGCACATTTGGACAGTCTGGACACCCCTGGTAATCAATTACAATTATAAAACAGCAAAAATGTTTCAAACGTGGATCCGTGGAAAGAAAGTGTTTAGCATTTTTCCCATCATGCATTGCAGGGGATTTAAATGGGTGTTATTTTAAATTATTTTTATTTAATGGACATTTTTTTAAATAATATCCACAAAGTTCAGTGAGCAGGTTGTGTTATGTGTGAGCATGTGTGTTGACTTTTTGTGTTGGTTTATTTGCAACATGAGGTGGTAAAGGTTGTTTAGATTGGGTCATATATAAAAATGATGTGCCGGGTAAAATTCAATATGCAATTCATGGTCATTAACCTGAATTACTCACATTGTCCACAAGATGGCGACGAAGTTGCAGCAATTATAAGATCAGATATTTTAAAATGAAGTTGGTTGCCGGGCAGCACGGTGGAACAGGGGTTAGTGCATGTGCCTCACAATACGAAGGTCCTGAGTAGTCCTGAGTTCAATCCCGGGCTCGGGATCTTTCTGTGTGGAGTTTGCATGTTCTCCCCTTGACTGTGTGGGTTCCCTCTGGGTGCTCCGGCTTCCTCCCACCGCCAAAAACATGCACCTGGGGATAAGTTATTTGGCAACACTAAATTGGCCTTAGAGTATGAATGTTGTCTGTCTATCTGTGTTGGCCCTGTGATGAGGTGGCGACGTGTCCAGGGTGTACCCCGCCTGCCGCCCGAATGCAGCTGAGATAGGCTCCAGCACACCCCGTGACAAGCGGTAGGAAATGAATGGATGGATGGAAGTTGGAGCCACTATGCAGGCTAGATTTCATATTAAACTCAAAATGCCCCAATGCACACTACTTTGAACACCTCTGCTCTGCTTGAATATGATCAGGTTCCCGATGTTATTTCAATTTAGGGGTTGGGGGATGGGTGTAAACAATTTTTTTGTCGCTTTGTTGGGACATGACAGAAAATAACTGAGAAGCACTGCTTCAATGTTAATAGTGTTGGTCAAGAAAGCGAATACAATAATTAACAAATGATTGTCAAATCTTATTATTCATTTTACATGATCATGTTGTTTTTTGTATTTTTCATGAAATGCAGGGGAGGCGCTGTGTTCTAGAATTTAAGACATTATTTACAACCTCAAATGAATGTCTCATTATGACGATAACTAAGCTAGAGAGGACCTAATGACTCTTGAGTCCGCCCAAACAGTGTGTGTACATAAATAAAAATGACACGTCTTTAATATTGTGAACTGTCAAGAGTGATGACATCTTCTTAAAACGTCTCCCCGGGCCAACAATAAAAATAGAAAACTCTTCAAAAAGACGTTTGGTGTCTAATTAGAGTGTCTGCAGAATGTGCCTAGAGAGGTCTTTTTATCTTCATGGGAACATTAAGGAACACCGCAGTATTTTTTTTAAACACACCTTTAAGACTCTAAGTTAGCTTATTATAATAATTGAAAATCCATGAAATGATTACAATGTGTAAAACAATGAATCATGTTAAATATAGGAGGAAAAATTTAACTTTTTAACTTGGTTAAATGATAAGTTATTACATGTAAAAATACCTATTTAACTCATTGACATATTTAAAAAATATGTAAGTTGTGTTTTTTACCAGGTTTGTTAAGTCATTCATATTAAAAGTGTAAACAGAATATATATATATATATATATATATATATATATATATATATATATATATGTGTGTGTGTGTGTGTGTGTGTGTGTGTGTGTGTGTGTGTGTGTATATATACATATATATGTATAAATGTATATACATATATATACAAATATGTATACATACATACATATATATATATATATATGCGTGTATGTATGTGTATGCATATACATAGTCCTAGATATGTTTAAAATTATTTAAAGCGCACTATGCAAAATAAACGCAACATTATTAATATTACTACTACGGATAACTTTAACAAAAATTCCTCAAAACAGCCCACTACCTATAATATGGGCTTTTTTAACATAAGATCCATCCATCCATCCATCCATCCATCCATTTTCTACCGCTTGTCCAAAACGTTATTAGTTAATGAGGTCATTAGAGACAACAATCTTAATGGGGACGGCCTGGTGAAGTGGGGAGAGTGGCGTGCCAGCAATCTGAGGGTTACTGGTTCAATCCCCACCTTCTACCATCCTAGTCACGTCCGTTGTGTCCTTGAGCAAGACACTTCACCCTTGCTCCTGATGAGCCTGGTTAGCGCCGTGCATGGCAGCTCCCGCCATCAGTGTGTGAATGTGTGAATGGGTGGATGTGGAAAATAGTGTCAAAGCACTCTGAGTTCCTTAAAAAGGTAGAAAAGCGCTATACAAGTACGACCCATTTACCATTAACGTCATTGGTCTCAGCGAAACCTGTCTCAAACAGACACATTTTTTACGCTGAACGAGGCATCTCCTCCTAACTATACAAATGTGCATATTGCCCGTCCCCTTAAAAGGGGGTGGGGGGATCGCACTAATATACAATGAAAACCTTAACCTTAACCCTAACCTAAGTAATAAATATAAATCATTTGAGGTGCTTAGTTTGAGGTCTGTCGCACCGTTGCCTCTCTACCTGGCTGTTATCTACCGCCCCCCTGGGCCCTATTCGGACTTTATCAGTGAATTCTCAGAGTTCCTCGCTGATCTAGTGACGCACGCCGACAATATAATTATAATGGGGGACTGAATACCCCATCATGCATTCCAGTTCCGGTCACCAATAATCCCCGCCCCTTTTCAGACAAGTTTTTTTTATTTTTTTTAATAAAGCCAAGTTGTTTGTAAACAAAATGTCTGCCTGACTGCCGACAAGTAGGCAGGAGCTCTACTTCATAATTTGAGGGCTTCAGCGGAGAATATAAGAACATTTTCAATGCAACAAGGGTCAGGCTGCAGCCGTCTGTTGCACCTGCTGGACGCGACACCTGAGCGGCCACACAACGGTGCTTTCTCCTCCCGACAGCCAAGCAGCCAGGAGCACTCGTTCCATTGCGAGTGTGCACCGCAGCATTATCAAGCGCAACGTTTCAGCTCATGGATATCGGGGCAAGAGGAGGAAAAGGTAATTAGACATTTATTTCTAAATGATTGTTGAATCCCAAGAAATGTAAGGCAACATGTAAGGCAACATGGCATTGTAGTCCTAAGAGTCTGACATCTATTGCAAACTTGCCGTTTGTCTCGGAGAAAGCGGACAAAAGAACACAGTCAAATCAGCTAGTAATGTTTGCAGCGTTGTTGCTATGGTAACATGTCGAAATGTGAGTCACGTCGTGGTACGTCAGTAGCTAATTATATACTAATAATGGATTACATTTATTTAGCCCTCTTCTATCGACTAGATAAGGGGTCCCCAAACTACGGCCCGCGGGCCGGTTACGGCCTGCCAGCGTCCAAAATCCGGCCCGCGGGAAAACATTTTTTTATTATCATTTTAAATCTGACTCTTCTATTCCATTTTTTGGTGTCTCCTAGCCGCTCAGGCAAATCATTTTGTCTAAAAATGCATTTCCCTGTATGACTTATATTGTCTTAGCTGTTTTCATGTGATCTGATTGTTACATTCTTATTTCAGAGTCACCACACAGCTGCATGACCATTTCAACAAGGACGGAATAAACAACCTCTGGATTGTGTTCTTCGACTAATTCCAAAGTATGATGCAATTCTTTGCCATGATATAGCGATGGACACAGTGAAAAATGTGTTCAGTGGCTGTACTGGATCTGGGTGGCCAGTCAAGGGTGTTGGAGGTGCCAAATTTGGCTCTCTGTCTGGCCTCATCTTCATGCAACACATTGCAAAAACATCTATACAATGATCCTGGAAGGTTCCGGACATCCACATCATCACACACACCAAGAAATGCAGATACAGTTTGAGTGTGCTCTTGATAAAGCCTCTCCTGATGGAAGTTATCAGAGTCCTTGTCACACCCCGCCTCGGGTGAAGGTAATGTAACCATTGCAAACCAGACTTTCAAATCAAGGATGGCAAGGCACGCAGTTGGTAACAGTTTACAAACATTTATTGAAATCCCAAAAAGTGTCAAAAGGTGAACAATGACAGGAAAACAAAGCACCTACACTCTGTAATGGTAATAAACAGAGGCAATATTAGTATTGTATATTATATATAGTACATTTATATTCTAAATACATTTCAAAGTTGCATGCTTTAAATAGGCCTATATAATTCATCAAAATAAGCATATTAAAAATAATCAAAATGTAAATCATCCATTATAACAAAATACATGTATTCATAATCAAAGGTCAATAATCAAATATGTCAAAGTAAAGAATTAAATAATGAAAACAGATTTAGCAAAATCTATTAGCAATCAACAAAACTAATTTAACCGGTTACAACACAACATCTCATCATCAAAATAATCACCTCAGTAGATGATGCATGGAGACCGAAACTCCTGCTCAGGACAGAGAACCTCCTCTGGCAGTGACCAACAGCAGACTGTCAGAAAAACGGCATTTTCCAACTTAAATAGCCCATAGCTCCGCCCACTAGCTGGGACCAATTTGACAGGGGGAATTAAGAAAACAGTTATTTTGGAAATTACACCATAAATAACCATCACATGTCTAAAAAGTATTCACATAGTACTTTTGCATGTGTAGAGCAGTCATTTTTGTACACAGTATATTCAGGCTTTAGACAACACAACTTTCAAATGTCCAGTGTCCTTCTGTAATACCCAGCTTTTGATAATCATGGTTCGACCCAAATTTGGCCTAATTAGTGAATGCAGGTGTGTTCACCTATATAAAGCCCTCAACCCCACCCTGACTCTTTTAGTCAACTGTTCAGAGCCATGGTGGGTGACAGGTAACAATTTGTTGAGCACATGCTTTTCACTAGCTAACAAGATTGAATGTTTGTAGTTTGTCCATGTTGAGCTTCCCAACAAATGTGCACGGTTTGTGAGGAAGTCCAAAGGTCAAACAGTGACAGTGTGGGGTCAAACTGTCACATTACCTCCCTCCTCTCCAGCGACAGCAAGTTCAGGGAGACGAGACAGGTAATCAGCTAGCAAGTTAGTTTTGCCAGCTCGATGTGTGATATTGAAGCAAAAGGGCTGTAACGCCAAGTACCATCTGGTGACACGGGAGTTCTTATCCCTCATGGAGTTGATCCAGCTCAATGCTCGGTCCGTTTCCAGATCAAAGGTCCGTCCCAGAAGGTAATAACGTAGGCTGTCCAATGCCCACTTGATGGCAAGACATTCCTTTTCGATGGCAGAGTACCTAGTTTCTCTGGGATGCAGTTTACGGCTCAGATATAGAAGCGGTTGTTCCTCGCCCTCCTTTCCTTGGGCTAGGACGGCTCCAAGGCCCACACCGGAGGCATCAACTTGAACAAGGAATCGCTGGTTGAAGTCAGGACTTTGTAAGACCGGGAAAGAGCATAGAATAGCTTTGACCTTTGTGAAGGCAGTTTCACATTTTTCTGTCCATTTGACTGGATTAGAGGATGCTTTGGTAGTCAGCTCGACAAGAGGAGCTGTGATGGTAGAGAAGTGGGGCACAAATCTTCTGTACCACCCAGAAAGCCCCAAGAATGACCGGACCTGCTTCTTTGTCTAGGACTGTCTTGGATAGCCTTCACCTTGTCCACCTCACCTTGTCCACCTGAGGACGTATATGCCCGTTGCCAAGATGGTAACCTAGGTAGCACACCTCAGTTTTGGCCCACTCACATTTCTGGGTGTTAAGAGTGAGCCCGGCAGAATGGACTTGACGCAGGTGAGAGAGGTGGTCTTTCCAGGAAGTGCTGAAAACCACCACATCATCAAGATAGGCAGCAGAGAACTGGCCACACCCCTGCAGAGCGCGATCCATTAGCCGCTGAAAGGTTGCGGGGGCTCCGTGGAGTCCGAACCCACACACACCCTTTGGTCCACGGAAGGCAGTGTACTCCCTAGACTCCTTCTTTAAAGGGACTTGCCAGTATCCCTTACACAGGTCAAGGGTGGTGATGAACACAGCTTTGCCGAGCTTCTCAAGAAGTTCATCAATACGTGGCATAGGATAAGCATCAATTTAGAAACGGCATTCATTTTGCGTAGGTCATTACAAACTCGTATCGTGTTGTCTTTTTTAGGAACGAGGACAATGGGGTTACACCACTCACTGTTTGAGGGTTCAATCACTCCTAGATCCAGCATGGTTTGGATTTCATGGTTGAGGGGCTCCACCATCCGCTCTGGCACTCTGTATGGGCGCTGACGGATAGGTGTTGGGTTTTTTAAGTGAATGACATGTTCAATTAGTGGAGTTCTTCCTGGCTTTCCACTGAACAATACTGGGAATTCTTCACACACTGCAATAGTTTATGGGCAGATTTTGCAGACAAGTGACTTACATCAGGTTTCTGTGGTGTAGTGAGCATGGACAGATCTGTCTCCTCCACATCATCCTCCATTTTCACTTCCCGTGCCAGCATCACCTTTTTCTCTTGCAACTTCTTGCTTTGAGTAGGTACTTGACTGGCCTGGACATAATTTCCTTCCACGGATGATTTTCTCTCCTTCCATTCCTTCAGAAGGTTGATGTGGTACACTTGGGATGCTTTTCCTTTATCCGGATGTGAGATCTCATAGGTGACTGACCAGCTTGTCTGACCACGGAGTAAGGACCTTTCCATTGGGCCAGCAGTTTATGACTTGAGGTTGGAAGCGAGAGCATGACCTCTTGACCTGGCTGTAGCACCCTGTGACAAGCTTTCTGGCCATACCAGGTCTTCTGTTTCAAGGGGCAGACTGGGGCTCGATGCCCTGGCTGTTGGCAGTGGTAGCAGATGAGATCCTTCACTGGACTCTGTCTTGGGAACAGTCTGTTGTCCCCTGAGGTGCTGTAACCACCTGCTTTCTGCACACCTCTTTGGTGTGACAGGTCAGCTGCACCTTGGGCTGCTACATGGTTGTTCTGCTGCCTTGGCATTCGGAGTCCTTTACGAGCATTCAAGTACTGGCCTGCAAGTTTAGCAGCAGTAAGTCCGTCTTCTGGCTCATGTTCCTTCACCCAAGTCTTCATTTCTTTGGGCAGCATGCAAAGCATTTGCTCCAGAATGAAGAGCTCTGCAGTGTCTTCTTTGGAACGCTGCTCTGGCTTGATCCATCTTCTGTAGAGACCTTTGAGTCTGTTGTAAGTCTCCTTGGGAGATTCACCAGGGGGAATGTAGATTGACCGGAACTGGAGTCTATAAGTCTCAGGAGAGATATCAAACTTAGCAAGGAGGGCTTCTTTAAGGTCAGTATAGACGTTGGAAGAATCTTCCTCCATCGCAGAATAGGCATCCAGAGTTTTGCCGGTCAAGAGTGGAACAAGTCGGCAGGCCCAGTCAGACTGAGGCCAGCCCCAGGTGCGAGCGATGCGCTCGAAGCGGACAAGAAAGTTTTCGATGTCCTCACCCTGCTGGAAAGAGAGTATCTTTGGGCCTTGTCGGAGATGATGGTCAGGTGGCAAGGAATCTCTGGACGGCGACGCTTGAGGAATAGGAGTTGGCTGTGGGCGAGTTCTGGGTTTGGGTGACTGCTCATAATGACTATCATCAGTAGTACGGTAAGCATTTTGGTTAGTGAGTGAGTGATCTAGGCTAGGCCTTGTACAGACATTTTTTAACTCCTGGAGTTCACGGACTAGGATAGCTTCCCTACGTTGCTGTCCAATCAAAAAGTCTTGGAACATGTTAACCAGGGTAGGTTCACTTAGCACTCTTTCAGTCTTTGGTGGCTCAGCAGACCACCTAGCCTTCCCAGAACCCTTCCTATGCTGCATACGCCTAGCCCCAGAGTTCTCAAAACCTTTGACGTCTTCTTCAGACTCCTCTGTGTTCCATCCAACTTCACGCTCCTCAGCCATAGTCATCCGGTCCAGCCTTATCGCCGTGGCCCCTCGACCAGCCATCTCATCAGTCTCCTCTGTCATTGCCACCTCCGACACTTGGGATCTCAAACCAGTTCTGGCCTGCCCTCTGCCAGATTTGTTGTAAACTCTGCGGCTTGCCATCCCACCACTGCCACCATATGTCACACCCCGCCTCGGGTGAAGGTAATGTAACCGTTGCAAACCAGACTTTCAAATCAAGGATGGCAAGGCACGCAGTTGGTAACAGTTTACAAACATTTATTGAAATCCCAAAAAGTGTCAAAAGGTGAACAATGACAGGAAAACAAAGCACCTACAATCTGTAATGGTAATAAACAGAGGCAATATAAGTATTGTATATTATATATAGTACATTTATATTCTAAATACATTTCAAAGTTGCATGCTTTAAATAGGCCTATATAATTCATCAAAATAAGCATATTAAAAATAATCAAAATGTAAATCATCCATTATAACAAAATACATGTATTCATAATCAAAGGTCAATAATCAAATATGTCAAAGTAAAGAATTAAATAATGAAAACAGATTTAGCAAAATCTATTAGCAATCAACAAAACTAATTTAACCGGTTACAACACAACATCTCATCATCAAAATAATCACCTCAGTAGATGATGCATGGAGACCGAAACTCCTGCTCAGGACAGAGAACCTCCTCTGGCAGTGACCAACAGCAGACTGTCAGAAAAACGGCATTTTCCAACTTAAATAGCCCATAGCTCCGCCCACTAGCTGGGACCAATTTGACAGGGGGAATTAAGAAAACAGTTATTTTGGAAATTACACCATAAATAACCATCACATGTCTAAAAAGCATTCACATAGTACTTTTGCATGTGTAGAGCAGTCATTTTTGTACACGGTATATTCAGGCTTTAGACAACACAACTTTCAAATGTCCAGTGTCCTTCTGTAATACCCAGCTTTTGATAATCATGGTTCGACCCAAATTTGGCCTAATTAGTGAATGCAGGTGTGTTCACCTATATAAAGCCCTCAACCCCACCCTGACTCTTTTAGTCAACTGTTCAGAGCCATGGTGGGTGACAGGTAGTGATGGGTTGATGAGGCCTCATGAAGCGTTTCGACACATTGCAAAACTGTATTGATACTGTGTCGATACAGTGTCACTAAATACTGACATCTGCTGGACATTAAAAATCCCTACAGGCAACCTATGGACCGACTCAACTGACACTGATATTATGACCTAGTATATACAATAATATAAACCAAGTCATTGTATTTCATTTAGGATTATTTCATATCTTCATTTAAATAAAGATATATTTTTTAGATACAGTCAAATAATGTGAACATGTATCATGACTAGGATGGTAGAAGGTGGGGATTGAACCCCAGTAACCAATTGCTGGCACAGCCACGCTACCAACTTCGCCACGCCGTCATTCCTGTACCTTCTCTAGTAACAGTAGTGATGGGTCCACACAGATGCATCGGCGCATGCGTCGAGCTCATAGAGCGAAACCCTGTGTCGGTGCGCGTACCGCTTTTAGAAAGTCACGTGACCGATCATGAGCTGCTTTGGTCACGTGACCGATACGCGAACTGTATCGCACTGACACCTCCTCTGTGCCCTGTGAGCAACCTTCCCTCTAAGGTGCGCGCCTGCGCAATTGCGCAGTGCTCAAGCGTCCTCCGCGCACACCGTGCGCCGCACAGCCAATATATGCCGCGCACCAAATCAAACCCATCTGAATTCTAAACAAAATAAACACATTTATTCTGTGTAATTTTGAAATGCAACTTTGAGTGACAGTGACAACAAGCGGCCCTAATGGTGTTCGTCAACAACACGCATTGCGCCGCTTCCTAATAAACACAGTTTGGCGCGCAGGCGTCAGTGCGATACAGTTCATGAGCGGTCACGTGACCAGAACAGCTCATGAGCGGTCACGTGACCAAAACAGCTCGTGTTCGGTCACGTGACTTTCTAAAAGCGATACGCGCACCGACACAGGGTATCGCTCTATGAGCTCGACGCATGCGCCGATGCATCGGTGTTGCCGGACCCATCACTAGTGACAGGTAACAATTTGTTTGTTGAGCACATGCTTTTCACTAGCTAACAAGATTGAATGTTTGTAGTTTGTCCATGTTGAGCTTCCCAACAAATGTGCACGGTTTGTGAGGAAGTCCAAAGGTCAAACAGTGACAGTGTGGGGTCAAACTGTCACAGTCCTCTTTTTGCAGCCTCTCAATGCATTGCAGAACACTAGTAAAAAAAAACAGAAAACATCCTCTTCATTGCCTTTCACTTCAAAAAATAAAGCTTGAATCTGAAAAATGAAGAATATCATATGAACATACGTTGTGGATAAAGCAGGAAGTGCTTGTCACCATATTCCATCGTTACCGGAATACACGATCAGTCCATGCGTGCACGAAGACAACGTCACTTCTGTCAAATTGTTTTACGCAATTATGATCATCCCCATCATACCAGTTATCATGGTTTTCGCTTTTGTAATCATTATTTGAATAACAATAACATATAAAAGATTACATACAAAACAATTGTTACTTAAGAATACAGTATTTATTTGGAAACCGTACAGCAGCCTTAAATAGCAAATAAATATTTTTTACTATTACATTAAACACATCAATTCACAATACTGATCATTTAAAAGTTTAGTTTTTGTTACACCACAGACATAGATTTTTGTTAAAATACGTTGTTTAAAAAGAAGTATGCAATGAGTTAGTGGTGCCCCCGTGCGTCATTTATTGCGATGACAGAAAAGTAAAAATAGTTGAAAATGTGGCGATAATAGTCCCTTTTTTAAATGTACATTCTGTTAATTTTTATATTATTGTTCCCTTTTACTCCTTGGTAAGCTATAGTTTTATACAAAACATTAAAATAACACAGAACATGATGTAGCAGACTTCGTCGTAAAATGTTCAAGTTCCGGAAGTGACGTAGTTTCTACGCGCATGCGTGGACAGATTGTGTTTTCTGCTATCAATGAAGTAGTGTTCTGCAAACTTAGCAAAAGGATATGCACTTCCCTGTTTGGAGGAAAACAAAAGGCCATCCAACAGCAATGACTAGAATGGTGCATTTTTCTTTAAAGCTATTTACATATCAAAGATATATTTGATACTAAACATTCTCAAATTGAGTATTTACAAATTATTTTCGTCATAATTTTCAATCATTAAACAGTATATTTAAACAACGCTAACAAAAAACAAGAAACGTAAGGAATAACAGTTAAAAGTATAAAACACAAATCAAATAAAAGCATCATATGACACATTACATATTGTTTTTTCTTTGATGCAATGTTTTTTTTATAATGTCCCTGAGAGGGACAAGCGGTAGGAAATGGATGGATGGATAATAAAATGAAAAACTATTTGGTTTGCATGACATAACATTGTATTTATGAATAATGGATGGATGGAATATGTAATACTCCTAGTAGACACAGCAGTTTGACGGCATACTCAAGTTTTTATAACATTTACCTTGTAAGAACAGAATCCTTTCTTTGAACTCAAACAGTATATTATAAGTACTAAACAGTATATTGTAAGTACTAAACAGTATATTATAAGTACTAAACAGTATATTGTAAGTACTAAACAGTATATTGTAAGTACTAAACAGTATATTGTAAGTGCTAAACAGTACAACAGAAAGTTCAGTCCAGTAAAATTTTGAGATTAGACATTAATGGTTAATTGACTCTTTTTCAATGTGACAAAAAAAGATCATTCTAAAGAAACAGCCTGGATGAATTTAGACAAAAGAGATTTATAATGTAACATTTGTGACATGATTGTAACTTTATTTGGGATAAGAAATGTGTTATGTTTAGTCCAATTTTTTTCAAAATGAATATGAGGTAAGAAGTTTCTCTGTGAAGTGAATTATATTTATATAGCGCTTTTTCTCTAGTGACTCAAAGAACTTTACATAGTGAAAACCCAATATCTAAGTTACATTTAAACCAGTGTGGGTGGCACTGGGAACAGGTGGGTAAAGTGTCTTGCCCAAGGACACAACGGCAGTCACTAGGATGGTGGAAGCGGGGATCGAACCTGGAACCCTCAGGTTGCTGGCACTGCCGCTCTACCAACCGAGCTATACCGCCTCTGGGACACAATCCTTTTTGGTTCACAAGTTCTATCATAATTAATTGTGTTCCTAGTGTTATTGTTACATTTACTAACTAATAAGTTTATTTTAGCAATCATTAAGCTTGGAGAAACTTACTCCATTTGTTCATCCCGTAGAGAAGACTTTAAGAGCTGAAGAAGCAGGATTGAAATGCCATTCATCAATCTTTTATAATCAATAGGATTCATGTCAATAATATATTTTTCAACAAATTATTATGTTTGAATGAAAGTCCATTTCTGTCAAAAATAATAGAAAAACAGGATATATTAATTTTCTTTTTAAATGTTCTTGTAGTCAGACAATATTTTCAGTATATTAAATGGAATTTTTACCTGATATTGGATAGGCTCCAGCACCCCCCGCGACCTCGAAAGGGACAAGAGGTAGAAAATGGATGGATGGATGTTTCGACTGTCATTTGCAGTCTTCTTCCGAAGGGTCACCTGACCACTGACGTGTTGCCTATCAGTTCCTCCCCCATTGGCCATCAAGTAGTCTGCTTGGTTGTCCAGGCCTATAAGAAGAGCTGATAGGCAACACATCACAGCAGTCAGGTGTCCCTTCTGAAGAAGACTGCAGATGACAGTCCAAACAGGTCAGGTAAAGATTCCCTCTAATGTACTAAAAAGATTGTCTGACTACAAGAACATTTGAAAAGTATATAAATAAAACGACATGAGTCTTTTTTGAGCAAAAAAAAAGGATATTTAGTATGTATCTATGTGAAATATATTGAATATTCCAAACAATATATTTGTGTGGAGAGAAGTTGTTTGGAAGCCAACTTCCATGAATCCAGAGGTTGTTTATTCCGTCCTTGTTGAAATGGTCATGCAGCTGTGTGGTGACTCAGAAATAAGAATGTAACAATAAGATCACATGAAAACAGCTAAGACAATATAAGTCATACAGGGAAATGCATTTTTAGACAATATGATTTGCCTGAGCGGCTAGGAGACACCAAAAAATGGAATAGAAAAGTCTGATTTAAAATAATAATAAAAAAATGTTTTCCCGCGGGCCGAATTTTGGACGCTGGCAGGCCGTAACCAGCCCGCGGGCCGTAGTTTGGGGACCCCTTATCTAGTCGATAGAAGAGGGCTAAATAAATGTAATCCATTATTATTAGTATATAATAAGCAACTGACGTACCACGACGTGACTCACATTTCGACATGTTACCATAGCAGCAACGCTGCAAACATTACTAGCTGATTTGACTGTGTACTTTTGTCCACTTCCTCCGAGACAAACGCCAAGTTTGCAGTAGATGTCAGACTCTTAGGAGCCCCGGAAGCACTAGTTGCTAACTTGTTTGTAGTGGATGCACACAAGGCTAACTGCTTAGCTCATTACGATGCCATGTTGCCTTACATTTCGTGGGATTCAACAATCATTTAGAAATAAATAATGTGTAATTACCTTTTCCTCCTCTTGCCCCGATGAAACGTTGCACTTGACAATGCTGCGGCACACACTCGCAATGGAACGAATGCTCCAGGCTGCTTGGCTGGACTCAGGTGTCGCGTCCAGCAGGTGCAATCAACGGCTGCAGCCCGACCCTTGTTGCATTGAAAATGTTCTTATATTCTCCGCTGAAGCCCTCAAATGATGAAGTAGAGCTCCTGCCTCAGTTAAGCTACTTGTCGGCAGTCAGGCAGACATTTTGTTTACAAACAACTTGGCTTTAAAAAAATTAAAAAAATAAACTTGTTTGAAAAGGGGCGGGGATTATTGGTGACCGGAACCGGAATGCAACCTCTCTCATACACACCGGTAAGATGCTCTCATACACATAACTGAAATCCTTGCACATATACTACTGAAATTGTTGTCTGTCACACGCACGTGTAAAAAGCACGCACACATACAGGTGAAATCCGTTTATACATAACAGTGAAAAATAATTCCAGGTGTTTGTGTGTGTGTGTGAGAGAAAAACATTTCAGTAGTGTTTATGAGAGTGTTTCAGTAGGGTGTGTGAGAGAAAAACATTTTAGTTGTTTATGTGAGAGCATTTCTGTAGCGTATGTAAGAGTGTTTCAGTAGTGTGTACAAGAGTGTTTCAGTAGTGTGTATAAGAGTGTTTCAGTAGTGTGTGTGTGAGAAAAATATTTCAGTTGTTTATGTGAGAGCATTTCAGTAGTGTATGTAAGAGTTTCTTAGTTGTGTATAAGTGTGTTTCAGTAGGGTGTATGAGAGAAAAACTTTTTAGTTGTTTATGTGAGAGCATTTCAGTAGTGTATGTAAGAGCATTTCAGTAGAGTATGTAAGAGGTAATTCTGAATAATGTCCCTAACGGCCCCTCATGGTCAGGGGTGTCACCACCTCCAAAGTTATGATACTCCCGTATACTAAAGTAATGTCCGATCATTACCTTATAAAATTCAAAGTTCTGACTCATTGTCAACAAGCTAATAATAATAACTGCTTTAGCAGCCGCAACATTAATGCTGTCACAACAATGACTCTTGCTGGCCTACTGCCTTCGGTAATGGCGCCATTCCCAAATTATGTAGGCTCTATTGATAACCTCACTAACAACTTTAACAACGCCCTGCGCGACACCATTGATAGTATAGCACCGCTAAAGCTAAAAGAAGGCCCCTAAAAGGCGTCCCCCATGGTTTACAGAAAAAAATAGAGCTCTTAAACTATCATGTAGAAAACTGGAACGCGAAGGGCGTGTGACTAAAGACTTCTAAGACTTCTTTCATCTCCGTAATATCGCTAAATGTCGTTCCATTTTGTCCACTAGCGACGCTGAGATCATTATTCATGCGTTCGTTACGTCTCGTCTCGATTACTTTAACATATTATTTTCGGGCCTCCCTATGTCTAGCATTAAAATATTACAGTTGGTACAAAATGCGGCTGCTAGACTTTTGACAAGAACAAAAAAGTTTGATCATATTACACCTATACTGGCTCACCTGCACTGGCTTCCTGTGCACTTAAGATGTGACTTTAAGGTTTTACTACTTACGTATAAAATACTACACGATCTAGCTCCATCCTATCTTGCTGATTGTATTGTACCATATGTTCCGGCAAGAAATCTATGTTCAAAGAACTCCGGCTTATTAGTGATTCCCAGAGCCCAAAAAAAGTCTGCGGGCTATAGATCAATTTTTATTTGGGCTCCAGTACTCTGGAATGCCCTCCTGGTAACAGTTAGAGATGCTACCTCAGTAGAAGCATTTAAGTCCCATCTTAAAACTAATTTGTATACTCTAGCCTTTAAATAAACCCCTCTTTTAGACCAGTTGATCCGCCGTTTCTTTTCTGCTCTGCCACCCTCTCCTTCGTCGGTCCCCTCCAAGGTTTCTCATTGTGTCCCATTGGGTTGAGTTTTTTCTTGCACTGATGTGGGATCTGAGCCAAAGATGTCGTTGTGGCTTGTGCAGCCCTTTGACACACTCGTGATTTAGGGCTATATAAGTAAACTTTGATTGATAGATTGATTGATCAATTGAGAATAAAGAGCCTTTAATATGTATATATACATATTAGATTGACCACATTTCTACCACATGTATGTACAGTATATGTCTGTGTGTGTGTGTGTGTGTGTGTGTGTGTGTGTGTGTGTGTGTGTGTGTGTGTGTGTGTGTGTGTGTGTGTGTGTGTGTGTGTGTGTGTGTGTGTGTGTGTGTGTGTGTGTGTGTGTGTGTGTGTATGTATGTATGTATGTGTGTATATACACTACCGTTCAAAAGTTTGGGGTCACCCAAACAATTTTGTGGAATAGCCTTCATTTCTAAGAACAAGAATAAAACTGTCGAGTTTCAGATGAAAGTTCTCTTTTTCTGGCCATTTTGAGCGTTTAATTGACCCCACAAATGTGATGCTCCAGAAACTCAATCTGCTCAAAGGAAGGTCAGTTTTGTAGCTTCTGTACGAGCTAAACTGTTTTCAGATGTGTGAACATGATTGCACAAAGGTTTTCTAATCATCAATTAGCCTTCTGAGCCAATGAGCAAACACATTGTACCATTAGAACACTGAAGTGATAGTTGCTGGAAATGGGCCTCTATACACCTATGTAAATATTGCACCAAAAACCAGACATTTGCAGCTAGAATAGTCATTTACCACATTAGCAATGTATAGGGTGTATTTCTTTAAAGTTAAGACTAGTTTAAAGTTATCTTCATTGAAAAGTACAGTGCTTTTCCTTAAAAAATAAGGACATTTCAATGTGACCCCAAACTTTTGAACGGTAGTGTATGTATGTATGTATATATGAATATATGTATTATATATGTATATATGTATATGTATGTATTTATAGATTTATATAGATTCATATATTTCTTTAAATATGTATGTTTAGCTATATTGATAGATGTCATGAAATATTGTTGATTTAAAAGGGATTAACAATGGAAATGCACATTTTATGTAAATGACTTACCAAACCTGATAAAATGTATACAAAATCTCAATTAGTCAAGTAGATATGTTCTACAGGTAATTGTTCATCATTTAACCAAGATAAAAAGTGTAATTTAGCCTTTTATATTCAACATGATTCCTTGTTTGAGCCGTTGTAAATATTTCATGGATTTTTTATTTATATAATAGGCCAATTTATAGTCTATATATATATATATATATATATATATATATATATATATATATATATATATATATATATATATATATATATATATATATATATATATATATATATATATATATATATATATATGTATATATATGTATATATGTATATATATGTATATATGTATATACGTGTGTGTGTGTGTATATGTGTGTATATATATTTTTTTACATATCTAGATGGCAATACAACCTTTCAGTGGATCCACACTTCCCCCTGCAGCTTTGTAGCTGCAAGTGGAGGTGCATGGTTACTTCTACCACTAGATGGCAGCATTGTGCTGCACAGTGGGACCTTTGAAGCGCTGCACTAGTTAGGAATGTTCTTGGACTTAGCAACATCCAACTTGATGAATGGACCTCAGAAAGGCCTCAAATTCACACTCAGGGAGGAAAACGACCAAGGCTCTTTGTTTTAAAGCTGTCTTAAACCGTCTAATACGACATCAAGGCTACTTCCTCCATGTTTGAGCGAGCATTGAGGCGGTGATGACACATTAGCGTAGTTAGTGATCCCTCTTTCAGCATCGGATCATTCCTTGTTTTTCCTTCTCTCAACTCTTCCGCTGGGATGCGTCCAGGCCGCAGACTCAGGAGTCGCTCAGTCTGACAGTAATGCCGTAATTTCGGGGCTTGGCCGTGACAATAGTCTCCCCCCCCCCCCCCCCCCCCCCGCTCGCCAAAGACCATTCGCACACGGATCATTGGGGATGTCACAGTGGGGTTGGAAAGCAGACGAATGGGGTGAAAAAGTGCCTCTCAGACATGACAGAGACCACATGAGAGACACCCCAGTATCGAGTGGCTTTAAAAAATACATAGGGTTCTTGCTTTGACCTCGTGCAGAACAATACTCTCAGTGTTCGGACAATCAGGGTTTTGACTCCTACAGAGAAGACCGTAAACTATAGTTATTTTACTACATTGTGTTGCAATAGGGTTATAGCTTCAAAGGTTGAAGAATATCAATCATTAACTGGTGACTAGGTACACATGATTAAGTCACTGGGCTACCAACATCAATTGTATTATTCCATTCCATATTTTGTGATTTTGAAAAACCTGGGTTTAGCATTGTGACTGCTACAAAACTAAAACGGAGCACATTTGTCCTTTGGTCTCAGCTAGCTAGCTAGTCAGGGCACCCTTCCCAGCAGGCACAAGGCATTGAAACAACGTTGAGACCTTGTTGAATTAGGTCCTGATGTTGAGCAACTCAAACATAACGTTGAAACAACATGCTTTTTGACAATGTTTAATCAATGTTGGGTTGTGACGTTGATTTGACCGTTGCATTTTGGTCATTTCCCAACCAAAATTCTACAACTCAAAATAACGTTGAAACAACATGCTTTTGACGATGTTTAATCATTGTCGGGTTCTGACGTTGATTTGACCGTTGAATTTTGGTCATTTCCCAACCATTATTGTACAACACAAATACACCGTTAAACAACATGCTTTTTGACGACGTTTAATGAATGTTTGGTTCTGACGTCGATTTGATCATTGAAATTTGGTCATTTCCCAACCAACAACCTGGATCCAATGTTGGACATCAACTCAGTTTACATATATAACTATTTTTCAACATTGTTTCAAAGTCAGTTTTAAAGGACATGTACGCATAATCAATGTTGTATCAATGTCTTGTGCCTGCTGGGTTAGCTAATCTACAAAACAATAGCATTATATCCGTGACATATAGTTAAGAGTGTGACTCAGACAGTGATTTGAATAGTGCTTTAAATTCTTTGGCACGGATATTAGTACAAAATCAATAGGAATCATGCTTTTACTAAGAGAAATCAACGCTTGAAAGCAGATTGTTGGAGATGCTTTGTGTGTTGGTTAGCTTAGCAACAAAGAACTAACTCTTCCTTTAACTTCTGCTCCTGTTTTATTTTCATTGACCTAAAACGAGTGGAGTTCTTGGTATAAAGGAGGTACATGTTTTTTTTTAGTGCAGTGACTCTACATGAATTATACAGTATATGAGTGATATCAGTACCACTACACAGCAAGGATGACTGAGGTGTAGTTTATGACAAGAAGGTGGAGTGTACAAAATGTTCATTGATGTTTGTTCATGAACACTCGGCTCCATTCAGCACATTGAGCTGACATCTATTTCTGTGACATGTTGACTGCTGCCATCACGCCGTGAATCCACCTGTGTTCATCCCGCCAGACTGTGGGCACCGACATTGTGCTTGTTTTATGTCGCACACACACACCCACATGTATGTTAGGACACATACATACATACATACACACACACACACACACACACACACACACACACACACACACACACACACACACACACACACACACACACACACACACACACACACACACACTGTGGGCATTC
Organism: Entelurus aequoreus; assembly: GCF_033978785.1. NCBI lineage: Eukaryota > Metazoa > Chordata > Actinopteri > Syngnathiformes > Syngnathidae > Entelurus > Entelurus aequoreus. Next base: position 62,502,243 of record NC_084733.1, on the reverse strand, counting down.
ATAGTGGGCGGTAATAGCGCTGCAGCTTTCAGAGTGCAGATAACGTCACAATGTGTACTCAGTGCAGACATGATTGCTCTGCTTGTTTACTACGCTGCCGTGGTAAAAGACCAGGCAGACCCCTAGGCATTTCCTTACTGGGAGAGAGGGGCCACTGTAGTACTCTTCTTCTTCTTTAGGGGCCACTATAGTACTCTTTTTCTTCTTCATTAGGGGCCACTATAGTACTCTTCTTCTTCTTTAGGGGCCACTATAGTACTCTTCTTCTTCTTCATTGGGGGCTACTATAGTACCCTTCTTCTTCTTCTTCGTTAAGGGCCACTATAGTACTCTTCTTCTTCTTTAGGGGCCACTATAGTACTCTTCTTCTTCTTTAGGGGCCACTATAGTACTATTCTTCTTCTTCATTGGGGCTACTATAGTACTCTTCTTCTTCTTTAGGGGCCACTATAGTACTATTCTTCTTCATTGGGGGCTACTATAGTACCCTTCTTCTTCTTCTTCTTCTTCGTTAAGGGCCACTATAGTACTCCTCTTCTTCTTTAGGGGCCACTATAGTACTCTTCTTCTTCTTTAGGGGCCACTATAGTATTCTTCTTTTTCTTTAGGGGCCACTATAGTACTCTTCTTCTTCTTTAGGGGCCACTATAGTACTCTTCTCCTTCTTCATTAGGGGCCACTATAGTACTTTTCTTCTTCTTTAGGGGCCACTATAGTACTATTCTTCTTCTTCTTTAGGGGCCACTATAGTACTCTTCTTCTTCTTCATTAGGGGCCACTATAGTACTTTTCTTCTTCTTTAGGGGTTACTATAGTACTATTCTTCTTCTTCTTTAGGGCCCACTATAGTACTCTTCTTCTTCTTTAGGGGCCACTATAGTACTATTCTTCTTCTTTAGGGGCCACTATAGTACTCTTCTTCTTCTTCATTAGGGGCCACTATAGTACTCTTCTTCTTCTTTAGGGGCCACTATAGTACTCTTCTTCTTCTTCATTGGGGGCTACTATAGTACCCTTCTTCTTCTTCTTCGTTAAGGGCCACTATAGTACTCTTCTTCTTCTTTAGGGGCCACTATAGTACTCTTCTTCTTCTTTAGGGGCCACTATAGTATTCTTCTTTTTCTTTAGGGGCCACTATAGTACTCTTCTTCTTCTTTAGGGGCCACTATAGTACTCTTCTTCTTCTTCATTAGGGGCCACTATAGTACTTTTCTTCTTCTTTAGGGGCCACTATAGTACTATTCTTCTTCTTCATTAGGGGCCACTATAGTACTCTTCTTCTTCTTCGTTAAGGGCCACTATAGTACTCTTCTTCTTCTTTAGGGCCCACTATAGTACTCTTCTTCTTCATTAGGGGCCACTATAGTACCCTTCTTCTTCTTTAGGGGCCACTATAGTACTATTCTTCTTCTTCATTGGGGCTACTATAGTACTCTTCTTCTTCTTTAGGGGCCACTATAGTACTCTTCTTCTTCATTGGGGGCTACTATAGTACCCTTCTTCTTCTTCTTCTTCGTTAAGGGCCACTATAGTACTCTTCTTCTTCTTTAGGGGCCACTATAGTACTCTTCTTCTTCTTTAGGGGCCACTATAGTATTCTTCTTTTTCTTTAGGGGCCACTATAGTACTCTTCTTCTTCTTTAGGGGCCACTATAGTACTCTTCTTCTTCTTCATTAGGGGCCACTATAGTACTTTTCTTCTTCTTTAGGGGCCACTATAGTACTATTCTTCTTCTTCTTTAGGGGCCACTATAGTACTCTTCTTCTTCTTCTTCATTAGGGGCCACTATAGTACTTTTCTTCTTCTTTAGGGGCCACTATAGTACTATTGTTCTTCTTCTTTAGGGCCCACTATAGTACTCTTCTTCTTCTTTAGGGGCCACTATAGTACTCTTCTTCTTCTTCATTGGGGGCTACTATAGTACCCTTCTTCTTCTTCTTCTTCGTTAAGGGCCACTATAGTACTCTTCTTCTTCTTTAGGGGCCACTATAGTACTCTTCTTCTTCTTTAGGGGCCACTATAGTATTCTTCTTTTTCTTTAGGGGCCACTATAGTACTCTTCTTCTTCTTTAGGGGCCACTATAGTACTCTTCTTCTTCTTCATTAGGGGCCACTATAGTACTTTTCTTCTTCTTTAGGGGCCACTATAGTACTATTCTTCTTCTTCATTAGGGGCCACTATAGTACTCTTCTTCTTCTTCGTTAAGGGCCACTATAGTACTCTTCTTCTTCTTTAGGGCCAACTATAGTACTCTTCTTCTTCATTAGGGGCCACTATAGTACTCTTCTTCTTCTTCATTAGGGGCCACTCTAGTACTTTTCTTCTTCTTTAAGGGCCACTATAGTACTCTTCTTCTTCTTCGTTAAGGGCCACTATAGTACTCTTCTTCTTTAGGGCCCACTATAGTACTCTTCTTCTTCATTAGGGGTCACTATAGTACTCTTCTTCTTCTTCATTAGGGGCCACTATAGTACTTTTCTTCTTCTTTAGGGGCCACTATAGTACTATTGTTCTTCATTAGGGGCCACTATAGTACTCCTCTTCTTTGTTAACGGCCGCTATAGTACTTTTCTTCTTCATTAGGGCCCACTATAGTACTCTTCTACTTCGTTAGGGGCCACTATAGTACTCTTCTTCTTCTTCATTAGGGGCCACTATAGTACTCTTCTTGTTCTTTAGGGGCCACTATAGTACTGTTCTTCTTCTTCTTCGTTAAGGGCCACTATACTACTCTTCTTCATTAAGGGCCACTATACTACTCTTCTTCTTTAGGGGCCACTATAGTACTCTTCTTCTTCTTTAGGGGCCACTATAGTACTCTTCTCCTCCGTTAAGGGCCACTATAGTACTCTTTTTCTTCTTTAGGGGCCACTGTAGTACTCCTCTTCTTCGTTAGGGGCCACTATAGTACTCTTCTTCATTAGGGCCCACTATAGTACTCTTATTATTATTTAGGGGTCATTATAGTACTCTTCTTCTTCTTTGGGGCCACTATATTACTCTTCTTCTTTAGGGGCCACTGTAGTACTCTTCTTCTTCGTTAGGGCCACTATTGTACTCTTTTTCTTAGTTAAGGGCCACTATAATACTCTTCTTCTTCTTTAGGGGCCACTATAGTTCTCTTCTTTTTCTTTAGGTGGCACTTGAACTCTTCTTCTTCTTTAGTTGGCACTCGAATGTTTGTTCTTCTTTAGTTGGCACTAGAATGCTTCTTCTTCTTTAGTTGGCACGAGAAATGTACTTTTTCGTTAGGGGCCAATATAGTACTCCTCTTCTTCTTCTTCTTCTCTTTTAGGTGGCACTAGAATGCTTCTTCTTCTTTAGGTGGCACTAGAACTTTTCTTCATTAGGTGGCACTAGAATGCTTCTTCTTCTTTAGGTGACAACTAACTGATTGTAATGGAATTGATATGGAAACGATAAAAAAGGTTATTGAAGAGATCTCAGGACCATTAATGTATATTAGCAATCTTAACATTGCAACACATGCCAATACGGCCGGGTTAGATTAGTAAAGTGCAATTTTAAATTTCCCGTGAAATATTCTGCTGAAAACGTCTTGGTATGATGACGTTTGCGCGTGACGTCACGGATTGTGCGGACATGTTGGGACACCATTGTGGCCAGCTATTAAGTCGTCTGTTTTCATCGCAAAATTCCACAGTATTCTGGACATCTGTGTTGGTGAATCTTTTGCAATTTGTTTAATGAACAATGAAGACAGCAAAGAAGAAAGCTGTAGGTGGGATCGGTGTATTAGCGGCTGGCTGCAGCAACACAACCAGGAGGACTTTGAGTCGGATAGCAGACGCGCTACCGTGAGTATGCAGCTATGGCTTCCAAACATTTGATCGCTTGCCCGTACGTGCGTGCCGCTATGTGCATGTCACGTACGTAACTTTGGGGAAATATATGTGCTGTATGAACTTTACGGAAGTGAACGGTACTTTGGGCTGTGTGTTGTGCGGGTGTTTGAGTTGTATTGGTGGGTTATATGGACGGGGGGGAGGTGTTTGTTATGCGGATTCATTTGTGGCATATTAAATATAAGCCTGGTTGTGTTGTGGCTAATAGAGTATATATATATGTCTTGTGTTTATTTACTGTTTTAGTCATTCCCAGCTGAATATCAGGTCCCACCCGCCTCTCACAGCATCTTCCCTAACTGAATCGCTTCCACTGCCCTCTAATCCTTCACTCTCACTTTCCTCATCCACAAATCTTTCATCCTCGCTCAAATTAATGGGGTAATCGTCGCTTTCTCGGTCCGAATCGCGCTCGCTGCTGGTGGCCATGATTGTAAACAATGTGCAGATGCGAGGCGCTCCACAACCTGTGACGTCACACCACTTCCGGTACAGGCAAGGCTTTTTTATCAGCAACCAAAAGTTGCAAACTTTTTTGTCGATGTTCTCTACTAAATCCTTTCAGCAAAAATATGGCAATATCGCGAAATTATCAAGTATGACACATAGAATGGACCTGCTATCCCTGTTTAAATAAGAACATTTCATTTCAGTAGGCCTTTAATCACAATATTCTAATAAAAAAACTAAAACGATATGGCATCAGAGGGTTGGTCTTAAACTGGATAAGAAGTTATTTAATGAACAGGAAACAATACGTGAAGCTAACACACATCTAAAAGGCTAAATATATCCTGTGGTGTACCTCAGGGATCAATACTGGGACCAACATTATTCAATCTCTGTATAAATGACATTTGTAACGTTACAAAAGATTTAAAGTTAGTATTATTTGCGAATGATACAACAGTGTTTTGTTCAGGAGAGACCACACAGAAGCTAATACAAATAACAGAATAAATGAACAAATTAAAAAGATGGTTTGACAAAAACAGATTATCTTTGAATCTCAGTAAAAATAAAATAATGCTACTTGGTAACAGTAGAAGAGAAAGTCAAACACAAATACAAATAAATGGAATAGAAATTGAAAGAGTAAATGAAACTGTCAGGACTAGGTTCTCGGGTTGTGTTTCTCCAGAAGGCAATGGAAAATTGGCGCGAGCCAGACGTGAGTTTGAATACATGATTTATTTTTAACACTAATAAACTAAAAAAAGGAAGCAAACAAATGGCGCGCACAAAGGCGGAAATACAAACTTGACTACGAAACAAAAGACATGCACGTGGGCACAAAAACTATGAACAAAGAAACAAAAACACTAACTGTGGTCTTAATAAACAAAACTTACTTGGCATGAGAAAAAACATGAAAAAGAGTAGCATGGATCATCAGAGTGGTAGGAGTGTGAATGTGTGAGGACGCCAGGACGAACAACAGAAACAGACAGATTTAAATAGTGACGTGATCAGTGAAAACAGGTGCGTGACTCGAAACGTGAAACAGGTGCGTGACAAGACAGGTGAAAACTAATGGGTGACCATGGAAACCAAACCAAACAAGGAAGTGCAACCAGGAACTAAAAAGAGTCCAAAAAACAAACACATGGCCAAAACAAAAACATGAACAGACATGACAGAAACCAAATTTCTAGGTATAATGATTGACGATAAATTGAACTGCAAATCTCATGTAAAAAATATACAACAAAGTAGCAAGAAACACGTCAATAATGAATAAAGCAAAACATGTTCTAGACCAAACAACACTTCATATTCTCTACTGCTCGTTAGTGTTACCATATCTGAGTTATTGTGTAGTAATATGGGGAAATAATTACAAAAGTACACTTCATTCATTAACCATGTAACAAAAAAGATCAGTTAGAATAATACATAATGTTGGATATAGAGAACATACAAACCCTTTATTTATTGAATCAAAAATACTGAAATTCCACAACATAGTGAATTTGCAAACAGCTAAAATTATACACAAAGCAAACTATAACCTGCTACCCAAGAATATACAACAATTCTTCTCAAAAAAAGAGGAGAAATATAATCTTAGAGAAACATGTAATTCAAAACATTTGTATGCACGTACAACACTTAAGACCTTCAGTATATCATTATTTGGAATTCAATTATGGAATGGATTAAGGTGGAACAAGTCACTACTAATCTTCTTTAGAGGGCACTAACTATTACATTTCTGCGCCTACTCCTCCTCTTTTGGTGGCATAGTCACTACTCCTCTTCTTCTGCCTTTACTTTTCTTTTTCTTTGGCACTTGCCACTCACTTCTTCTGCCACTACTCTTCTTGTTTAGGTGGCACAAATCACTACTATTCTTCTTTAGGTGGCCTTACCCACTACTCTTCTTCTTTATGTGGCACAAGTCAATGCCATTTTTCTTTAGGAGGCCTAACCATTACTCTTCTTCATGGGACTATTAATAAATATCATGTGGTAGTGTCTACCTATATATTCCACAACTTTTAGAGATACACTGACAGATATTACTTTTCGACAAACACTCTTTGATGAAGTTGAGAGCTTGGCAGGGAAACGTGGTCTTCCAAAGCAGAAAAGTGTCAATGTTGTTCTGGATTAACACTTCCAGCCCAGTGTAGCGTATATTTCTGTTCCACAAGGTGTTTCTAAATGCTGTGAAGTCTTGTCACGCCCATGGAAGCATGCCAGTGCTGTTCCAGAGGCTCCTGAGGGTGACTTGGAACTTTCTGTCGGCAGTTTTTTTTGTGCAAGCGTAAAAATCCCTTAAAATGTCATCCAACTTTAAAATACAACTTTGCAAGCTCCATCTTTCTCACTGCCTCCTTTCCCCGCCATAATTCTCCTTTTCTGTTGGTTCCGCCTCAGGTAACTTCCATGACATGACGGGTCTCACTGGATGATGATGTTGGGTCTGGAAGGACCAGCAACTCAATCAGCCCACATTGCTCTAAAACTTTTGTAACTATGTGTATATATATATATATATATATATATATATATATATATATATATATATATATATATATATATATATATATATATATATATATATATATATGTATATATCTAGAAGGACCAGCAACTCAATCAGCCCACATTGCTCTAAAACTTTTGTAACTATATGTATATATATATGTGTGTATATATATATATATATATATATATATATATATATATATATATATATATATATATATATATATATATATATATATATATATATATATATATACACATACACATAGAGTTACAAAAGTTTTAGAGCAATGTGGGCTGATTGAGTTGCTGGTCCTTCTAGATATATATATATATATATATATATATATATATATATATATATATATATATATATATATATATATATTTTTAGTGTTGATTGGCAACACTAAATTGGCCCTAGTGTGTGAATGTGAGTGTGAATGTTGTCTGTCTATCTGTGTTGGCCCTGCGATGAGGTGGCGACTTGTCCAGGGTGTACCCCGCCTACCGCCCGAAACAGCTGAGATAGGCTCCAGCGACCCCCCGCGACCCCAAAAGGGACAAGCGGTAGAAAATGGATGGATGGATGGATATATATATATATATATATATATATATATATATATATATATATATATATATATATATATATATATATATATATATATATATATATATATATATATATATATATATATATATATATATCTACAGTATACCCATCCAGGGCGTTGTTTGGGACCACTGTTTTAAAATCTACAGTTTTGTTTTTTTTTATAAACGCATCATAAATTTAGACAACATTAAGGATTTTTAGGTCCAAAATGTGTGTCACAGCTCAGTTGGCAAGTCACATTAGCATCCTGTCACTTACATGCTAAGTGAGTGAGATAGTTGACAGTCCATAAAGTCCAGGGAAAGACTTACCATAAGACAACAACTCAAGACAGTCATTGATTTACAAGTACAACCCATTTACCATTTACCATTTGCATTAGTTCAGTGTGTAAAGGACTTAGGTTTGTAGGTTTTTGTGTCACGGACCGGACCACAACACCATCCTGACAGCCTCTGGCTTGTTTTTTCTCATCCCACGCTAAATGCTCTGCACCCTCCATCCCAAAAGTCTTGAGCGGGAGCGAGTGCTTCTGCCTGTTGCCATGGCGACAAGCCTGGGCAGTGGGCAGCGGATGGCAGCAGGGTTCACGCCGGAGTCAATTATCCCTGCAGGGATGTCGGACACTGCACCGTCACAACGGAAATATGCTGCTCTGATGGCAGAAGACCAGGTTTGGATAAAGCACAGGTGAACTTCTAAAATACATTGAATTTATTTTCAATGTTGATGCTTTAAAAAAAATTAAAAAATGTTGTTACTTATTTTTAGTTGTCAAATGGTTTGCAAGCACACTGTTTTTGCACGATGATTCCGAACAGACTTCCGGTTTAGCGTGTTGCTTCCGACCGGCGTGCATCCATCAGCGGAGTGGACTGCACAGAGCCTCATTGTTCTGCTTCTTGACACAGCAGCTCTGTGAGAAGACACTTGACAGGCCTCAAGCTTGTGTCCAGCCGGCCCCCCTGACGTTGTTTGCACCCGCATGATGGATGACTTCTTATCTGCGCCGGCCAATCGGCGGAGTCATCCAGCGCAGTTTGGTTACGGAGCTCTTTTTTCTGTCCATGAAAGGCTTGGTGTCAAACTCCGCGCCTCTCAATGGCCGCCGTCCCGTAGGCGGGCCTTTGTTTCGCTGACTGATGACTTTGGGCTGTGGACCAGCTTCCATGAGGTTGGTACCAAAGTGAGTCTGGCAGCGATGGAGGAGGCCTGCTCGGGTCAGGACTGTTTTGTCGGCGCTGACAGCCACAGAGAACACGGGACATCGCTCATATCCAGCTAGCCAGCGTGTTACTTTGGCCCCGCCGCAGGTTCTTGGGCCCTTGAGCAGAACCCCTACATCTTCCATCTGTTTGTCTGTCCAACACTCCGATCCATTATTTATCCATCCATCACAGTTTACACTGCCATCCCTTAAATCCAGTTTCCATCATCCACCTGTCTATGTCTTTTTATTTATACGTCATCCAACTTTGCATGTATCTTGTCTTGGCCATCCATCCATCCGTCCTGTGAAGAGTTTGTCATCCTAGTCTGTTCCGTCCATCCATTCATCTGTGTTCTTTATTTATCCATCATTCAACTTTGCATGTACTATATCTTGTCTTGGCCATTCATCCATCCATACATCCATCCACCGTCTGATTAGTGTTTCCATTCTTGTCTGGTCTGTCCATCCAACCATGTCTTTGCATAAATCCATCCATCTATCCATCCATTAACCATGTATTTTATGTATCCATCATCCAACTTTGCATGTATTCTGTCTTGTCCACCCATCCATCCATACATCCATCCACCCACCCATCCATCCATCCAACCATCCATCCATCTAGCCTCTGATTATTTTTCCATTCTTGTTTATTTGTCCATTAACCATGTATTTTATTTGTCCATCATCAAACTTTGCATGTATCTTGTCTTGGCCATCCATCCATGCATCCATCCATCCTCCGATTAGTTTTTCCATTCTTGTCTGGCCTGTCCATTAACAATGTTTTTATCTATCCTTCATCCAACTTTGCACAAATCTGGTCTTGTCCATCCATCCATCCATCCATCCACCCACCCGTCCGTCCAACCATGTCTTTTATTTATCCATCATCCAACTTTACATGTATTCTGTCTTGTCCAATCCATTACTTATCCATCCATCAATGTCTGTTTGTTCATCTCATGTCTGTTCATCCATCCATCTGTCAGTTTGCCCAGTTTATCCCTTTAATCCCTTTTACATCATCCATCCGTCTGTCTTTTTATTTTTCCGTCATCCAACTTTGTATGTATTCTGTCTTGTCCATCTATCCATCCATTCATCCGTCCATCCATCCATCCATCCCTCCATCCGTCCTGTGATGAGTTTGTCCATCCATTCATCTGTGTTCTTTATTTATCCATCATCCAATCTTGCATGTATATTGTCTTGGCCATCCATCCATCCATCCATCCATCCATCCATCCATCCTTTGATTAGTTTTTCCATTCTTGTCTCGTCTGTCCATTAACCATGTATTTTATTTATCCTTCATCCAACTTTGCATGTATTCTGTCTTATCCACCTATCAGTCATTCCATCCATCCATCTATAGATCCATCCTTCATCCATCCTCTGATTAGTTTTTTAATTCTTGTCTGGTCTGTCCATCCATTATCCAACTTAGCATAAATATTGTATTGTCCATCCATCCGTGTACTTCATTTACTCAACATCCAACTTTGCATGTATCTTTACTATCCATCTGTCGTTCCCGTGGAGATTTGTCCATTCTTGTGTTGCCCGTCCATCCATCCATCAGTCTCCTTTATTTATCCATCATCCAACTTTCCATGTATTTTTTCTTGACCGTCCATCCAGCCATCCTCTGATGAGTATGTTCTTGTCTTCTCCGTCCATTCAACCATGTCCTTTATTTATCATCATCCAACTTTGCATGTATTTTGTCTTGTTTGTCCATCTGTGTACTTAACTCCTTCAGTCCTTGAATCTGTCCACCATCCAATGCATACATGCCTCTCTGCCCTTCATCCAACAGAACTGTTTGCTCTTATCAATATTAAAAATATCAACCTTTTCTCTGAAATGGACCACTACCTTAAAGTTTTTTACAATTTAGGAATGTTTACCCGTTTTCCCCGGCAGAGACACGTGTTGACATTAGGAATCCATTACTAATGTACACATACGGCTAATGCGTGCTCACTCTGCTAGCAGCCTTTGCTAGCAGACGTGATTAAACAGGAGTTTCCAAACGGTGAACGAAAGAGTGAGACTGAGGTGTTGCTATCCCCTCACCCCCACACACACGCATCATTCACACTTGCACAGTGTTGTGTTTTTCTCACCGTCATCAGACCGCCGAGGTCATGGAGACCTTGCGGCTGAATGGACCCCCTGTTCTGGAAGCAGGTAAGGAGAACCTTGGCGGGCCTCGGCCAGGAAGTAGACGAGTGTTCACACCGAGATAACAACGTTTACTCTGATCAGAGAGACAACGTGTTACTCGGAAGCTGCCGCTGGTTGTCCTTAAAAGCCGATCACAGGCTGATATGAAGACAGCCAAGGTTAGACATGATACAAAGAGGCATCAGAATGCGCACACGTGGAAATCAAGTCATTAAAGTTTAAAGTGAAATAGTGAGAATTTATTCACGAAGAAAGGAAAATATGGACTCTTCGCTCAAGATAAACAATGTGGATTTCATCATGTTATGAATTAGTATCTATATAATTGTGTGAATGCCCAAGCATCAATAAATCCTCTATGTATTTTTATTATAATTATTATTATTATCATCATTACTACTACTATTATCATTATTATTATTATTATTACCATTATTATTACTATTATTATTATTATTACTACTACTATTATCATTATTATGATTATTATTAATATTATTATTATTATTATTATTATGATTATTATTATCCCACAATTTTCATGCAATCGGAACTGTTCAAGTATCAAAACGTTCGGCTCGACTGGGAAGTCCCACATTTCTCAACCGATTCAAACCGTTCCAGCATCCACACACTCATCCTACCATGGACAATCGAACTACCATTTTACAAGTTTAAAAAAATTCCAGGAATTCCCAGAATTCCCGGTTTTCCAAAGTACCATTTGTTTTACCTCTTCCTGGCAAGTTTTCACAGTCCACATTTTTCAGGCCATTCCACCTTCAAATCATTCCTCTTTGTTGGGACAACAAATGTTCCTTTTTCCCCCCGTACAAATGTTTTGGTTTTCCCAAAATTCCAGGAATTACATAATACCAATTCAAATTTAAACTGTTACTACGTCAACATTTTCCAAAATTCTATCAACCCATCTAAAACAATTGTGCTAGTATCAATATTTTCAATACAATCCCGGTTTTCCAGAAATCCCCAAATTTCCAGGAAATCCCTATTTAAATGAATGGATGTAATTATAGTTCTACAATGGCCTAAATTCTCAAAATGTTGCACCGTTTTTAAACCCGATTCTGACCTTTCAACCATCCACACACACTACCCTTCCAATATATCGAACGCAAAACATGTTTTGCCTTTCCCAAAATTCTCGGTTTTCCCAGAATTTCTGGGAATTGTCTCCCCCTTAAAAATTAATTGGCATTGTACAACCCTTCCACCATCCACACACTCCACTCACAAGTTTCCCGGTTTCATAAATTCCCTGATTACCCGGAATTGCCAGGAATTACCCCCCTCCCCCATTGAAAATGAATGGGCAATATACAAACCTCTCCACATCCCACATTTCTCAACCGATTCAATCCGTTCCAACATCCACACACTCCGCTCAACCTGGACATCCAAGCCAGCATGTTTCCCCGATTCAGAAAATTCTCTGATTACCGAAATTTTCCCCCATTAAAAATAAATGGGCAATATACTCACGTCTCTATATCCCACATTTCTCAACCGATTCGAACCGTTCCAACATCCACACACTCCACTCACCCTGGACATTCAAGCATTTCAGTTCCACTCACGTATATATATATATATATATATATATATATATATATATATATATATATATATATATATATATATATATATATATATATATATATATATATATACACAGTTTATATATATATATATATATATATATATATATATATATATATATATATATATATATATATATATATATATATATATATATATATATATATATATATAAATAAAATAAAGACTTTACTTTCAGTGAATTCTAGCATATATATGTATTTTATTATATATATATACATATAAATAAAATAAATACTTGAATTTCAGTGTTTATTTACACACATACACACACACTCCTCTACTCATTGTTGTGTTTGAAAGTGCAATGCTTTGCAGCCAGTTGCATTGATTGATTGATTGAAACTTTTATTAGTATATTTCACAGTTCAGTACATATTCCGTACAATTGACCACTAAATAAGTTTTTCAACTTGTTTAAGTCGGGGTCCACAGCCTTTGAAGGAGCATATGTATGGGCAGTGTAATATTCTGGGTTGGAGTCAATAACCAGGCGAGGTGATGAAGTTACGTCTCTTTACTTCATACTTCAGAACCGACTCCCACACTTGCCGTCAGGGTGCGCAATACAACGTAAACCGTTGGCCAACCAAAAAGTAACCACAGAACACTATACCCAACATTCACCAGGAGATGGCAACAAACAACTTAGATCACTCTATTACAGGCAGCATCTGTGAAATTTAACTTGTAGGAAAGAAGTGAGTTTAAGGTTGAATTGTCCATCCTCGTTCTAGTCTCTGTCACTCGTCGTCGCCATGACTGTCTCTTCTTCGTCTCATTCTTGTTGTGTGTGCAGTTGTGCACTCTCCAAAAGCCGTAGATGTTATAACGTGACTGGGCCGGCACGCTATTCATATGAAGGAAAAGCGGACGTGACGACAGGCTGTCCTCACTCAGGTCCGCACGGACCTAGAGGGGGCGTGCCTTAAGTTCGGGAGAAATTTGGGAGAATGGTTGTCCCGGGAGGTTTTCGGGAGAGGCACTTAAATTCGGGAGTCTCCCGGAAAATTCGGGAGGGTGGGAGGCATGTATGACAAATAACGAACTTAAAAATTAGTATGAGTATGCTTTAAAGTCTCCAGAGGAAAGCGCTATATAAAAATAATCCACTTGACTTGTTTGTCTGTCTTTGAAGCGCGAGCAGCGAACCCTCTCCCTTTACACTTACTTTTCAGACGTGCTAAATAAAACGCTTAATATTGCTGGCAAAACAGGGATGAGATCTGTATATTTGTACTGTGGCGTATATTCTGCATAATAATGAAGACAGAGACGCAAAACGGATCACACGCTATTATTCGCTCACTTAACTAACGCGATCCACTTTGCACACGATTAGCAGATCAGCTTAACGTGCGCAAGCAAGTTTGCACGTATTTTCGAACACGCAAATAAGCCGTAAGTCAACAACTTTATTTAGACACTCCATTCTGCGGGGCAAACTGAGTTTGTTACGTGCAATGTTTGGCATATTTCCGTTGATAACCAAATTCTCAGAAAAGTAGGGTATGGGGAAAAAGGAGGTCCAACAGCATAACCATTTTTTTTTATATTTCAACTTTTTTTTTAAAAATTTACCACCATTTTGTCCAAATTCTCTGACACACACCTAAATCAAAATGTGACCTTGACCTAACCCTAACATTTCTTTGCATGTCTGCAACATGCTGTACGACTAAAATCTACAAAGTTACAAACACCTGCATTCTTTTCTCGTCACAGCACAGAAACGTCTCTTTTAAAACACATTTAATTAACTTCTTTTAATAGCTGGCGCTGGTAGCTCACCTGTACTGGTGCTTTCAGATTTACCGCAGCATTTGACACAATATTTTAATATCTCGTCTTGAATCTTGTGTAGGTGCTAGAGTTGATCCAATCCTATCTGACAGTCAGGTATTTTACTGTCAATCTCGGACATTTTCCTCTAAAATGATCCTTTTAACTTGTGGGGTGCCTCAAGGCTCAATTTCGGGCCCAGTTTTATTCTCCCTTTACATGTTGCCATTGGGATCATTTTTTAAGAAACACAAAAATCTCCTTTCATTTCTTTGCAGATGATGTCCAGATCTATGTGCCTTTTAATTCCAAACCCGACTCGCCTGAAGCTACACTTTAGTGTCTACAAGAAGTAAAAGAATGGATGTCTACACATTTTATTTATTTAAATGACAAAAAAACTGAGATCATCATTTTTGGCAAGCCCAATCTTTTTTCTGGCCTGAACAGTGTCCTCGGTCCACTACAGTCCTACTGCCGCTCCTATGCAAAAAGTCTTGGTGTTTTTATTGAAAACTATTTTAAACATGGCCCTCAGTCCACTACAGTCCTACTGCCGCTCCTATGCAAAAAGTCTTGGTGTTTTTATTGAGAACTATTTTAAAGTTGACAAGCTCAGTGGTAAAAACTGTCATATCTAACCTGCCCACAAACCAACTAGAAACAGTGGTGCATGCACTAATAACATCCCGCTTGGACTACTTTAACTCTTTATACATTGGCATTACTAGTCTTCCACTCGCCGCTTACAACTGGTCCAAAACGCAGCTGCACGCCTGCTCACAGGAACGAGGACACAAGACCACATCACCCCTGTACTGGTTTCTCTGCTGTTGTTTTTAGAATTCAGTTCAAGATGTTATTACTTGTTTTTAAATCTCTCCATGGGCTGGCACAACTCGGTCAGAGCTCTAAGGTCATCCGACCAGTGCTTTTTTGAATGTCCAAGGTCGAGACCAAAGACTGGAGGAGACAGAGCTTTTTTCGGGAGCAGGCCCTACATTTTGGAACGTTCTCCCTCTGAATCTCAGAGCGGCAACATCTCTCAATACTTTGAAATCTTCCTTAAAAACTCACTTATTTGCGCAGGTGTTTAACACAAGCTGAGCTGGATTTATGTATGGACTGTAACGTGGACAAGGCATGGTGATACGCGGATTGTTCTTCCGAGATGCCACAGGAACTCCGGAGGCAGTGTGCAGGTAAGATATTTATTTAATGTCCATAGATCAGGCAGGAACAAACAAATAAACACAAGGAGAGTGTGTGCCTAGCACAAGGAAAGCTAACGGAATAGCTAACACGAAAACACTTGAGGCAAAGCTTGGCTCAAGGAACAAAAGGAACTACGTAAAAGTTGCGTAAAGCAAGCAAAAGCACCAGACTGAGTGAAGCAACAGACAGGACTAACCTGCTCAGTGGCCTTGTGGTTAGAGTGTCCGCCCTAAGATCGGTAGGTCGTGAGTTCAAACCCCGGCTGAGTCATACCAAAGACTATAAAAATGGGACCCATTACGTCCCTGCTTGGCACTCAGCATCAAGGGTTGGAATTGGGGGTTAAATCACCAAATGATTCCCTAGTGCGGCCACCGCTGCTGCTCACTGCTCCCCTCACCCCTTCCAGGGGGTAGAACAAGGGGATGGGTCAAATGCAGAGAGTAATTTCACTACACCTACTGTGTGTGACTATCAGTGGTACTTTAACTTTAAATAGCTCTCTGATTAGTGCCAAGGAACAGGTGAGCACTAATTATTAATTATAGGCAGGGGAAAACAATGAATAGCCATAGCAACCAAGGAGACACAAAACCGGGGTGCTGAAACAGAAATTAAACAAGTGAATCAAAACGTAAATAAACTATGATCCGGGCAACGGATCATAACATGGACATTTTTATCTTTTATTTAAATCCACATTTTATGCATTGTAACTGTGTTTTATATACAGAATGTTTGTGCTTATTGGGATTTGGATCATTATTTGTAATACCTTACCTTTTGTTGTGTTTACTAAGGGGAGGTGACGGCAAACATACACCAGGGGGAAGTATATACAAATATTTATTATATATATATGGACA
The DNA here is from genome assembly GCF_033978785.1 of Entelurus aequoreus. Classification (NCBI taxonomy): domain Eukaryota; kingdom Metazoa; phylum Chordata; class Actinopteri; order Syngnathiformes; family Syngnathidae; genus Entelurus; species Entelurus aequoreus. The sequence goes on along the minus strand of NC_084733.1, from coordinate 62,485,852 downwards.
ATATATATATATATATAATAATACTAAACAATACAACTAAACTAAGGAAATGGAGTGTGAACTAGAATACAAGAGTGTGTATGGCGTAAGACTATGTGTAGTATTTAACTGGAATGTGTGTTACCAAGTGTTGAACGAGATACGAGGAAGTCCAGGGGGCAGACAGGTGATCCGGGATACAAGCGGGGGTCCGTGGGGCTGAGAGGGTCGTCAAGAAGTCCGAGTCCAAAGTGGGGGGTCGAGGATCAAGGGATGCAGTCAGAATCCAGAGGGGTCCAGAGAAGTGAGGCGCACAGCTCACTTCCAAGGCGACGGAGGGAATTCTGCGGGGGACACGGGAGAAACAAGGGACAAATAAGCCACGGAGAGGGAAACAAGACGAGAGAGCATAAAGCTTGACGCTTACGGTACACCATGAGAAAACTAAGTTCCCGCACCGATCCTTGGGTCCACCCTGCCTTTATCCGGCACACCCTCATCAGTAACAGGTGCGCAGATAACCGGTGAGTGTTTGCAGCTGGCGGCTGCTGCAGGGCGGAGACGCGCGCGGCGCGGCCCTGGGTTTGCGCGGCCGTGGGCGTGTCCCAAGGTGCGCATGGCAGGCAGGGGTCTGAGCCATAACAGTATCCCCCCCCCTATGGACAGATTCCAGATGTCCCAAGACAGACAAACGAACAACATACTCACGACACAAGGGAGGGTGGAGGGGAGAACTGGTGGTGGGTCGCCGGCCCAAGTGTCCCCGAATCCACCGGGGACGAGTCTGGTGGCGGCGGCGAATAGAACGGCGCTGAGGCCGGCGAGGCGGGCGACCTAGGAACGACCACCATCTTGGCCGTCGGTAAGGCGGACGCGAGTGTCGCCATGGTGAGTCTCGCCGGAAATGAGGATGAGACGTCGGCGAAGAGGATGACGTCATCGGCGGCGTGGAAGCGGCAGACGTCATCATAGCCGGAGACGAGGAGGGCAGCTGAAGAACTGGCTGAGGTGCTGAAGCCGGCGCTGCCGGCCGAGGTGCAGAGGTCGGCGCTGCTGGACGAGGTGCAGAGGTCGGTGCTGCAGAGGTCAGCGCTGCCGGCCGAGGTGCAGAGGTCGGCGCTGCCGGACGAGGTGCAGAGGTCGGCGCTGCTGGACGAGGTGCAGAGGTCGGCGCTGCAGAGGTCGGCACTGCTGGCCGAGGGGCGAAGGTCGGGGCCAGCCTGGGAGCTGGTGGAGACACGGGGAATATCCTGGGGTTTGGTGCTAGCTTGGAGGCTAGTGCTAGCTCGGAGGCTAGCCGAGGGGCTGGTGCTAGCTCGGAGGCTAGCCGAGGGACTGGTGCTAGCTCGGACGCTAGCCGAGGGACGGGTGCTAGCTCGGGGGCTAGCCTGGGGACTACTGCTAGCTCGGGAGCTAGCCGAGGAACGGGTGCTAGCTCGGACGCTAGCCGAGGGACGGGTGCTAGCTTGGGGGATAGCCTGGGGACTGCTGCTAGCTCGGGGGATAGCCGAGGAACGGGTGCTAGCTCGGGGGCTAGCCGAGGAACGGGTGCTAGCTCGGAGGCTAGCCGAGGGACTGGTGCTAGCTCGGGGGCTAGCCGAGGGACTGGTGCTAGCTCGGGGGCTAGCCGAGGGACTGGTGCTAGCTCGGGGGCTAGCCAAGGGGCTGGTGCTAGCTCGGAGGCTAGCCGAGGGACTGGTGCTAGCTCGGGGGCTAGCCGAGGGACTGGTGCTAGCTCGGGGGATAGCCGAGGGACTGGTGGCTGCGGCTGGGAAAAGCGAAAAATAGGTGGAATTAGTCTGGCCGGGGGTAGCCTGTCTGGGTGCGACTGCCTCACCCCATCAGCACAGCCACAAGTACTATCCCCCCCCTCTGAAAGCGGATGCCAGACGCTTCCTGTTGACTGAGTCTCTAAGGGTGGGAGGAGGGTGTCCAGGCGATGACAAAATTCCTCCTTGCTCATATCGCTACTGAACATGCCTTTCCATGACAGCTTGGCAGGACAAGACAAATCCTCCGGTTTGAAGTAAAAAAAAGAAAAGGCCATGGTGAATGGGGCAAAAATAGGAGAGGAAAAAAAAATGTCACTGGGGGTGGGGCTAAAGTCACTGGGGGCCGTCAGGTCCCTATATATAATTTGGCGGGAACTTACTGTTGTGTTTACTAAGGGGAGGTGACGGCAAACATACACCAGGGGGCAGTATGTACAAATATTTATTATATATATATGGACAATATATATATATATATATATAATAATACTAAACAATACAACTAAACTAAGGAAATGGAGTGTGAACTAGAATACAAGAGTGTGTATGGCGTAAGACTATGTGTAGTATTTAACTGGAATGTGTGTTACCAAGTGTTGAACGAGATACGAGGAAGTCCAGGGGGCAGACAGGTGATCCGGGATACAAGCGGGGGTCCGTGGGGCTGAGAGGGTCGTCAAGAAGTCCGAGTCCAAAGTGGGGGGTCGAGGATCAAGGGATGCAGTCAGAATTCAGAGGGGTCCAGAGAAGTGAGGCGCACAGCTCACTTCCAAGGCGACGGAGGGAATTCTGCGGGGGACACGGGAGAAACAAGGGACAAATAAGCCACGGAGAGGGAAACAAGACGAGAGAGCATAAAGCTTGACGCTTACGGTACACCATGAGAAAACTAAGTTCCCGCACCGATCCTTGGGTCCACCCTGCCTTTATCCGGCACACCCTCATCAGTAACAGGTGCGCAGATAACCGGTGAGTGTTTGCAGCTGGCGGCTGCTGCAGGGCGGAGACGCGCGCGGCGCGGCCCTGGGTTTGCGCGGCCGTGGGCGTGTCCCAAGGTGCGCATGGCAGGCAGGGGTCTGAGCCATAACACCTTTCTGCTTTACTCTGTACAGCACTTAGTAAAACAGTAGTCTGTTTTAGAAATGTGCTCTATAAATAAATCTACCTTGACCTTGACTTTGACCTTGAGGTGTTTAGCTTACTGACTAAAAGACTAATGATAACATGATCTGTATTGCTGTATTTAACAAAGAAATGAGATGACACACATCAGGAAACATTTGGTAACACTTAAGGAATGGGGAACATATTCATCATTAATTAGTTGCTTATTAAAGTAACAAAGACTTAATTTAGAGTTATTTTGACACTAGGGAAACATATAAGGGTTAGGGTTAGGGTTAGGATTAGGTTTATAGATAAGCAATAATTCTGAGGTTATTGAGGGAAGACTCTTAGTTAATGGCTTACTGGTTGTATAATAAGGCCATGCAGAATAAGGCATTAATAAGTACTTAATAATGACTGATTAAGAGCCAATATGTTACTAATTTGTATGTTAATAAGCAACTAATTAATGGTGAATATGTGTTACCCATACTAAAATGTTACCAAACATTTAAAAGAGAGATATTTCACAAAAGGGTTTTGAGTCCAAATGAAGGCCTACGTGACGAGCACAGACCCCTGCAGTGTTGGTTCAAGTAATCTCTTGGAGGACGTGTGTGTACTTCTAAACACTTTGAGAGATACATTTGGGTTTGCAGGCAAAGTGTCCTGCTTGGCTCGCGTCTACCAGTCAGGGCATCCAGTTCTGTTTGTGTGAGGCGTCCAAGACGATCCAGAACAGAACTTCCTGTCAGACGGGACAGTGCCGATGAAACACGTCTTGGAGGAGATGAAGTCCTGCTCTGTCTCAGACTGGCGCCGCAGACGGTCCGATCCTGGCATACTGGCTACCTTGCTTTAAAAGGCCCTAAGCAGAGCGGAGCAGGTTGTCCGTAGTCGGAGAGCTTTGTTTGGACTTGAGGCACACAGGCTGAGATGATGTGTGTCTCTGCCACACAGAACCCCCCCCAAGCCAAGTCTGGACTGTCTACAGTACACAGTGCAGTAATGATGGGCCTTCATGAGTCTCTACTGAGACAAACAGTACAAAGTGTTCTCGTGCTCTCGGGGCCATTAATAACCACGACTGTTCCTTTAAACCGCCTGTGCCACTCGAAAGTACACAAACTATCCATCACCACTCTGCAGACACAACTTCCATCACAGGAGTGGTGGAAAACCGCTTTCGGGTTTACAGACACACTTTATGTTTTCAATTATTGAAAAACGATCATGTTTACTGACATTTTATAAAGCTTTTGTTATTACCTCCACCAAGTAGAGCTTGGTGATTTTTTTGCATCAGGTTTATTAAAGAGTTTGAAAAAACTAAGATTGGCTGCTGACTCAGTATGGGCATCATACTGATACCACTGCCTGATCACTAATATTAAAACCAGTGCCCAAGCTTATGATGCCCAAACTGGTTCATAAGAAATAGAAAACAAATTTAGTTGAATATCAGGTTACAAATCTAAGATGAAGGACTTGAACTTTAGCAGCCACATTAAGTCCATAACATCAGCCGTTTTTTACCACCTGAAAACATTTACAGAATCAGAGAAATAATGTCTGAAGACTACTTTAATAACCTTCTCACTAGGGCTTTCTAAACGAGCTGTATAGCAGCTGCAGTACATCCAGAATACTGCTGCTCGAGTCCTGACTAGAACTATACAAACCCCGTTTCCATATGAGTTGGGAAATTGTGTTAGATGTAAATATAAACGGTATACAATGATTTGCAAATCCTTTTCAACCCATATTCAATTGAATGCACTACAAAGACAAGATATTTGATGTTCAAACTCATAAACTTTATTTTTTTTTTGCAAATAATAATTAACTTAGAATTTCATGGCTGCAACACGTGCCAAAATAGTTGGGAAAGGGCATGTTCACCACTGTGTTACATGGCCTTTCCTTTTAACAACACTCAGTAAACATTTGGGAACTGAGGAGACAAATTTTTTAAGCTTCTCAGGTGGAATTCTTTCCCATTCTTGCTTGATGTACAGCTTAAGTTGTTCAACAGTCCGGGGGTCTCCGTTGTGCTATTTTAGGCTTCATAATGCGCCACACATTTTCAATGGGAGACAGGTCTGGACTACAAGCAGGCCAGTCTAGTACCCGCACTCTTTTACTATGAAGCCACGTTGATGCAACACTAGGCTTGGCATTGTCTTGCTGAAATAAGCAGGGGCGTCCATGGTAACGTTGCTTGGATGGCAACATACCTGTATGTTGCTCCAAAACCTGTATGTACCTTTCAGCATTAATGGCGCCTTCACATATGTGTAAATTACCCATGTCTTGGGCACTAATACACCTCCATACCATCACAGATGCTGGCTTTTCAACTTTGTGCCTATAACAATCCGGATGGTTCCTTTCCTCTTTGGTCCGGAGGACACGACGTCCACAGTTTCCAAAAACAATTTGAAATGTGGACTCCTCAGACCACAGAACACTTTTCCACTTTGTATCAGTCCATCTTAGATGAGCTCAGGCCCAGCAAAGCCGACAGCGTTTCTGGGTGTTGTTGATAAACGGTTTTCAGCTTGCTTAGGAGAGTTTTACCTTGCACTTACAGATGTAGCGACCAACTGTAGTTACTGACAGTGGGTTTATGAAGTGTTCCTGAGCCCATGCGGTGATATCCTTTACACACTGATGTCGCTTGTTGATGCAGTACAGCCTGAGGGATTTCTCCAGTTTCTCTGAACCCTTTGATGATATTATGGACCGTAGATGGTGAAATCCCTAAATTCCTTGCAATAGCTGGTTGAGAAAGGTTTTTCTTAAACTGTTCAACAATTTGCTCACGCATTTGTTGACAAAGTGTAACTGTGTTACATGGCCTTTCCTTTTAACAACACTCAGTAAACATTTGGGAACTGAGGAGACACATTTTTTAAGCTTCTCAGGTGGAATTCTTTCCCATTCTTGCTTGATGTACAGCTTAAGTTGTTCAACAGTCCGGGGGTCTCCGTTGTGCTATTTTAGGCTTCATAATGCGCCACACATTTTCAATGGGAGACAGGTCTGGACTACAAGCAGGCCAGTCTAGTACCCGCACTCTTTTACTATGAAGCCACGTTGATGCAACACTAGGCTTGGCATTGTCTTGCTGAAATAAGCAGGGGCGTCCATGGTAACGTTGCTTGGATGGCAACATACCTGTATGTTGCTCCAAAACCTGTATGTACCTTTCAGCATTAATGGCGCCTTCACATATGTGTAAATTACCCATGTCTTGGGCACTAATACACCTCCATACCATCACAGATGCTGGCTTTTCAACTTTGTGCCTATAACAATCCGGATGGTTCCTTTCCTCTTTGGTCCGGAGGACACGACGTCCACAGTTTCCAAAAACAATTTGAAATGTGGACTCCTCAGACCACAGAACACTTTTCCACTTTGTATCAGTCCATCTTAGATGAGCTCAGGCCCAGCAAAGCCGACAGCGTTTCTGGGTGTTGTTGATAAACGGTTTTCAGCTTGCTTAGGAGAGTTTTACCTTGCACTTACAGATGTAGCGACCAACTGTAGTTACTGACAGTGGGTTTATGAAGTGTTCCTGAGCCCATGCGGTGATATCCTTTACACACTGATGTCGCTTGTTGATGCAGTACAGCCTGAGGGATTTCTCCAGTTTCTCTGAACCCTTTGATGATATTATGGACCGTAGATGGTGAAATCCCTAAATTCCTTGCAATAGCTGGTTGAGAAAGGTTTTTCTTAAACTGTTCAACAATTTGCTCACGCATTTGTTGACAAAGTGGTGACCCTCGCCCCATCCTTGTTTGTGAATGACTGAGCATTTCATGGAATCTACTTTTATACCCAATCATGGCACCCACCTGTTCCCAATTTGCCTGTTCACCTGTGGGATGTTCCAAATAAGTGTTTGATGAGCATTCCTCAACTTTATCAGTATTTATTGCCACCTTTCCCAACTTCTTTGTCACATGTTGCTGGCATCAAATTCTAAAGTTAATGATTATTTGCAAAAAAAAAAAAGTTTATCAGTTTGAACATCAAATATGTTGTCTTTGTAGCATATTCAACTGAATATGGGTTGAAAATTATTTGCAAATCATTGTATTCCGTTTATATTTTTATCTAACACAATTTCCCAACTCATATGGAAACGGGGTTTGTAAAATACGACCATATTAGTCCAGTGCTTAGGTCGCTTCCTGTTGCTCAGAGAGTAGACTTTAAACAACTCTCTTTGTGGACAAGTCTGTTTGTGGTCTTGTGCCAAAGAACATCTCGGGCATGTTAGAACCATATGAACCATCTCGGGCTCTGAGAACCTCAGGAAGTGGTCTCCTGCTGGTGCCTAGACATGGTAAGACTGTGTTTCAGTTTGATGCTCCTAAAATCTGAAGTAGTCTTCCAGAAGATGTGAGACAGGCCTCAACGTTGGCAATGTTCAAATCCAGACTGAAAACACTTTTATTTAATTGTTCATATGACCACTGAAAGTATTTTATCTACACCCTTTGATTGATTTTAATTAATTATGATTGTTTTTATGATGAATTTATTTAATGATTTTAATTTAAATCATGATTATGTTTATGTTTATTTGTATATTTTCAGCTTGCCTTCTTGTAATTTTCTGTCAAGCACTTTGGATCGCCTTGAGTAGGAATTTTGCTCAATAAATAAACTTGCCTTGCCTTTAAAAAATAATGCATTTTATTTTCATTACATT
>NC_084733.1:62333265-62475765 GCF_033978785.1 Entelurus aequoreus | reverse complement strand
CATAAAGATAACTTCAAAACAGTTTCCTTTGTCTTACTTTGGCCAAATATCATACTTGCCAACCCTCCCGTTTTTAGCGGGAGACTCCCGGTATTCAGCGCCTCTCCCGATAACCTCCCGGCAGAAATTTTCTCCCGACAAACTACCGGTATTCAGCTGGAGCTGGAGGCCACGCCCCCTCCAGCTCAATGCGGACCTGAATGGGGACAGCCTGTTCTCACGTCTGCTTTCCCACAATATAAACAGCTTGCCTGCCCAATGACGTCATAACATCTACGGCTTTTAGAGAGTAGAGTGCACAACTGCGCACACAACAAAGAGACGAAGCAGAAGAACGAGGAAGTTACAGACATGGCGACGCCGTCGACGAGCAAGATGAAGAAATACGCTTGCAAGTTCCAAAACGAATGGAAACAAGAATTTCAGTTCATCCAGGACTGTTCGAAGGGGAAGGAGTATGTAATTATGTTGCCTGTACATTTTGTAAAACAGACTTCTCCATTGAACACGGTGGCCGAGTCATGAACGGAGGAGAAGTTAAACAGGACAATATTGCCATCTACTGGATAGCCCCCGGAACACTGAAATTCAAGTATGTAATTTATTTATTTAAAATAAAATAAATATATATACATATATATATAGCTAGAATTCACTGAAAGTCAAGTATTTCATATATATCTATATATATATATATATATATGTATATATATATATATATATATATATATATATATATATATATATATATATATATATATATATATATATATATATATATATATATATATATATATATATATATACATATATATATATATATATATATATATATATATATATATATATATATATATATATATATAGATATATATGAAATACTTGAGTTGGTGAATTCTAGCTGTAAATATACTCTCCTCTTAACCACGCCCTTAACCACGCCCCCCGCCCCCGACCAAGCGCCCCCCCACCACCACCCCCCACCTCCCGATATTGGAGGTCTCAAGGTTGGCAAGTATGCAAATATAGACCAAGCACATTTTGAAAATCTACACGTCACAAATAATCTTCTTGTCAAAACACTTCAAGTTAGTAGAAAATTCTGAGGAAAACTGGTGCAGTTTCAAAAACACCATGGAGAACACAATGGACTTAGACTTTGTCTCTGTGTTTTTACAAAGCCATTAAACTTTACGCACTTTAAACACCATGAAATACATGTTTTTACGAGTGTTTCCGCAAACCGCCGCATGGATGACCACAACACATTCATTTATCATCATTCAACTATTACTATTATATTATAATTTTAAAAAATTGTCAAAACGGACACAATAAGAGGCGAATCAAAGGTAACATAACTACAAACTTAACCAATGTAAACATGGTAGATTTAAGCATAAAATAAGATATATAACAAACACAACAAATGTAGAAACACACATTTTTACAATGGAGGTCAGTGTGCACATTGTGTTGTCAACAAATTGTGAGCACTTCACGGAATTTTAACTACAAAGAAGATGATCATGTTGACTTAAGTCTTTGCATCTTACCATTTCGTTATTTTTCCGTTGAGTGTATACTTTACAATAAAAGAAGGTGTTGTACCTAAAGTCTAAAGTCAGCCGACACGTCATCTTTAAACACTGTCATGTGTGATGTGGGTTGCACTTGAATTGCTATTGCGACATGCAGTGGACACATTTAGAACAGCAGTTACAACTTACAACTTATTTGTATACTTCGCAAACTCATTTGGCGGGCCGTGGGCCGGATTAAACCTGTTCGTACCTTTGACACCCCTGATTCAGTTTTTAAACAAGTCCGTTCCAGCTCAACTAAAAGGAACACTCCAGTAATAGAGCCAATTAAAAAGGCAGCATTTAGCATAGAGATTTGCGTCTTAAAGTAGGGACGTGCCGATCGATCGGGCGCCCACCAGTATCGGCCGACTTTTTTTTTCAAATTAATCGTGATTCATTTGTAACAATTATTTGTAACGATTCTTAATCGATAAAAACAAATGTAAAAAACATCTGTCCTCTTCCGACTTTATTAAATGTTTGGATATAATTTAATTAAACTAAATCAGTTTTCTTATACGTAATTGTGGAAGTCTCTATGCCCTGGGTTCTCTCTGGACCGACAGAATACTGTGGGAGCCCGAATTCCAGGTTTGACAAGTCTTTATTTTTGCTATTTTTCGTCGCTCTCGCAGCCGCCTCCTTCTCGCTCATGTGTGGGTCTTTCTCCAATCTCTCCTCTCTCTGCTCTTCTTTTCCATCATGGCCTCGGATGCCCCTAATAAGGGAGACAGGTGATGAGATAACCCGCTTCAGCTGGGAAATCCACTCACCTGTCAGCTGCTTCGTAGCCGGCTCCTGCACACACCCTTCCCGCAGGAGACGCGCCGACCACGCCCCCTCCACATGCCTCCACCGCCAGACTCAGGCAGGGCAGCCGTCCAGCCGCGTGGAGAACACATCAGAAAAGCGCTGCTGCAGCTTGGCAACATCCGCTTTCTGCGATAACGTGAGCTGATTATCACAGAGGAGGGAGGAGGGTGGGGCAGAGCTCCTCCTCCTCCTCAACCACTGTCACAGGCTCCGCCTCCTTCCATGCCTTCAGGAGGTTAATATGGTAAATTTGAGTGTCTCCTCCCCGGTCTGAGCGCCAGGGAGGATTATGAGGATAATCCACATCACCCACTTGCCGTGTGACCAATAAGGGTCCTTGCCACCTGGCTAGTAATTTCGAGCTGGACGTTGTAAGTAACACAAGCTCTTTTTCTCCCGGTGAAAATTTTCTTAACTGAGTCCCCCTGTTATACAAGCGCTCTTGACATTCCTGGGCCTGGAGCAAATTCTCGCGTGACAAGTGCCCGACCGTGTAGAGTTTTGCTCGCAGGTCCATGACGTATTGAATTTCGTTTTTGCTGGAAATTGGACCCTCCTCCCAGCTTTCTTTAATTACGTCCAAAACACCGCGCTGCTTCCTGCTGTATAATAATTCAAAAGGAGAAAATCCTGTGGAGGACTGGGGTACCTCTCGCATTGCAAACAGTAGGGGCTCTAGCCATTTATCCCTATTTGGTTTGTCCTCGTGCGTAAACTTACGGATCATGGTTTTCAGCGTTTTATTTAGCTGCTCCACCAGCCCGTCCGTTTGTGGGTGGTACATGCTGGTGCGGATCGCTTTAATTCCCAGTAATCCGTATAGTTCCTTTGTCGTACGTGACATGAAGGATGTTTCCTGGTCAGACAGAATCTCTTTCGAGATTCGGACCCGGGAGGTGACCGGAAACAGCGCTTGCGCTACACTCTTTGCAGAGATGGAGCGCAGCGGCACTGCTTCGGGATAACGAGTTGCGTAATCCACCAGGACTAGCGCAAAACGATATCCCCGGGTGCTCGGGTGGAATGGTCCGATAAGGTCCATACCAATTCTTTCGAAAGGGACCTCCATGAGTGGCAATGGGTGCAAGGGTGCCTTGGGGGTGGCCACCGGGTTCACCAGCTGGCAGTCCGGGCAGGCAGCGCACCAGTGGCGCACGTCTGACCGGATGCCCGGCCAATACAATCGGACCATTACCCGATTGAGTGTCTTATCATACCCCATGTGGCCAGCCATGGGATTGAAGTGCGTTTCGGCACCAACAACCGGGTGATCTCTTTTCCTGTCTGAGTGTCACGGCTCACTCGGTATAATCTATCCCTAATGATTGAAAAATGAGGAAATACCGGGCGCACCAGCTGACCGTCGATGGAAGCCACCTGGTCCCAGGCCGTGCGCAGGGTGTCATCTAGGGACTGCTCGAGGGGAAAATCCTCCATAGGGTGCCAGTGGGGGGCAGGAGGGGCTTACCGCTAAGCCCCTGCCGGTTCCCCCTTGGCAGTGTCGGATGAACCCGCGTTGCCACTGAGAACCGCGCAGATATATACCCCTTTCCTACGGTCTGTGAACGCACCCCTACGCATTGTGTCACTAAACGGTTAAACCCCAGCCAATTTGTACCCAAAATTACAGGGTGCGTAAAGTGCGCAGTTACAGCAACCTTGGCACTATGCTTTTGTCCATTATACCAAATTTCCATTGGCACCACAGGGTACTCGTGCACATCCGCATGAACACATTTGATTTTCACCCGTGCTGCCTGCCTCAAAGCCCCGGATCGAACCAGATTTTGGTAAATCATGGACTGCCCACAGCCCGAATCCACCATTGCCCGGTATGTACTCCCTTGTGCCCTTACTGGGACGCAATAACTCTCTCCCGGATCGAGGGAGGGCGCTGGAGGGCCGACAACCCGCATTACCTGTCCCTCCTCCATCAGCGGGCACTCCCGCCGCACATGACCGGGTTGCCCGCACCTCCAGCACACCTGTCCAGGTGTTCGAGGTGCTGTCTGTGGAGGAAGCCCCGTCTCAGCAGCGCCTGGACCCTGGAAGACAGGAGGTGCAGAGAAGAGATTACAACCCCGGGACCCCCGCCCCCCTGGTGTAGCTGTCTGCTGCCATTGGCGCGTCCTGCGCTGCGTTGTCGTGGGGTGTGTGGAAACCTGGGAGCGGGTCGAGGCCGCGTCTGCCGGGCGGTGTCGCGAAACCAGTGGCGCCGTCTCCTCCTGCTGCGTGTGCTGTCTGCGTGGGGATGGTACGGGCTTTTCGGCCATGGTACGGGCTGCTCGGCCGTCCTCGGGGTCACCCCCTCCCGCCGCGCTTCCCGGTGTACACCCAGGTGGTCCTCGGCCAGCGTCACAGCCACTGTCAGGTTGCGTGGGCGGTGCTACCTGAACCACGCTGATGTCCGCGCTGGTATGGCCTCCAAGAACTGCTCTGGCAGTATGAGCTCCAGCATCGGGTTGTCGCTTTCTCTCTGTTGCAGCCACCAGATCGCAAACCATTTATGAACAAACCATTCAAAGCAACTTAGAATCGTTTTTTATTTCCCCCGTTCATGAAAGTGAAATCAAAAAAATTGTAAATTCTCAGAAAAACAAGAAATCAACAGACTGCTGTGACTTGGACTTTTCTCTGATCAAAGAAATTGTTGATTTTATAGCTGTTCCCTTCACTTATATATGCAATATTTCTTTTATAAAAGGTGTCTTCCCAAAGAAAATCAAAACGGCAAAAGTTATTCCCATCTTCAAAAGTGGAGATAATTATCAGTTCACCAACTATAGGCCTATTTCTCTACTCTCACAATTTTCAAAAGTCCTTGAAAAATTATTTGTGTCAAGATTAGACAGTTTTATTGATAAGCATCACTTGCTAAGTGAACACCAATACGGTTTTCGATCGAACAGGTCCACTTCCATGGCAGTGATGGAACTAGTTGAGGAGGTAACCACTGCAATTGATAAGAGGGAGTTTGTTGTTGGCCTTTTTATTGACCTGAGCAAGGCCTTTGACACCATCGATCACACATATTACTTGTAAACAAAATGCAGAGGTATGGTGTCAGAGGTCTTGCTCATGATTGGTTGAAAAGTTATCTTGGTGGCAGAGAACAGTATGTGCATATGAACAATGTAGATTCAGATAAAAAGATTATAACACATGGAGTGCCCCAAGGTTCTGTACTGGGACCAAAATTGTTTTTATTGTATATCAATGATATCTGTAAAATCTTTAAAAAACTCAACTGTATTCTCTTTGCTGATGATACAAGTCTGTACTGTTCTGGACAAGACCTTGGCCAACTCTTAGAGACTGTAGAGAGTGAACTCCGCATACTAAAGCAATGGTTTGATGCCAATAAACTATCAATCAACCTAAATAAAACAAAATATATAATTTTTGGAAATAGGAAAAATAACATACAGTGTCATATAAGAATTGATGATATGGAGATAGAAAGGGTGTATTCAACAACATTTTTGGGAATCTATATAGACGATAAATTAAATTGGAAACTGTACATAAATAGACTTAAGACAAAGATGGCAAAAATTATTGCTATGTCACATAAAATCAAAAACTCTGTAAATCAAAAGGCTCTTAACATGTTATATAATTATTTCGTACTCCCATATCTTAATTATTGTGTTGAAATCTGGGGTAACAATTACAAATCAAACATCAACTCTATATTCTTACTTCAAAAGAAAGCGATTAGAATTGTAAATTTTGCGGATTATCATGACCATACCAATGCTCTGTTTATTAAATTAAAAACATTAAAACTGCACGATCTTGTTGACCTCAACACTGCTATTGTGACGTACATTTCGCGTTCTCGACTCTCATTTTCAAGAGGATATAGTATCCGAGGTGGTTTAAAATACAAATCCGTGATCCACAATAGAAAAAGGAGAGACTGTGGAATCCAATGAACCCTTGTACCTAAGTTACGGTCAGAGTGAAAAAAGATATGTCCTGCACTGCACGCTAGTCCTTCACTTTCACGTTCCTCATCCAGAAATCTTTCATCCTCGCTCAAGTTAATGGGGTAATCGTCGCTTTCTCGGTCCGAATCTCTCTCGCTGCATTGAAAACAATAGGAAAATGTGAGCAGCCCTTCCTCCGGTGACGTCACGCTACTTCCGGTAGGGGCAAGGCTTTTTTTTATCAGAGACCAAAAGTTGCAAACTTTATCGTCGTTGTTCTATACTAAATCCTTTCAGCAAAAATATGGCAATATCGCGAAATGATCAAGTATGACACATAGAATGGATCTGCTATCCCCGTTTAAATAAAAAAAATTCATTTCAGTAGGCCTTTAAAATGTTCCAGTTCCATTCACACATTTAAAAAACACTTTAAGACCAATGTCTTGAAAAAATATATCACTCTTGAATCAACACTTTAGTTAATACTATGATCAATGTTAATTAAAAACTAAATGTGAGATATAAATAATAATGGAAGTATATTTGTTTGTATATAGTATATAATTGGAGCAAAGGTTTACACGTGTACAAGGATATTTCACATGCCTTTACTGTGTATATAATTTAACTATGTTTATGTTGTTTATAATGTGTATTTATAATATGTTGTACAAAGGACATTTCATAATTTTCGGAAGTTCATCTTGTACTTGACATTGTTTCTAGAGTTAGGCGCAATAAGTGTTCAACTTCAGCCTAAACCCTTTCGGTCTGCAACATTTTCTTTTTCAATTTATGAATGTACAACTGTTTGTTTATTTTGTTGACCATTGACCAAAGAAAAATACTAAACTAAACTAAACTAATATAAATACACCTTGTACACAACATAAACACTGTTCAAATATATACACAGTAAAGACATAGACACACAGTTGTGAAATATCCCTGTACACGTGTTGGTTAAACATTTGTACCAATAATATGCTTTATACAAACTATATACAAACACTTATACATATATAAAAGAAACAAAACAAAATGCTGGAAGATAGCGAAAACACTTATTATGAAGGTGGAGCAGACGGCGTCCACAAAGTAGAGCGTACTCGAGCTTAGCATCAAAAAGGATCGCCGATCGTCACCCGTGAACAGTGAATACAGAATAATGTACCGACAAAAAATAGTGCTATTCACAAACAGAAAACCGGTAAGGGGAAAAGTGCTCGAAGGCAGGCGTAAAGCAGTTACGAAAAAACACCAACACAATAGGAAGTGCCACCAAAATAAGAGCGCAGGACAGGAATTAACACTAATATAGGAGAAGACTAACAATTGCAACATAAGGCATGGCCTGGTGTAACAAGCCGTGACAGTTACATTTAATGAAGTAACTTTTTGTATGAATTGTACTTGTCAGAGTAGTTTTAATGCAACATACTTTTTACTTTTACATGAGTATTGTTGTGAAGAAGGCTACTTTTACTCTGTTACATTTAGTTTTGGGTCTACTTTTTACTTTTTACGTGAGTCATATTACTCCAAATTGTCGGTACTCTTACTTGAGTACAATTTTTGGGTACTCTACCCACCTCTGATCTTTTTGGATGTACTGACATGTTTGAATGTAGAATCTTTTGAACCAAAAAAAAAACATAATTGATGTATGAAACTGTCATTAGCCTGTGAGCAGGCTACTGTAACAACGCATTCTGTTGCAAGTTACACAATTTATATTTACCTTGGGGGTACTCTGAGTGGTCCCACCGCTCCGGAAATAGCTGTGCTTTGCCAACAATTGCCGCAACTCGCGGGTCAAATGAGTTGGGCCTCTCATCATCAGGGGCAGGAGCAGTGGTTTATATATATATATATATATATATATATATATATATATATATATATATATATATATATATATATATATATATATATATATATATATATATATATATATATATATATATATATATATATATATATATATATATGTACACAGTATATATATATATATATATATATATATATATATATATATATATATATATATATATATATATATGTATGTATGTATGTATGTATGTATGTATGTATGTATGTATGTATATATATATATATATATATATATATATATATATATATATATATATATATATATATATATATATATATATACATATAGTCGAGGTTTCTGTGGTTTATCCGTTATACAGTGCTTAATACCGGGGTAGAGCGGTATATACGTTAGGTTGAAAAAACACAGAGGCTATATCATCCCTACAAGCCTGTTTCGCATAATATATATATATATATATATATATATATATATATATATATATATATATATATATATACTGTATATATATATATATATATATATATATATATATATATATATATATATATATATATATACTGTATATATATATACACACACACAATTGTTTACAGCAGTTACTTTTGCCTTGCATTTGTAAATTGTATTTCCCGTGTATACAAATGGCACCGGTTCACTGGAATGGCCCGACAATTGTATTTACATGATTGGATCTGTATTAAATATAAAATATGTGTGAACCATGAGCACCAGAGAGTAAGACAATGCTTGTGCGATAAGTGTAAGTTATATAAAACAAACAAGGGTGGTACGGCTGCATCGCCAATGACCTTTTAACGACCCTTTTAATAGCACTTAGCGATTTGTTTATAATCATAATCATAATCACCAACCTCATTTGGTCTCTTAGTCTCATCTCGTTAACGCTCACTTTTTGCCATCCTCGCTGCTGATTTGTATTGATCCACACACTCCACACTCAAAATGATACAAGTTAAGGACGTGCTAAAACCAGGAGAAAACAAAAATTGTGTTTATTTATTTGTATCTTTTCAATAAATATGCAGACTCTCAAGAGGAACTCACCTAATCGATTTCTCTATGGGTCAGTACTTCATGCCTCCTGAGGGTGGTGCTGAACAAATGAAGAGCGGTACCCTATTTGTGAAATGGAATGTCCAAAGAAAGATAGATGCCTGTGTGATGGTGACGAAGTCCATGTACATTTTTAGGTAACTGCAAAATAATCCACCATTGGGCCATAAAAAGTTGCGAGGGGGAATGGGTGACACACTTATTTTTCTGTTATTTGGATATTGTACATAAGTTTTATGCGATACTACAAATTTGGATATCGATCCAATACCAAGTAGTTACAGGGTCAGTGTTGGTCGTACCAATGCTAATACAAATACTTAAAATTTTCAAGATCATTGAAGGATTACATTTTTTAAAAATTGCTTCGGTTTTTGTCTGACTTTTTGGAACGGATTACTGACGAAAAGCAGGTAGTATAGTATATACAAATAGTATGCAGAAAAAAAGAATATGTAAAAGAAAATGACTTTTATTATTAAGCTGGTGTGGAACAAAAGTAAGAAATGTATTTTGCGATTTTAACATTGTAACAATTGAGTTACATAAACACAATAAATTAGTTGACTTTCGTTATTTAAATCAGATCAATCCCACTTTTGATTTCGATTAATAGTGATCTTAATCGTAAGACTCCAAAATTTGGACAAAAATGCAATTTTATTTTCAGAATGTCATACAAGACTTTTTTATTTTTTTACTTGATCAAAACATGGCAACATTTTATCTGAAGTAAGTGAAATTAGTCATTCATTTTTGTACTGACGTATGCAATGACCTGACCATATTACAACCGGCTCTACCTTCAATGTGCGGTCAATGTAAAGGAGCATGTGCTGTCATGACCTGTGCATATATATATATATATATATATATATATATATATATATATATATATATATACATATATATATATATATATATATATATATATATATATATATATATATATATATATATATATATATATATATATATATATATATATATATATATATATATATATATATATATATATATCTCCCCATCCAAATGCAGAGGACAAATTTCACCACATCTAGTGTGTGTGTGACAATCATTGGTACTTTAATCTTAATCTTTAATATATATATATATATATATATATATATATATATATATATATATATATATATATATATATATATATATATATATATATATATATATATATATATATATATATATATATACACACACACACATATATATATACACAATATATATATACATATAGATATACATATATATATATATGTATATATATACATATATATATATGTATATATGGCCCGATTGTTTAGTTCTGTTCCTAGCGCTCATTGCCTTCCTTTGTTTATGTTCATGTTGCCAGGACCTCTGTTTTTTTGATCAGTGTCCCCACCTGCTGCCATCACTAATCACGCCCCCTTCTTACACCCGTCTCACCCTGCCTGTCCTTGCGGGATTCTCGTTCGCCACATGCGACCGTTTACGTTGGCTTCAGGCTGCTACCACTGTTTCCATTTGTCTCTATTTTGCTACGCTAGTTTAGCCTTGAACTTTACGTGAGCATTTCCCTATGACCCTCTCTATGTTATTTTGCCTTATTGTAACAAATCATCTTACCGGCCAGCAGCCGGCAGTCCTCCGCACCTTTGGGATCCCAAACACCACACCATGGCACACATGTGCGGTCAAAATAAAATGCAACGTTTTTTTTGACAGTTCTAGTTCACATGTTTTTATTCCTAAAGCATTATAGTTATCAGCATTTCACACAATATCGCAATATCAGCATTATCAAAATATATCGATTCATTGCAGATTATTAAAAAAAAAAAAATGCTGCAGTTACTATGGCAACCATTTTACTCATGAATATAAACTATTACATTGTTTTACCATAGCATGTAATGTCTTGTACTGCGCGTGCATTAGCCATCAACTCGATAGACTCCACCAAAGCGTGAGAGCTTGTCGCCGGTAGAGAGAAATAATTGAATTCTTATCTTATTTGACACGACAATGAGTCATTAGACTGGCTTTCTTGCCTTCTTCGTGCTCGCTAATTACTTCTGCTCCTCGGGCCAGCTAGCAAAGGCGCGAGGAGGGGAAGCTTCTTTAAGCTGGAGGCTGAAGACGACATGTTGGCAACTTGTCACGTTTTCTATCTACTGGGTGTTTTTATTCCGTTATAAATGTGCAATGAATTGTGAAAAGAAAAAAGGTGGACAAAAAAAACTAAGTTTTTTTAACTTGTCGTGCCACTCTAGGCCCAGTTCAAGATTTTGCCACAAGGGGTGTTAGTGTGCCTTTAGGATAGGGAGATGAGCCATGAAGCAGGGCCAAATTTCAGCCAGACGTGAAACTCACTTGCTTTTGGTTGCCATGGAAACCTCACAGGTCAGAAGAGCGAGCGTCCTAGGGAGTATTCTGGGTGCCCGGTGAGAGAAGTGTCTGATGATGTCATCCCTGGCGGCAACCGTGGTGACGGCGATGACAACAGACGCGTCTCGCCAGGGCTGTGCTTGTCTGCAGGTGAACTGCAGCACACTCTTTTTTATTCACAATGGTAATTCAAAGTGCTTTACAGGAATCAACGGGCCATAAATATTGAGGAAAACATTGACTATGCATACTTAAGATTTGATTGATGCAAAGCCCAAAGCGGTTCTACAGCAGGCCCGCGGGCCACATGCAGCCCGCCGAACATCACCCAAATAGGCTTGACGAGAGAGACAAGCCATAGAAGACGGATGGATTGGTGGATGGAAACCATTCAAACTAGGGTTGATCATGTATGCAGTACCCCCGCCACCTCACTGGGGACAACAGCGAGGCATATGTGTCACACTGAAGCAGCACTGGGGTGAGTAGAAAAAGACTCCTCAGTCAAACCTGGGAAAAAAACTAAAGAAATTGCAACAATCTGACTTTTCACAGTTACTGGACAACAAAGAATGCTCTACCCCAAGCAAGTGCTCGCGTCATTGTTTTCTGACCTTTTAAGCGACATTAATCCAAACGTAGAAGTCCCAGCGTGTGAGCTTCATCCCAAAACTTGTTCAAACATTTGTAAGTAGATATCATTTGCGCTATTTTGTTTGTTTTGTATTGAAATTGACAACTTGGGTGATGTCTTTTGTATTTGTGGACTTTTTGTCATTTCTGATACTAACACTGGCGATAAAAGCTAGTTTAATGCATGTAGTGCTAAATTTGACCAGTAGAGAGCGACATTGCTAATACCTGATAAGTCACATACAATGTTTGGTGTGTGAATGTTGTGTACTTTCTATATGTGTAAACATTTGTAGTTTATTGTGTGAATATATCAACACTAAAGCTATTTGATTTATGTAAAATGCACAATCAACATTATGTAACATACACAATGGACGTTATACTTTTTTTATTTTATGTATATTTTTGCAATCTGAAGGAAGAAGTGTAAAAAATTAGAACTGAGGAAGGAAAATCATTTCAAAGAAGGAATATCAATCAACAAAAAACAGCTTCTTTTTCTTCACACTGTTAACTATTTGCACACGCTGGAAATGAGTAGGGAGGACGGAATAATGAAATTATTGACAGTGCAGTGTGAAAGCTGATGTGTTTACTTTGTAATTAAGTAACTGCAGTCTCAAAGGAATATAACTTGCAGAGGCACTTTCTGACAAAACATCCACGTTGAGCCCTTGGGCTCTTGAAACGGCAGCTCTCTTCATAAAATAGTTGAATAACTCTGTTGTACGGCAGCACGGTGGAAGAGGGGTTAGTGCGTCTGCCTCACAATACGAAGGTCCTGAGTAGTCCTGGGTTCAATCCCGTGCTCGGGATCTTTCTGTGTGGAGTTTGCATGTCCTCCCCGTGACTGCGTGGGTTCCCTCCGGGTACTCCGGCTTCCTCCCACCTCCAAAGACATGCACCTGGGGATAGGTTGATTGGCAACACTAAAATTGGCTCTAGTGTGTGAATGTGAGTGTGAATGTTGTCTGTTTATCTGTGTTGGCCCTGCGATGAGGTGGCGACTTGTCCAGGGTGTACCCCACCTACCGCCCGATTGTAGCTGAGATAGGCTCCAGCGCCCCCCGCGACCCCGAAGGGAATAAGCGGTAGAAAATGGATGGATGGAACTCTGTTGTACAGTATCGCGTCACTTCTTTTCAACAGGAAAGGGCACTAAAATAATTTAAGTTTTCCTGACTACTTATTGTGATCACAGCTACCAAAGAGTGTTTAAGTAATCTCAAAACTGCTCCGATCTAGTGAGAGGCACAAATTCGCTGAAAAAAAGAACACATTTGAAGTTAGCGACCACATTGCAGTTCAAAACTGTTGCCCCAAGCCATACGGAGCCAAGGTCTGGGAGTATGGCACATTTGGAAGGGTTTCTGAACTCAGTTGACATCTCAAATTGAGCTCTGATCTACGCAAGGTACAAGATTGTTCAAATATACAAGCTGGGGTTTTTTAAAAAGTTTTTCTTTGCCCAAATGAGGGTAAAGGTCAGAGAATGTTGTTTTGAGTTCGCAAAGCCCTTTGACACACTCGTGATTAAGGGCTATAACAATAAAAAGTTTGATTAAATGAAGTTAAGTGCTGTGAGTCGCCAAAGAGGCAACCATCGTCAGTGGGCTGCTTTAGCAACATTGCCAAAACCCAGGCTACATGACCCATCTCAAAGCCTGGAACCTTCGGTCTCATCAAATGAGTTTCTGGAAGCAGGACAAAAGAGTTGGCGGAAAAGCTTAAAAAAGTTGCAATACTAACCTCTGCCTGTAGGAGTTATATTTATAAGTCCTACAGGCAGAGGTCAGTATTGCATAATCATGAGGTTTGAAATACAAAAAACATGAAAATAACCAATTTATTTGGTAGAATTAACCCAGCATTGCAGTTAAAATGACCCAGCATTTGGGTTGAATAAATAAACAATTTATGTGGTAGAATTAACTCAGCATTGCATTAAAAATGACCCAGAATTTGGGTTGAATATATAACCAATTTATGAGGTATAGTTAATCCAGTATTGCAGTTAAAATGACCCAGCATTTGGGTTGAATGCATAACCCATCAAACTGGGTTACATAAGAAACCCATCTTGCTGGGTTAACCTTACTTAGCGTTGGTTTCGTCCAATAGTTACCCAGAAGCTGGGTAGACTGTCACAAGTTGTTGTTGACGAACCCAAGATGCAGAGAAGGCCGGATTGGTGCAGGAAAACATAATTTAATGTCCGAAAATTTAAGGCAAAACACAAACCAGGAACCATGAAAACACGAGACAGGAAACCCGAACAAGAATCAGGAACAGCTCACAAGCGACGAGGAACCAGGGAGAACTGGAGACAGAAAGCAGTCCACGGCATACGACAGCAACAAGTATTACAATGACATCGACAATCAATACTCCAGCACAGACTGGATGGCAAGGCAGGTTTAAATAGCAGCTGGCTGATTGACACCAGGTGTGGCCAGGTGCCAATCAGCCACAGCTGAGGGAAAACAGCGCTCAGAGAGACAAGCAGGAACGAACCAAAATAAAAGCGCTGACAGGAATTAGACAAACACAGAGGAAAAACTAAAACATAACCAAACTGTCAGGGACAAACCTGACAGTAGCCCCCCTTCCCATAACGGATACCTGACATTCTAGAACCCCCCCCCCCAAAAAAGAAACAGTCCAAAGTCACAGGAGGGTGGAGGGAGGACAAGGCGGTGGGTCGCCAGGCCAAGTGTCCCCACAACTAGCGGGGAAGAGTCAGGTGGTGATGGCGAGTTGAACGCCGCCGCAATTGGCCACCGGAGATGATGGTGGCACCCTCTGCTGCTGGCCCACCGGAGATGATGGTGGCGCCCTCTGCTGCTGGCCCACCGGAGATGATGGTGGCGCCCTCTGCTGCTGGCCCGCCGGAGATGATGGTGGCGTCTGCCGGCCCACCGGAGATGATGGCGCCGTCTGTTGCAGACCCACCGGAGATGATGGCGTCGTCTGTTGCAGACCCACCGGAGATGATGGCGTCGTCTGTTGCAGACCCACCGGAGATGATGGCGCCATCTGTTGCAGACCCACTGGGGTGGGAAGTAGCTGTGCCTCCCCAGCTGCACAGCTACTCATAGCCCCCCCCACCCCCCTCAAGGGACGGATCCCAGACTTCACCAGATAGGCCCACAGACGACAGGGGTGGGTGGGAGAGGGCTTGGAATGAGGCCGAACTATTTTTCAATTTGGCCATCAACGCCAAAATCCCGTCAAGCCTCTCTGCCATCGAAATCTCTGTGGGGTTCAAATTAGGCTGGAGTATTCTGTCACAGGTTGTTGTTGACGAACCCCAAGATGCAGAGAAGGCAGGATTGGTGCAAGAAAACATAATTTAATGTCCAAAATTTTAAGGCAAAACACAAACCAGGAACCAGGAAAACACGAGACAGGAAACAGGAACAAGAATCAGGAACCAGGAACAGCTCACAAGCGACGAGGAACCAGGGAGAACTGGAGACAGAAAGCAGTCCACGGCATAAAACGACAGCAACAAGTATTACAATGACATCGACAATCAATACTCCAGCACAGACTGGATGGCAAGGCAGGTTTAAATAGCAGCTGGCTGATTGACACCAGGTGTGGCCAGGTGCCAATCAGCCACAGCTGAGGGAAAACAGTGCTCAGGGAGACAAGCAGGAAACAACCAAAATAAAAGCGCTGTCAGGAAATAGACAAACACAGAGGAAAAACTCAAACATAACCAAACTGTCAGGGACAAACCTGACATAGACAAGCAAACACAGAAAGCCTGCACACCCAGAATAACAGCTGAAAAAGGAAGCTTTGTGATCTCAAAGATAATGTGATGAATCTCCTAAAGAAGCAAACAGAAATGCGGCAAGAGATAAAGGTCCCACCATAAGAAAATATAGCAATACATCAATAAATAAAGGTTTTACAACGAGATAACATTACTTTGAAAAGTATCATAAATTATATAGTTCAGGATAAACGAATGAATGATATAGTCGTTACATGGCTGCGTATCATTCCAAGATCCTACGCCAGAGCCGTGTATAATAGAGAAACAAGTGCTATGGATGTTGCCTCAGCAGAGCAACAAGTGGTAAATGTTCTGCAATCAAAGGAAATCGATGTCGATAATAACACCATCGACACATGGCCTGGTTTCTGGGTCACGGGGCGGAGTCACCTGTGCGCACACCTGATACTCATTTCCTCCTGACTACTTAAGCTCTCCGGTGCTTTCACTCGGCGCCAGTAGATTCCTGATGGTTCACCCTTCCAGTCGTGTTCATCTCCTCTGCTTTGGCTCCACTCACGCTGCCCTTTCCCTGTGGCTCAGCACCGGCACTGCTGTTTAGTATTAACTGTTTTCTCCCCACCCCACACCTTTTTTCACACCTTTTTGTGTGCATCCTTAGTTGTTTTTCCTCACTCCTTTTTAAGTGTGTTTTGTCAATTTTTCTTACTATTTTCTTCTCTGCGTTGGGGTCCTACTCCGGCAAAGTGACATTTACAAAGTACAAAGAAGAAGAAGATTTTAAACTTCATTGATCTATTCATTTCATCACGTTCAACAGTTTATTGAACAATTTATTATTGATCTTTTATGGATTTAAATCATGTACAAATTGAGAACAGGAAGTGAACATACGTTTTAGTAATTGCTAGAGAGTAGGCATGGTCAGGGAGCAATCTGCAGCATCCAAGCATATACCTGTACACAACACCTACACGTACCTTGTAACCCAGTACACAACATGAGATCTACATTAGGGAAGGGATTCCCAAGGCCCCATTTTTGGGTGGGTCTCACGTGAGATTAATCATTTTGCAATGCAGTCTGCTGAAAATGATGGAAAGCGCCACTCATCATAGCAACTGACGCTCTGGTCAAAGTTGGAATTGCCACAAAACCCATTTTAAGATATTCAACACTCTACTTCTATCTGCCGGCTAAAGTGGATAGTGCACCCCCTCAATGTGTCACGTTTTATGTGTCAGGTAAACCGTGACGAATGGGGCCAATGGAGTATTTTTTATCAGAAACATATATATCGCTGGGATCCTGTATCGTTTTTTTAAAAGTTCTGAAATGGTCTGGATAGGACCCTTGAAATGTGTATTCAAAATGATCTACATATGGTGAAAATTTAATATTAGTGGTTTATGTTATTATTTTTTTAATCGTAAAACAACCATAACGTGGTATCAGCATCTTTAGTTTGGACTGTTCGCTGATCCGACTCAAGACCTATAACATGATCTTTAAACATGTAAAAACACGACGTACAAGATAATTGAAGTAAAATACTCATAAGTAAGTTAAGTCGGACAGCATATTTAGTTTTTACCCAGCAGGCTCAGGACATTGATACAAAGTTTACTATATATTATCTTTTTTTAAACTGACTTCTAAACAATGTTGCAAAATTGTTGTATTTGTTGGTGTCTAACGTTGGATCCAGGTTGTTGGTTGGGAAATGACCAAATTTTAATGGTCAAATCAACATCTCAACCTGACATTGAATAAACGTCAAAAAGCATGTTGTTTGGACGTTGTATTTGTGTTGTAGAATATTGGTTGGCAAATGACCAAATTTAAATGGTCAAATCAATGTATCAACCTGAAATTGAATAGACGTCAAAAAGCGTGTTGTTCCAATGTTGTATTTGTGTTGTAGTATATTGATTGGGAAATGACTAAAACTCAATGGTCAAATCCACGTCAGAACACAACAATGATTAACTGTTGTCAAAAAGAATGTTGTTTCAACATTGTATTTGTCTTGTAGAATATTGGTTGGTAAATGACCAAAACTCAATGGTCAAATCAACGTCAAAACCCAACATTGATTAAACGTCGTCAAAAAGCATGTTGTTTCAACGTTGTATTTGTGTTGTAGAATATTGGTTGGTAAATGACCAAAACTCAATGGTCAAATCAACGACAGAACCCAACATTGAATAAATGTCGTCAAAAAGCATGTTGTGTCAGCATTGCATTTGTCTTGTCGAATATTGTTTGGGAAATGACCACAATTCAATGGTCAAATGAACGTCACAACCCGACATTAAATAAACGTTGTCAAAAAGCATGTTGTTTCAACGTTAGGTTTGAGGTGCTCAACGTCAGGGCCTAATTCAACAAGTTCTCAACGTTGTTTCAATGTCTTGTGCCTGTTGGGTATACATTTTTAGTCAGAATAGTTCAGATATCTCCACTCGTCTTAACCAAGCAGTCGGAATGATGTCTTTTTCTCAAGAACTTCTGCTCTGTGTTGTGATCTTTCACAACCAGATAAATAAGGAGAGAGGAAGAAGCAAGTAAATGTGAGCATTTCTCGGTGGGAGCTCTCTCAGCATGGATAAATATTTGGATTAATCCATGTTTTCTCATGCAAACGCCGCCTAGCTGATGACTTGAGCGAGAGGCGGCGGCTTAACGAGATCACCAGGGGCCACCTGGTTTGCCCCCGCTGCCCATTCACGCGGCGTGAGCAGCGCACACACTCGTGTGTGAAATGGACTCTTCATATGCTTTAGGGGTTGCGTCCTAATCCCCCACTCTCTGGGTTCTTATTTTAGGGAGGGGGAAGGGGGGTGGCCATTGAATCCGCCGACAGAGGTTGTGTATCTGCTGGGGACGGAGGTGATGGTTTCATTAGTGACGCTTGGCTGACCCACAATGTCCGCCCAGCAATTGTGTGGTGTGTTTGTCAAAGTGGAGCTTGCACATTATCTCCATCTCTACTATCAACCCTCTTCTACTCAACTACTCAGTGGCCTAGTGGTTAGAGTGTCCGCCCTGAGATTGGTAGGTTGTAAGTTCAAACCCCGGCCGAGTCATACCAAAGACTATAAAAATGGGACCCATTACCTCCGTGCTTGGCACTCAGCATCAAGGGTTGGAATTGGGGGTTAAATCACCAAAAATGATTCCCGGGCGTGGCACCCATTGCTCCCCTCACCTCCAAAGGGCTGCACAAGCCACAACGACATCCTCGGCTCAGCTCCCACATCAGGGCAAGATAAAACTCAACCCAATGGGATACAATGAGAAACCTTGGAGGGGACCGCAGATGTGGGGACGCCCCTGGCGACCGGTGCAATGGACGTTGAGTGGATCTAGTTAATAGTGTTAGAGTCCAGTCCATGGTGGGGCCAGCAGGGGATCATCTTGAATGGAGACAAGTCAGCAGCGCAGAGACGTCATCAACTGATGCACAGATGAGTGGTACCTTCTGTTGTTAGGAGCGACAGCTACAAACCTGTCCTCATGATTAGCGTTGTCACCTGGTGTAAAGCTAATCACCCTTATTTGTACTTGTCTCGCCACACTGTTTGTTGCCAGTCCATTGTTCTCCATGCACGTCTGCATTTGTTGGTTTAGTTGTTTGTTTCATGCCACCTATGTTTATGCTTATCTCCACGCTACGCTTCGCTAGCACCTAAGTTGTAAGTTTTCGCTTTGTGTGTCGAAGTAAAGATGCCGCTTTTACGCACGGGTGGCTAATAATCAGCTTTGAGTAATCACAAACAAGGAAGCAACCCCACAAAATAGTTTGTAACACAACAACATGTCCTCCCCAAAGACGCACACAATAATAAGAGTTAGTGTCAGTTAGAAGTGAACGTCACTTGACTCACGACCGCCGCTACCATGCTTCACCAACCCGATCGTCCTCTAAGCAATCCAGTAATCCACAGGCTGATATTAATCCACTCAAAAAGGTGAAACATTTTGAATAATCACTGTGTTTTTATTTATGCAAAACAAACACGACACAGACACATATACATTTGTGGCTGTCAACACTGGCTTCCGGTAGGTAACTCAAATAGTTCCGTGTGCAACATAAACGCGAATAAGAATTCCTATTGTTACAAAATGCACACCCAACTAAAATGCTCATTGATTTTATTGATTCATTTGATATATTTGATATGAGGTATCATGTAAAAGATCTGTGAATGAACATGAATACCATACATTATTAATCATTATTTTATTTATATTATTTTGAATTGTTAATATAGGGACAACTCCCTCCTACGCCCGAGAACCCAAGATCGCCAGCCCCAGACCCTTCGAGGGAGATTTTGACTTTGGGTTTTTGGTTCAATGTGAACTTATTTTTAAACATCAACCCTCTTGCTATTCCTCCGATGGAGCCAAAATAGCGTTTATTTTTTCTCTACTCTCGGGGCAGGCTCTTAAGTGGGCCACAGCAGCAGTCGATAAGACTTTGGGGCTGGGCACCGACTTTACTGCTTTCAGGACTGAGTCTAGTGTCGTGTTCGATCACCCCGTGGATGGGGCAATGCTTCCGCTCGGCTACACAACATTCGACAGGGCTCCCGCTCAGTTGCAGCCTACACCTTTGAGTTCCGCACTCTTGCGGCAGACAGTGGGTGGGGAGACAAGGCTCTCCAAAGCTCTTACAGAAGAGGACTGAGCGAGGTCATTAAGGACGGCCTGCTCAGAGACCGACCCACCTCGTGCCGAGCCCTTGTTGACCTGGCGCTTATGTTTGATCAGAGACTCATGGAACGAGCTGCGGAGAGAGAACAGACTTTCGCTAGCTCCCCTCAACACCCAAGCTTCAGTCTACCGACCTCAGCGCCGCGTGTCGGCGTTTACCCTCGGCGGGTCCAGCAGCAATGGTGGAACCAATGCAGCTGGGCAGGTCACGCCTGGCGGCTGAGGAGAGGGAGAGGAGATTTAGGCAGCGCCTCTGCCTCTACTGCGGGCTTGCCGGACACACCATCAGAGGCTGTCCGACGAGGCCAAAAGATCAGGCTCGCCAGCAAGGGGGAACCTGGTGACCCATATATCTGTTACCCAGCCTAGAAGGGATCCGGGTATTCTCTTCTCGGCGACCCTGTCATGGAGCTCTAAGACGCTGACCGTGGGAGCCTACCTGGATTCCGGAGCGGACAAGAGCTTCATCGACCACAAGTTTACCCGCCGAGCAGGAATTTATCTAATGCCACTCGTGACTTTCCTTCCTGTTCAAGCTCTGGACGGACATCCCCTCGGGCACGGAGCCCCTATCTCTGACCCTCTTGGGTAATCACACCCCTCGCTCCAGCCACCATATTTACCAAGCTGGATCTTCGCAATGCCTACCGCCTGGTGTGCATCAAGGAGGGTGATGAGTGGAAGACGGCTTTCATTACGCATCCCGGACATTTTATATATCGGGTGATGCCTTTCGGACTCACCAACGCCCCAGCTGTCTTCCAGGCTCTGATTAACGATGTTTGGCGAAACATGCTGGACCATTTTGTAGTAGTGTACTTGGATGACATTCTCATTTTTTCGCAGAAGCCGCTGGAGCACCAGCAACATGACATGTCCGCCTGGTCCTTCATAAATGGGTTATACTTATATAGCGCTTTTCTACCTTCAAGGTACTCAAAGCGCTTTGACAGTATTTCCACATTCACCCATTCACACACACATTCACATACTGATGGCGGGAGCTGCCATGCAAGGCGCTAACCAGCACCCATCAGGAGCAAGGGTGAAGTGTCTTGCCCAAGGACACAACGGACGTGACTAGGATGGTAGAAGGTGGGGATTGAACCCCAGTAACCAGCAACCCTCCGATTGCTGGCACGGCCACTCTACCAACTTCGCCACGCCGTCCCACGCGGTATAGCTCGGTTGGTAGAGCGGCCGTGCCAGCAACTTGAGGGTTGCAGGTTCGATCCCCGCTTCCGCCATCCTAGTCACTGCCGTTGTGTCCTTGGGCAAGACACTTTACCCACCTGCTCCCAGTGCCACCCACACTGGTTTAAATGTAACTTAGATATTGGGTTTCACAATGTAAAGCGCTTTGAGTCACTTGAGAAAAAGCGCTATATAAATGTAATTCCCTTCACTTCACTTCACTTCACTCCTTCAACGTCTCCTGGAGAACCGATTATTTGTCAAAGCGGAGAAGTGTGAGTGTCACGCACCATCTGTAAGCTTTCTGGATTTTATCATTGAGGAAGGGCACATCAAGGCGGACCCCAAGAAAGTAGAGGCAGTGTTGGAGTGGCCTCAAGCTACTACGAGGATGGAACTGAGGAGGTTCCTGGGAGTCCCGGGATTCTACCAAAGATTCATCCGGGACTTCGGTAAGTGTGCCTTGGCGCGCTTTGCGGAGGTCACATGACCAGTGGTCTTAAGGTGGACTTATTATTTATTCATGCAGTCGTTAAATATTAAGTTTAATTTGATATGTAATGGATATATAAACATATATTGGATCATGTTTAGCATGGAATACTGTCAATTATTATCTAGATATGTACATTAAGGGTACAAGTTCGTTTTTTTCCCCTGTCAGTGGTATGCCCGAGGGAGGGGCTTGGACTATTTAGGGGAGACAGTTGGGGTGGGAGTAGGTAAGCAGGTTGGTTGTGGAGAGTTGGAGAATAGTACAAACAGTGATTGGGGATTGTTGAGCGGCAGATTATTTTTTTCATTCCTGCATTTTGTAAATACCGTATTTTCCGGACCATAGGGCGCACCGGATTATAAAGCACACTGCCGATGAGCGGGTCTTGTCAGGTCTATTTTCATACAAAAGGTGCACCGGATTGTAGGGCGTATGGGAGAGTCGCCGTGCCATCAACCTGAGGGTTCCTGGTTCAATCCCCACCTTCTACCAACCTCGTCACGTCTGTTGTGTCCTTGAGCAAGACACTTTACCCTTGCTCCTGATGAGTCGTGGTTAGGGCCTTGCATGGCAGCTCCCGCCATCAGTGTGTCAATGTGTGTGTGACTGGGTGAATGTGGAAATATTGTCAAAGCTTTGAGTACCTTGAAGGTAGAAAAGCACTATACAAGTATAATCTATTTACCATTTAAAGGGTCATATTTTTTTTTTAAATTCCAAATGTAAAACACTTCCTTGTGGTCTACATAACATGTAATGGTGGTTATTTGGTCCAAATGTTGCATAGATTATGTTTTACAGACCATCTTCAAGCCTCTTTCTGACAGTCGCTTCAAGATGCGCCGTTTTGTGGGCGGTCATATTTACGTGGCTCACCTTCGGCAGCGTCTTTTCTCCATCATCTTTGTTGTACTTTGTGCAAGGGTGGGAGCGGAAGAAGTGTCAAAAGATGGAGCTAACTGTTTTAATGGCATCCAGACTTTACTTCAATCAATAACGGAGCAGCATCTCCTCATCCGTTGCTCACTAGTGCAATAACAATGCCGGAAATGGGTTCTGTGAAAAACCATCGGACCGGAACTCTCTAATAACTAAAGTTCCTTGGGTGAATAATATAAAAACTCACTACAACGGTATGTTTTAGCACTTTCATGGCGACTTTATATTAGAAATGGCAAAAGCGGAGGAGGAATGTCCCATAACAAGAAATTAGAGAAACCGTCAGCACGGACTACAAAGGTGGACGCGCGCACATTTTCAGGACTTATGCAGATCCCAAATACAGATCAGCAAGTACCAGAAGGTAAGAAAAGTTTCTTTTGCATAATATTGCGAAAAAACCCGCCAGATAATGTCCTACCTTATACACACACCATAATAATACTCGTATGTTGAAGCACAGTACAATCCATCAAGCGGTGCGGCTTCATAGCTTACCAAAGTCATACTAAAACATTTTGATAGATTTTTGAGCGCCGTGTGTAATGCTCTATATTTTCAATGGAACATATAACATTTTGGTGTTGTTTATTTGAGTCATTGCAGTCTACACGTACCTCTTATGTGTGACTGCCATCTACTGGTCACACTTATCATTACACCATGTACCAAATAAAATAGCTTTGAGGTCGGTAAGCAAAACCAGAATTATTCCGTACATTAGGCACACCGGGTTATAAGGTGCACTGTCAATTTTTGAAAAAATGAAAGGATTTTAAGTGTGCCTTATAGTCCGAAAAATACAGTACTTTATTTTTTTTGTATTTAATTTTAATTTTCACCAATTTTTGCACTGTATATATTTTTGCACCCTGTGCACTGGCGATCTTGAGTTTGTCCAATAAACATCCCCAACTCAAAATCTGCAACTGAGCCATCGTTGGTTGCATGGTTATATAGTTTGTTTGAGGAAACAACATCGGTACTTTATTATACCGTACAACTTTAAATGGGGAAGACATTTTTTCATCCTATCTAAAACGATCATGAAGACACACAACAATGTGTCAGCATGAAGCGTTCACACGCCGAGAGAACGTCTTCATCTTGACGACAGCACAAAGCTTGAGCACAGCGGGTCATTGGGTGCCGCCTCAACCAGAAGAGCAACAATGAGGGCAGATAAGGCCTTTAAAAAAAAAAAAGGATCAGTGGCCAGGAACACAGCCTTGGGGAGCTCCTTTCGGACACGCTGGCCCCAAGCATTCCCAATCATCCAGAGATGGGATCAGCTTGCAGACCTTAGTGGGGGTCTTCAAGCGTCTCATTGAGTGTTTCATTCTCTCCTCACCACACCGTTCCACCTGGAAAAGTGTCTCTACATCTTGGCAACACCTTTTAAAAACACCAGTGAGATCTATTTTAGTGACACAGATGATGTCACCCGTCCCTGCAGGTGCTCGCATCGCGTCCACACAGAAGACAGAAAAGGAGCAACGCCGCATTAAGGCTTAAAAGACCGGATCCTCACTGGAGAAGATACCTTAATTATGGTAAGAATGGAGGTCGCCCCAGGGGGCAGAACTACAGAAAGAGGCTAACAAAAGTCCCAAACGAGGGGCACGCCAGATTCTCATGAAGATGGACTCGCTCCGGCCTTGTCAAACTCACTCATTTACACTCCTGCTGAGGTAAAAACTCATTGAGATTACAATCTCTTTTTTGCGAGAGTGACCTGGCCAGGTGTCATAAATACATAGAACCGCAACAAAAAAAAGTAGCAGTCACACACTAGAGTTAAATTAGAAATTACTTACAACATAAACATTAAAACACACAATAGGTCAAAAATAAAATGTTTCAATTAAAATAATGTTTAAAACGAGTACAATGCCTGATAGAAAGAATGTCTCAATCCTTTAAAATAGCCTGAAATTCCCCCAAAGTGTTTGTAATTCATTCCATGACCATGGAGCAGCAAATCTGGCCCCCTTTTCTTTTTTTTTTACAGAGACTTGTGTAGGCTCTAGGAAACAACACGCCAAGGGAGTCCTTCGACTTTAAACTCGAGCTACTGGAATCTTTAGTCATAAAAAAAAAACATAACTAAGGGGGAACCAGACCAAGAAAATCTGCAGACTGACAGAGATGGACAGTTTGCCGTTGCCTACAAAGTGCAATGGTGGACAAGGTTGCCACAACCAGTAATAAAACCTAAGGCACGGTGATATACAGTGTCCAGGTTTTTCAAATAAGAGTTGGGTGCATTCATAAAAAGTAAGTCTCCATAATCTAGCAAAGGCATAAATGTGGTCAGAATCAAGCGTTTCCTCACTTGTAGGGAAAAACAGGACTTGTTTCTAGAGAAAGAAAAAAAAAACATTTTAGGTTTAGCCACAAGTTTTTCTATGTGAGATTTAAAAAACAAGTTCTCATCAACATCAATCCCCAAGTAGTTATACGTCGTGACCATTTTTGGAATGTTCAATGGTAGTTATTTGAAAATAACATCACCTTCTCCATTTAGCACTCATCTCAACTGAGTCAGCTGGGACTGAACAACATCAAAAGTTAACTTTTTTCAGTGGAGGTTGCAAACATTAAAAATTAAAGATGATCTCAAAACGTTTAGCATGTACAGTATCAACGCAGATTTATAACGCAATTTATTTTGACCGTGCATGGATGTGGGTTGTTACACCGTGAGTTATCAGGTCAATGTGTACGTCAGTGTAAAGACGGGTGAGGAAATTTCAATTCAAAATAAATCCTGATGGGACTTTAGACCAAACTGTTGCCAATTTTTGAGCAAATAAATTACTTTTATTACAATAATAACAATAATATTAATCCATCCATCCATTTTCTGCCGCTTATTCCCGGTGGGCGCTGGAGCCTATCTCAGCTACAATTGGGTGGAAGGCATATAATATTAAAAATAAAATTAGTAATAGTCAAAATAATAATAATAACTAGAACATTTCTGCGGAAAAATTGATGGGCCTGCTATCTGTGCCCTGAACCTCTGGTCAGTCAGAGCAGGCATAATTGTAAGATGGTGGTAAGTATCCAAATCCATGATTTTTAGGTTTAAACATAGAAAAATAGCTGAAATGCTAACATAAAATTATAGCATGTTAATGTTAGCATGCTAATATACAGGATGTTAGCATACTTTCAAGATGGCACAAAGCATCAAAATCCATGAACGTTTAAACATATACACTACCGTTCAAAATTTTGGGGTCACCCAAACAATTTTGTGAAATAGCCTTAATTTCTAAGAACAAGAATAGACTGTCGAGTTTCAGACGAAAGTTCTCTTTTTCTGGCCATTTTGAGCGTTTAATTGACCCCACAAATGTGATGCTCCAGAAACTCAATCTGCTCAAAGGAAGGTCAGTTTTGTAGCTTCTGTAACGAGCTAAACTGTTTTCAGATGTGTGGACATGATTGCACAAGGGTTTTCTAATAATCAATTAGCCTTCTGAGCCAATGAGCTAACACATTGTACCATTAGAACACTGGAGTGATAGTTGCTGGAAATGGGCCTCTATACACCATGTAGATATTGCACCAAAAACCAGACATTTGCAGCTAGAATAGTCATTTACCACATTAGCAATGTATAGAGTGTATTTCTTTAAAGTTAAGACTAGTTTAAAGTTATCTTCATTGAAAAGTACAGTGCTTTTCCTTCAAAAATAAGGACATTTCAATGTGACCCCAAACTTTTGAACGGTAGTGTACATTTAGTTAAAAAGCTAAGATAAAACAATTGCATGTTAACGTTAACATGATGACATAAGACAAGTTAGCGTACCCTTGAGATAGCGCCAAGTATTAAAATGCACTATTTTTAGGTGTAAACATACAAAAATAGCTGAACTGCTAGCATAAAACATTAGCATGCTAACATTAGTATGCTAATATAGGAGATGACAGCATACTTTCAAGATGGCGCCAAGTAACAGAATCCAGGATTTTTAGGTTAA
The DNA here is from genome assembly GCF_033978785.1 of Entelurus aequoreus. Taxonomy (NCBI): domain Eukaryota; kingdom Metazoa; phylum Chordata; class Actinopteri; order Syngnathiformes; family Syngnathidae; genus Entelurus; species Entelurus aequoreus. The sequence goes on along the minus strand of NC_084733.1, from coordinate 62,448,378 downwards.
AAACATCAAAATGAGCTAAAAAGACAGCATAAAACATTGGCCTGCCAACATTAGTATGATGACATAGTACAAGTTAGCATACTTTTAAGATGGCGCCAAGTACTGAAATGCACTATTTTCAGGTGTAAACATACACAACTAGCTCAAAAGCTAGCATACATTGTTAGCATGCTAACAATGTATGCTAATATAAGGGACGTTAGCATACTTTCAAGATGGCACCAAGCATCAAAATCCATGAATTTAAGGTTTAAACATACACATTTAGCTAAAAAACTAAGATAAAACATTTGCATGTTAACATTAACATGATGACATAAGACAAGTTAGCATACCTCCAAGATAGCGCCAAGTAATAAAATGCACTATTTTTAGGTGGAAACACATACAAATAGCTAAACTTCTAGCATAATACGTGAGAACATTAGTATGCTAATATAGGAGATGTTAGCATACTTTTAAGATGGCGCCGAGTGACAAAATCCATGATTTGTAGGTGAAAACCATCAAAATGAGCTAAAAAGCTAGCCTTAAACATCAGCATGCTAAAATTAGTATGATGAAATATTATAGGCTGACCATATGTCCTCTTTTGCGGGGGTGTCCTGGGTGTCCTGGCGGGGTTTCTTAAATGCCTCAAATGTCCGGCATTTTGAATTAGGGTTGCGTGTATTTTCAATGTACGTCCAGGGTTAAGTTAAGAAGGGGTTAAAAAAAAAAAAACTGAAGGTGTGCGCACGTAGCAACATTCGTGAGGGAGGGGCAGAGACACAGAGCGAGAGAGCTAGTGAGTGGAGAGAGACATGAGAACAAGAAATGCCTAAACGTAAATGCAACTTCACGGATGATTTGCGGGAAAAGTATTCGTGTTTTCGTCCTGGCCGTGACACATGGAAAGCAGAATGCACTGTGTGCAAAGCAGGAATGTATGTATCTGTGGCAAATAAAAGGGCCAACGATCTACAAGCCCATATCGACACTACAAAGCACAAAACAGCTGTGCAGGGCGAGAGCTCGTCTGCTGTTTTTTGTTTAAATTTAATTAACTTGTTTTGAGGCATTATTTATGTTTACATTATATACAAGAGGTTATTTTGAATATTTCTACCTCTGCACTTTTTTTTCCAAAACTGTGATGTTACAGAATATAAGTGTGACTTATTTTGTTATACTGTCAACCAGTGTTGGCGTTAACGCACTTTTTGTGTCTTTTTAACGCATTGAAATCAGAAAGGACGCAGATTATTAATTTTTTTTACAATTTTTTTACCATTTGTGGCCCACAGCTAATGTTTTAAAGGCCCACGGCACATTCTAAAAATACTATTAATATTAACAAAAACATAACAAAAGTGAAATAAAAAAGCTTAAAGGTGAAATGTAATTTAGAAAAAGTTGCAATGTTGACTAATAAAACAAAGCTGTTTTTTTTTCTTTAGAACGGTCATTGTTATGTTATTATGAATTATTGACCTATCAAAGGTTCCGATTACTTCACATCAAATATTCCACTTTGAAAAATATTTTTGGTGAAAGATTTTGCATATTTTGTGTGTTTGCCATAAAAAACATAGTTTTGTTTGACAAAAAGGGCGGAAAACAAACAAACAAAAAAACCAACATAAAAAAAACTAAAACATTTTGAAATGAGGAATAGATCCGAAGTTGATGTAGACTCCAGAGATTTAAGCATTAAATATAAAATGTATGTATGCCCTGGCACACCATTATCATCATTTCATGACCCAAGCAAAACACTTTTTTACACTTTTATACTGAAATAAATACACCAACAACTTATTAAATAAAAACATAGAAAAAACTACCAGCAGCGGTAAAGTTTAGATCCATGAAGGAAAGAAGAAAGTGAATTAATGTTTATAACTGAATACATTTACATATGTATACACATTTGTTTTCTTTTGTATTATCTTTTTTAATGAATTAAGTAATGTTTATGACAACCTTTTTCCAAAACACAATACAGAATGTGAGATACAACAGGATAATGCATACATTTGTCATTTGTTTTCAAAACGCTTACAAAAAAGTGGGACCCCAAAAATGTACTGTGGGACCCCATTTTTATGACTTGATGGGGTCCCTGGGACCCCATTTTGAAAATTCCTAGCGCCAACACTGTTGTCAACAGAGGAGAAAAAATGCTTTATTTAAAAAAATATATTATTTATAAAGCAAGTTCGAGTATCATTGGCAAATTTTCACCTAGTCCCGGCCTTGGCGTGCTGCCCGCCTTGGCACGCATATATGTGTCCTCTTTTTGGGATTTCAGAATATGGTCAGCCTAACATATTACAAGTTAGCATACTTTTAAAGGCCTACTGAAACCCACTACTACCGACCACGCAGTCTGATAGTTTATGTATCAATGATGAAATCTTAACATTGCAACACATGCCAATACGGCCGGGTTAAATTATAAAGTGCAATTTTAAATTTCCCGCAAAACTTTCGGTTGAAAACGTCTATGTATGATGACGTTTGCGCGGGACGTCAATGGTTGAAACGGAAGTATTCGGACACATTGTATCTCAATACAAACAGCTCTGTTTTCATCACAAAATTCCACAGTATTCTGGACATCTGTGTTGGTGAATCTTTTGCAATTTGTTTAATAAACAATGGAGACTGCAAAGAAGAAAGCTGTAGGTGGGATCTGTGTATTAGCGGCTGGCTGCAGCAACACTACCAGGAGGACTTTGAGGATAGCAGACGCGCTATCCGACGCTAGCCGCCGACCGCATCGATGATCGGGTGAAGTCCTTCGTCGCGCCGTCGATCGCTGGAACGCAGGTGAGCACGGGTGTTGATGAGTAGATGAGGGCTGGCGTAGGTGGAGAGATAATGTTTTTAGCATAGCTCTGACGAGGTCCCGTAGCTAAGTTAGCTACAATGGCGTCGTTAGCAACAGCATTGCTAGACTTCAACAGGCGGCACAGCATTAACTGTGTAGTTACATGTCCAGTGTTTGGTTCGGTGTCTCCTGATAGTAGTATTGTTGATCTGCTGTCTATCCTTCCAGTCAGGGGCTTATTTATTTTGTTTCTATCTGCATTTAAGCACGACGCTATCACGTTAGCTCCGTAGCTAAAGTGCTTCACCGATGTGTCCTGGAGATAAAAGTCACTGTGAATGTCCATTTCGCGTTCTCGACTCTCATTTTCAAGAGGATATAGTATCCGAGGTGGTTTAAAATACAAATCCCTGATCCACAATAGAAAAAGGAGAGAGTGTGAAATCCAATGAGCCCTTGTACCTAAGTTACGGTCAGAGCGAAAAAAGATATGTCCTGCACTGCACTCTAGTCCTTCACTCTCACGTTCCTCTTCCACGAATCTTTCATCCTGGCTCAAATTAATGGGGTAATCGTCGCTTTCTCGGTCCGAATCGCTCTCGCTGCTGGTGTAAACAATGGGGAAATGTGAGGAGCCTTTCAACCTGCGACGTCACGCTGCTTCCGCTACAGGCAAGGCTTTTTTTATCAACGACCAAAAGTTGCGAACTTTATCGTCGATGTTCTCTACTAAATCCTTTCAGCAAAAATATGGCAGTATCGCGAAATGATCAAGTATGACACATAGAATGGATATGCTATCCCCGTTTAAATTTTAAAAAATCATTTCAGTAGGCCTTTAAGATAGCGCCAAGTATTGAAATGCACTATTTAGTTAACAAGCTGGCAAAAAACGTTAGTGGAGGAACTGTTTTTTTGTAACACGTCGCCCTAATCACGGAGGTAACGTAGCTAGTGCAACTCTTGACCTGAGTTGGTAAAACCATGCGTCACATTTGTATAATGGAGAAGTTGGGTGGCGTGGCTCTGATGGTAGAGCAAGTTGAGGGTCTTGGTGGTAAAGCGCTTTTGAGTCGCTAAAAAAGTGCTATATAAATCTATTATTATTATTATTATTATTAATATCTATTTATTATTATTTTGTTGGTCAATTCAATGTTTACCCAAAGACTACGCTAGGGAGACACAGCTCGATGCTCGTTTGCTCCCACCATTTTTCACCTGAGGAGTGAGGATTACGATGAGTTCATCATCCGAACAGGGAACACAAATATTGTGCTGAAAGATATAAACATCCCACCAGTCGGCATCCCAGCGAGAGCGAATACCGTACAGTAAGTGACTGTTTTATTCTGTTCGTAGTTTGCATTTCTTGTTTAGCACGATGCTCGGTGTTTCACTAGATCTGTGTCTGCTTATCACCAAGCTTCTAAAACTTGTAGCTCACCCTCTTTTTAGGTCAGGTATAACATGTTGTTATGAATGTAGCGGCTACTACATGGTTACAGCATGTACATAAAACATTGTGTTTTTGGGATGTTTTTTTTTTTAGAAAGCTTTATTGGCGTAATAGATGTTAGCTGACTCTTGTTATTTCTTTTTTCCTACTTAAAATGCACAAAAAAGAGAAAGACATGACTCATTTGAACCGCATTGATATTTTGTAAGTCAAAACTACACGTATTTCATCCCTAAGAAGCATCTCTCCATTCCCCCGGCAGCCAACCAATCACTTTTTTTTTTTTTTTGTGCAAAACGCCATCACTTGGAGTGCGGCGACTTGATCAAAATGCTGCACCTGAACAGAAAGGCATCCATCTTCAACCCCGCCGCTTGGAATTGAGTAAGACTCCGTTGGTCCGCCTCCGGAGGGACACGGCGACCAGTTAGAGGGCGCTTAATTCACAAAGCAATTACTTTCTTTTTCCGCCTGAGGGGAGAGAGAAACCATGAGAGTGCTGCGAAGAGACCAGGAATACACTCAGCAATATTGCAACTTTGTAACAGAAGTTAAAGATTTGTCATCTCTGAGTCAGTCGCTCGTGATGTGCGATACCACCGATTTTCTGTCCGATCCCATACCAGGTAAAATTCAGGCTGGTATTGGCGATCGGATACCGATACTTTGTGCAAATACACCTAATGTGTATGCTAAAATTTAAAAAGTTGTGTATTTCATTATTAACATGTCTATCTGAAAAACATCAGTAAAAATACATGTTTTAATGAGAAAAAGTTTGCTAATAATTAATAATAATAAACTTAGTCACCTATAACACAAAGTTTATATATATATAAGTATTTATATATATACAGGTATACATATATACACACACACACACACACACACACACACACACATACACACACACCACACACACTCACACACACACACACACACACACACACACACACACACACACACACACATATATATATATATATATATATATATATATATATATATATATATATATATATATATATATATATATATATATATATATATATATATATATATATATATATATATATACATATGGGCAGCACGGTGGCAGAGGGGTTAGTGCGTCTGCCTCACAATACGAAGGTCCTGAGTAGTCGTGAGTTCAATCCCGGCCTCGGGATCTTTCTGTGTGGAGTTTGCATGTTCTCCCCGTGACTGCGTGGGTTCCCTCCGGGTACTCCGGCTTCCTCCCACCTCCAAAAACATGCACCTGGGGATAGGCTGATTGGCAACACTAAATTGGCCCTGCGATGAGGTGGCGACTTGTCCAGGGTGTACCCCGCCTCCCGCCCGATTGTAGCTGAGATAGGCTCCAGCGCCCCCCGCGACCCCGAAGGGAATAAGTGGTAGAAAATGGATGGATGGATGGATGGATGGATGGATATATATATATATATATATATATATATATATATATATATACTGTATATCCATACATGTGTGTGTTTATATGTATATATACAGTATAATATTTATATATACAGTATATATATATATATATATATATATATATATATATATATATATATATATATATATATATATATATATATATATATATATATATATATATATACATATATATATATATATATATATATATATATATATCAGTGACGTGCGGGGAGGTTCATGGCTGGTGAGGCACTGACTTCATCAAAGTCAGATTTACAAACATATGAACCCTAAAGAGTATCTTATTCACCATTTAATTGGCAGCAGTTAACGGGTTATGTTTAAAAGCTCATACCAGCATTCTTCCCTGCTTGGCACTCAGCATCAAGGGTTGGAATTGGGGGTTAAATCACCAAAAAGTATTCCCAGGCGCGGCGGCGCTGCTGCCCACTGCTCCCCTCACCTCCTGTAGCAATAGGAATTGCTTGTTTGTGTGTTGTTCCCCCCGGGAAGGTTTAGAGTGACGCACCGGAAGAAGTGTGCCGGTTATGTGGTATGACAACTGCTGAATAAAAGTTCCCTGTGAGTAGGGTAAAGCTCAACCGTCCAGTTTGTAGAGTCATTGAAGACAGAACAAGCTGAAACATGGTGGCAGCGGATCGTTTTGAGCGGTGAGGACAGCGCATGTACCGAAAAAACAGAGATTTTTTTCGAACGAAGCTAAAGGAAGCTAAGTGGTGTTAGCATAACAGTGAGCTGCGCATCATGACCACTGAGCAGGCGGAGAATACAAGATCAAGAGGTACGGGGATGGATGGATTAAAACCCCCTCAACAATGGTGTATGGACTCTGTGAATCTTGCCAAGTCATGGAAGACCTGGAAAAAAGAATTTATGCTGTATATCGAGCTAGCAATGCCGGATGCAGAAGAAACAGCGCGGGTAAAACTTTTTTACTATCTCATTGGAGAATGCGGCAGAGAGCTATGTGGAACGCTAATAGGCTCAGACACAAGAGTGACTGTTTCCAGTTTGATCACTAAGCTAGATGGACATTGCAACCCCAAAGTGAATGAAACCGTGGAAAGATACAGATTTTTCGCACGAAACCAAGCTGCGGGAGAATCAATCGACACGTATGTGACCGACTTGAGATCGCTAGCAAGTTCCTGCAACTTTGGGCAATTAAAAGATTCGCTAATAAGAGACAGGATTGTTTGCGGCACGCACAGCTCAAGTTGGAGAGAAAGACTACTCAGAGAGGACAAGTTAGATCTGGACAAATGTTTACTAATTTGCAGGTCAATGGAGATTTCACGAGAGTACAGCAAAGCAATAGAAGGACATGGTGTAGAGGATGTACATGCAGTCAAACATGCAACAAGAAAAGTCAGGATTAATGAAATATCTTCCAAATACTGTGGAAAAACACATGAAAGGTTCAAACAAAAGTGCCCAGCTTTTGGGAAAAAATGTAAGAAATGTGGCAAGGACAATCATTTTGCAGTGGCATGCAGAAGCAGTACAGGTATGAAAGAATACTACAAGAAAAAAGTTCATACAATAGCAGAGACTGATTCAGATTCATGTGAAGAGATAATGACAGTCACAGCAGTAACAACAAAAGCAGCAGAAGTGAACCAAATAGAGAAACAAAACGGCAAAACAGAGCAACTGTTTGCTGGGATGAAGATTAAGGAAAACATTGTGAACTTCCAGATTGACTGCGGGGCAACTTGCAACGTCATTCCAATCAACCTGCTGAATCCAGATGTGAAATTGGAACACACGGACAAGGTGTTGGTAATGTACAATAAGTCTAAGTTGTGTCCATTAGGAAAATGCAAAGTTAAGATGACAAATCCAAGAAATCAAAAGAAGTACAAAGTTGAGTTTCAAGTTGTAGGAGCAGACTGTAAAACTGCACTTCTTGACCGCAGCGCAAGTGAAGCAATGAAACTCATTCAGGTCCAATACGACAACATTTATGCGCTGGATAGTATTGTGACAAAAGAGCCGGTGACAGGAGACACTTGGCAGCTGGATGACATAAAGACTGAGTTTCAGGACGTGTTTACAGGCGACGGTTGCTTACAAGGTGAATATAAACTGGAAATCGACACAACTGTGCAGCCCGTCAAACTTCCAAAACGAAGAGTTCCAGTGGCAATGATGAAACCACTTAAAGAGGAAATCACAAGTCTTGTAGACAGACAGATAATCGCACCAGTGGAAAGCAGCACAGAATGGATCAGTGGCATGGTGTCGGTACAGAAACCCAATGGCAGGCCCAGAATTTGTATTGACCCAAGACCACTCAACAAAGCTCTAAAGAGAAGCCATTTTCCACTTCCAACAATAGATGACATATTACCAGACCTGGCAAAAGCAAAAGTTTTCACTGTGTGTGATGTGAAGCACGGCTTCTGGCACGTGAAACTAGATGGAGATTCAACCTATCTGACGACATTTGCAACTCCCTTTGGTCGATTTCGGTGGCTGAGAATGCCAATGGGCATCAGTCCAGCGCTGGAAGTTTTCCAACGTAAACTAACACAGGCATTGGAGAACATGCCAGGCAACTACATCATCGCAGATGACATCCTGATTACAGGAGAAGGAGACAAAAAAGAGGATGCAGTCAAGAACCATGACAAGAACTTGAGACTTTTTCTAGAAAGGTGCAGAGAAAGAAACATCAAGCTGAATGCGGAAATATTCAAGCTCAGGAAACAGGAAGTCTCATACATTGGTCATCTGCTCACGGCGGAAGGACTCAAAGTTGACCCAGAGAAAGTGCGCGCCGTCACTGAAATGCCTGCACCGACAAATGTGAAAGGTGTTCAAAGATTAGTAGGACTAGTGAACTATTTGTCCAAGTTTTACGAGCATCTGTCAGACGATTGTGAGATACTAAGACAACTCACACACAAAGAGAGTCTATGGGAATGGACAGACGTGCAGGAAAATGCATTCAGAAGAATCAAAGACAAGATAACACAAGTTCCAGTTTTGAAATACTACAGCCCGGAACAAGAGTTGACGTTACAGTGCGATGCAAGTGAAACAGGACTCGGAGCAGCTATAACACAAGGAGATAAACCAGTGGCATATGCAAGTCGTGCTTTGACGATGACAGAAAGAGGCTATGCACAAATTGAAAAAGAATGTTTGGCTATTGTGTTTGGCATGGAAAAGTTTCACCAATACACATATGGTCGTCTAGTCAGAGTGCAATCTGACCACAAGCCTCTAGAGACAATCATCAAAAAACCACTGATAAACGCTCCTAAAAGACTACAACGCACGCTTCTCAGACTACAGAAGTATGATCTGAACATCAAGTATATGCCTGGACGTGACATGCTACTCGCTGACACTTTGAGTAGGGCCTACCTGCAAAACGCCAACAAAAGTCAGACTGAGTTGGAGGTCGAATGTGTTAACATGGTTGATTATGTGCCAATCTCAGCTGAAAGAATGGACAATATACGCACAGCAACAGAATCAGATCCAGAACTACGAACATTGATCAAAACTATCCAACAAGGATGGCCAAAAGATAAAAAATGTGTACCTGTTGAAATAACTAGCTTTTACTCGTTACAGGATGAACTGAGCACCCAAAATGGACTGGTTTTCAGGGGAGAGAGAGTCGTGATTCCAAACTCGCTCCGAAAGGACATCACTCAGCGGATTCACTCTTCTCACCTGGGAACAGAGGGATGCCTCAGGAGGGCAAGAGACTGCGTGTATTGGCACGATATGAACGACCATATCAAAAAGCCTGTTGCTAAATGTGACACATGTCGATCTATGGACACAAAACAACAAAGAGAGACACAACAGCCACATGAGATCACTACCAGACCATGGGCTAAAGTTGGAACAGACTTGTTTACTTTTGACAACAAAGAGTATCTAGTGACTGTGGACTACTACTCCAATTTCTGGGAGGTGGACTACTTGCCAGATACAAAGTCAAGCACAGTCATTCGAAAGCTGAAAGCTCACTTGGCACGACAAGGCATTCCGGACGTTATTTTTTCAGACAACGGACCCCAATTTAGTTCTGCAGAATTTGCAAATATCAGTCGCAAATGGGAATTTATGCACAAAACTTCCTTTCCTGGCAATCCGCAAAGTAATGGCAAAGCGGAATCAGCTGCTAAAACGGCCAAACGACTGATGAGGAAGGCAAAACTGGCTGGACAGGACCCGTATCTAGCCATTTTGGATCATCTCAACACCCCAAACCAAGGTTTGGATACGAGCCCTGCACAAAGACTCTGAAGCAGGAGAACAAGGACCCTTCTACCGATCAGAGACAGCCTACTCGAGCCAAAAGTGACCAACAATGGGTCAGGACTTATGAAGAACCAACAGAGACAATCAAAATACTACAACCAAACCGCCAAGGACATGGACTTTTTGAAACCAGGTGATGTTGTGCGAGTGCAGCCTTTTGATACGAACACCTTATGGAGAAAGGCTACAGTGAGCACTCCACTGGGTAACAGATCCTATGCAGTGAAGCTGGACACAGGCAGTGTTCTCAGAAGAAATCGTCGCCATCTGAGAAAAGCTGTGGATATGCAACCGGACAGGTCAGAACAACCCCAAACGGAGACGAGACTCGACCCAGTATCTCAAAACACTGAGAGCTCACAAACCACTACACGGTCGGGACGTGTGGTACAGCGTCCAAGACTTTTGAATGACTTTGGGTGTACTTAGGTTCAGAGAGAAAAAAAAGAAAAGAAAAAAAAGAAAGAAATGTGACCTGAGGTTTAGGTATGATGAGTAAATGCTCTTATGGTTATGTTCTGAAAATAAGCTAAAGCTAAGGTACATTGTTCGGTAACTAAAAGAAAGAAAAGTTATGCACTGTGAAACTGAGTGTAATATTTGTTTTGCACTAAGAATATTTTAAATAAGTAGCAATTTGAAAATGCATACTATTTTGAGTTTGTTTAGTAGCAACTTAAAAGTTAATTTGGTTGGATTCAATATTTGAAAATAATACTGTCTTTTTTTTAAAGAAAAGGGATGTAGCAATAGGAATTGCTTGTTTGTGTGTTGTTCCCCCCGGGAAGGTTTAGAGTGACGCACCGGAAGAAGTGTGCCGGTTATGTGGTATGACAACTGCTGAATAAAAGTTCCCTGTGAGTAGGGTAAAGCTCAACCGTCCAGTTTGTAGAGTCATTGAAGACAGAACAAGCTGAAACACCTCCCAGGGGGTAATCAAGGGGATGGATCAAATGCAGAGGACAAATTGGTACTTTATCCAATCCAATCCAATCCACTTTATTTATATAGCACATTTACACAACAAGAATGTTTCCAAGGTGCTGCACAGCCATGTTAAAAACAATATTAAAAACAATGTTATGCTCCACCAATGACTGAATAAAAACAAAAAATAAATGAATAGAAAACCAATATAAAAACAATATAAAAAATAAACATGATTAAAAAACAATTTCAAAGGGTAAAACCAATTAAAACAGTAAAATAGAAATCAAAATTTATAAAAAAAAAACACACAGGACAACAGAGGACAGAAGACCACACAACTCACGTAGTGTTAAAAGCCAAAGAATAAAAGTGGGTCTTAAGACGAGATTTAAAACACTCCACTGTGGAAGCAGTTTGAACATGGAGGGGCAGAGTGTTCCAGAGTTTAGGGCCGACCACAGAGAAGGCCCTGTCTTCCCTGGTTTTAAGTCTCGTCCTGGGCACCACGAGCTGGAGCTGGCTCTCGGACCTCAGAGGGCGCGCAGGAGTGTAAATTTGGATGAGGTCCGAGATATACTGAGGTGCCAGTCCATGTAAAGCTTTATAAACAAACAGCAAGGTTTTAAAATCAATTCTAAAATGAACATGGAGCCAGTGCAAACTCTGAAGAATTGGGGTTATATGCTCGCGTTTCCTGGCCCCTGTTAAAAGACACGCTGCCGCGTTCTGGACTAACTGCAACCTGGAGAGAGCGTTTTGGCTAATGCCAGCATAAAGTGCATTGCAGTAGTCCAGGCGACTTGAAATAAAAGCATGCACGACTTGTTCAAAAAGGTTAAAAGATAAAAATGGTTTTACCTTTACTAAAAGACGAAGATGATTAAAACACGATTTTAAAACACCATTGACTTGTTTGTCAAATTTAAAATCGCTGTCTATAGTGACGCCAAGGCTGGTGACTTTGGGACGCACATGATTTTGCAATGGTCCCAAGTCAGTGAGGGCCGGACCAAAAACTAAAATTTCCGTTTTTCCCTCATTCATTATTAAAAAATTCTGGGCTAACCAAGCCTTGACATCGAATAGACAGTTGAGAATGGGTGTGAATGGGCCCTGGCCTTTTGAAATTGGCATATAAATTTGGCAGTCATCTGCATAAAAGTGATAGAACACTCCATGTCTCTTAAAAATCTCTCCAATCTGGAGGAGATATAGAGCGAACAGGATGGGGCCTAGAATGGATCCCTGGGGGACACCACAGTAAAGCGGAGCAGAAGAAGAGGTGGCGTCCCCCAGCCTGACAGAAAAGGACCTCTCTGACAGGTAGGATCTGAACCACTCTAATGCAGTCCCCCTGACACCAACACAGTCTCTCAGGCGGTCTAAAAGTATTGTGTGGTCGACTGTGTCAAAGGCAGCTGTAAGATCTAAAAGCACTAAAATGGCAGAGCTACCAGAATCAGACATTAAAAGCAAGTCATTAAAAACCTTTAAAAGTGCAGATTCAGTACTGTGCAAAGCTTTGTATCCAGACTGAAATGGATCTAAAGTGCTATTTTCATCTAAAAAAGGCTGCAGTTGCGCCAAAACACATTTCTCCAGAATTTTTGACAGAAAAGGTAATTTGGAAATGGGCCGATAATTTGACAAACTTGTAGGATCCAGACCTGTTTTTTTTTAATCAAAGGCTCAACAACAGCTACTTTACAAAAAGAAGGGACACAGCCAAAAATCAAGCTGCTGTTGATGATGTCCCTAACAGACAAGTCAATAGTGTCCCAGATTTCTTTAAAAAAGCGAGGGGGGACTGGGTCTGTGGGACAGGACGAGGGTTTTAGTTTGTCGACTATTCCTGTAAGCTCAGGCATGGACACAGGCTCAAAGTGACTAAACACAGCCGAGCACTGAGTGGCCACATTAAAACTCAATGGAGAACGAGAAATATTTGCCCGAATAGAAGCAACCTTATCGTTAAAAAAGGAGAGAAATTTTTCACAAGTTTCACTTGTCATCTCCAGTAAAGTGGCTGGATTCGGATTAAGAACATAACTAATAGTATTAAAAAGAACACGTGGCTTGCTGATACTATTTAAAATTAAGTCTGACAGATATTTTGTTTTCTCAGCTTTAAACACACTTTGATAATTCTGACAGTTTTCTTTTAAATTTTGATAGGAGACCTCCAAGTGATCCCCTTTCCACTTGCGCTCCGCACTTCGCCACTCACGCCGAGCTGTGCGTGTGGTTTCATTGAGCCAAAGCTCCTGTATTGGCTTTGGACGTACAGCTCTGAGGGGCGCTATACTGTCTAGAACCTCAGAACATATAGAAAGAAAAGAGCACATCAATTGTTCAGTGTCTGCAGAGTGTGGTATATTTTGCATGGAGACAGTGAATAAAGGGGAGAAGGTGGCTGCGGTGTCAGACCTAATAACACGGCCATGACGCACGGCAAGTGGTTTTACATCAGGATCCAAACTTAAATTGAACATAACAGGACTGTGATCAGAAAACACAGCATCACCAACAACGACATTGTCAACATTAAAACCATAAGACAGTACGAGGTCTAGTGTATGCCCGCGTTCATGTGTCGAACCAGATACAAACTGTACAAAGTTAAATGGTTCAATCACATTCAGGAAGCTCCTGGATAGAGGTTCGTCTGGGCAGCAGGTGTGAATATTAAAGTCACCAACAATAAGAACACGATCATATTTGGGCAGGATTTCGGCCAGAAATTCAGAAAAGTCATTTATGAAGTCTTTGTGGTACTTGGGTGGTCGATAGACGACGGCACACAGGACGACATCAGAAAGACCCAGCTCAAACATGCATAGTTCGAAGCTTGAAAAGGAGGATTGCAGGCGGATCTGACGGCATTTAAAGTCATTTTTAAAAATGACGCTAATCCTCCTCCTTTTCGGCCGGACGACCGCGGAGAATTAAAATACGAATACTCCGGTGATAAAAGCTCATTTAGAGGAGCGAACTCACCAGTTCTCAGCCATGTCTCCGTCACACAGACTAACTTAACTTTAACTTTACACATACAAACTGTAGCACACAAAAAAGCACATTTAATAAAAAAAACGTTATTATGGTCTTACCTTTACTTATAAATGAAGTCCATGCGCCGCTGTTGTGCTGGATAAAGCACACTCCCGTCAGGGGGTGCATTCTACGGCGGGGGTGCATTCTCTACCGCCAGGAGGCAGGATTACAGTGAGTCTTCCCAGCCGTTTTATGATTGCTCAGCACAAGAAATACTTACACACATACAGTTGTTGACAAAATACACTGTACATGTACATTATATACCTCAGCTAACTAAACTATGGAAATGTATAATATAGTTCATAGAGCAATACGGTCTCACTGCACAGCAGGCCAGCAGTTAGCCGAGTCCGCAATCCATGTTGAGGCACAACGCAGTGACGTGCCTCAACTGGCTGCTGATTACCGCACCGTCTCTTCTCAGTATTTGAACGGCAAATGTGAAAATTCAGCGATTTTATATAAAAATAATCTAAAACTGGTGAAGTTAAATGGAAAATAACTTTATAGTATAATCACTGGATACTTATAACAATTGAATACATTTTTTTTCTTTTTACATTTTTTTTCTTTCCATGATGGCACGTGAGGCCCCGCCTCACCTGCCTCCCCTGACTGCACGTCACTGATATATATATATATATATATATATATATATATATATATATATATATATATATATATATATATATATATATATATATATATATATATATATATATATATATATATATATGTATGTATATATATATATATATATATATATATATATATATATATATATATATATATATATATATATATATATATATATATATATATATATATATTTATTTATTTATTATATATATATATATATATATATATATATATATATATATATATATATATATATATATATATATATATATATATATATATATATATATATATATATATATCCATCCATTTCTACCGCTTATTCCCTTCGGGGTCGCGGGGGGCGCTGGAGCCTATCTCAGCTACAATCGGGCGGAAGGCGGGGTACACCCTGGACAAGTCGCCACCTCATCGCAGGGCCAACACAGATAGACAGACAACATTCACACTCACATTCACACACTAGGGCCAATTTAGTGTTGCCAATCAACCTATCCCCAGGTGCAAGTCTTTGGAGGTGGGAGGAAGCCGGAGTACCCGGAGGGAACCCACGCAGTCACGGGGAGAACATGCAAACTCCACACAGAAAGATCCTGAGGCCAGGATTGAACTCACGACTACTCAGGACCTTCGTATTGTGAGGCAGACGCACTAACCCCTCTACCACCGTGCTGCCTATATATATATATATATATATATATATATATATATATATATATATATATATATATATATATATATATATATATATATATATATATATATATATATATATATATATATATATATATATATATATACTGTATGTATGTATGTATGTATGTATATGTGTGTATATATGTATATGTATGTGTATATGCATATATATATATATATATATATATATATATATATATATATATATATATATATATATATATATATATATATGTGTGTGTGTGTGTGTGTGTATACATGTATATGTATATACTGTATATATATATACTGTATATATATATATATATATATATATATATATATATTTATATATATATTTTTTTTCTTTCTTTTTTTTTTTTCTTTCACTAATTAAATAAAAAAAGTTCAGACACCCATGATCTAAAATACTAGAGGCTCTCAAAATAAAATAACAATATACATAAAAGCATAAACAAAGTTTAGTCAGTTAATTAAAAAATAAAATAACACTAACTTAGGAATTGATTAATTTGAAAAAGTACGACAACAATATGAAAACACTGTTAAATATGTAACTGAACCATAATAGCTTTAGTTAGTCAGTTAGTTAGTTACATTTTGGACACACTTGATCGTGGGTGTCCCGACTACGGCCCCAGCGGACCGGCGAGTTGTCATGAATGTTGTCATGCATCTGGATCATAATTACTGTTAGTCGTATATTTGCTGCATCTGGTAAACAATGCGGGTAAATCAGGTTCATGAAAATGAATTGTACATTTGAAATGGAAATAGCACAGCATTCACGTATAGGGCACAATCCCAACAACCTACCATAGTCATGGCGTAAAAAAAAAATTCAACTAACATAAAAAGTAATGGTCACACATAACCAAAGCGACATGGATGATTATAAAATCAATTATTAAACATAAATAACCGATGTATTTATTTAATGTAAATAAAGTCACACAGACAGTTCTAAAATTTGTCTGACTGCAGCGAGACTTCTCACCGAGAGATCCGACCAGCTCCTTTGTTTTAGGGCACTTGTGTTCCAGTTTTGTTATCGGTGAACTGCTCAATGAACTTTGTGGATATTATAAAACAAACGTCCATAATTTGTTGTTGTTTTTTACTCCCATTTAAATCCAGTACAAAGCATGATGGGAAAAATGCAAAACACTCTCTACACTTATTCATGTTTGGCACATTTTAGCTGCTTGATATTTCTGATTGATTACAAAACTTTAAGGAGGTCGTCATGGAAGTAAACAAGGTAGGAGTCAAACTTTCACATACTCTTAATATCCAATTATATTAGTAACTAGATGAGGCAATTCCTGAAGGAATTGTGTGTGAATTCTCCAATGCTGAAGTTGAACCAAAATGCTGACAGAATGTAGTATGAATGTAACAATAGTTTGAATGTTGGAATGGTTTGAATGTTGAAGAGTTTGAATTTCCAGGAAAACCGGAATTTGGTTTGGAACTTGGGAAAGTGTTAGTTTGAATGGCCAGACTGAGTGGAATGTGTTGATGTTGGAATGGTTTGAATATGTTGAAAAATGTGGGAATTGTGCAACTTGGAAAAATGTCCCATTCATTTCAATGGGAATTTCCTGGAAATTTGGGAATTTGGGGAAAAGCGAGATTTTTTTAAAATGATTAAGATCATGAATGTCCCGAATGAGCTGAATTGGTTGGTGTTGGAATCGTTTCAATCAGTAAGAAATGTTGAAGTAATAACAGTTTTTAATTGAGGAATGGTATTATGAAATTTTGGGAAAACCGGGAATTTTTCAAGTTTCTCAAACCAAATTGTTTTTTTTTCCTTACTAAGAGGAATTTTTTGACAGTGGAACGGTTGAAGTGGGTTGAAAAATGTGAAAGGAGTCATCGCACTAAAAAAGGTTGGAAATAAGGTTAGAAAAAAAACAGGAGTTCTTGGAAATTTGTTGAACACGGACAAATGATTGTTTGAATTTCCAGGATGAATTGAATGTGTTGAAGGTGGAATGGTTTGAATCGGTTGAAAAATGTGGGAATTGTGGAAGTTTGAAAAATGGACAATTCATTTTGAAAGGGGAAAATGACCCTAAATACTGGGAATTCTAGGAAATCTGGTTTTTTTTTTTAGAATTGTTAAAAGGGAGCACATAGTTGCTGAACAGGCTGAATACTTTGAAGTTGGAACAATTTGAATCGGATGAAAAATGTGGGAGTTGTGGAGCTTTGAAAAATGTCCCATTCATTTCAATGGGAATTTCATGCATATTTAGGCATTACTGGAAAAGCAGGATTTTTTTTTTTAAATGCTAAAACATTTGAATGTTCTAAATGGTTGGTGTCGGAATTTTTCATAATCGGTCGAGAAATGTTGAAGTAGTAACATTTCTAATTGAGAAATGGTATTACGGAATTCCTGGAATTTTGGGAAAATCGGGAATTTTTCCAGTTCAGAAAATAACTTTGCTTTTTGTCCTGATTAAGAGGAATGTTTTGGGGGTGGAACAGTTGAAGTGGGTTGAGAAATGTGGAAGGAGGTGTCGACAGAAAAAAGAGTGAAAAAAGGGTTTGAAAAAATGTGAATTCTGGGAATTCCTGGAATTTTTTATTTAAAAAAAATTATAGTTTGAATGTCCAAGATGAGTGGAATATGTTAAAGGTGCAATGGTTTTAATCACTTAAAAAATGTGGAAATGGTGGAAATTTGAAAAATGGCCAATTCATTTTGAACAGGGAAAATGTCCCGGAAAATCTGGAATTGTAGAAAATCTGGGAATTTTTGGAATTTGTCAAGGGAAAGCGCGCGATTCCCGTATAGGCTGAACAGTTTGAAGTTGGAACGGTTTGAATCAGATGAAAAATGTGGAAGGTAGAGCGCGCCAAAATCTGGAGAAGAAGAAGAAGAAGAAGTTGAAAAACCATGTGTACATGCTTTGCAACATTCACACTATAATTTATCCATTATATTAATATAATATATACACATAGATATGTATAGGCTATATATATAGTATATAATTACTTTACAAGCAGTCAGTATTCGGCCCCCAGCCAAATTTGTTAGCCCCCACAATTTATCCATCCATCCATTTCCTACCGCTTGTCCCTTAGGGGACGCGGGGGGTGCTGGAGCCTATCTCAGCTGCATTCGGGCAGAAGGCGGGGTACACCCTGGACAAGTCGCCAACTCATCACAGGCATATTGTTAATATTATTTGTTTTATTATATTCTTAGATGGTAAAAAAAAAAAATAGTAAAAATGTAAGAATAAAAAATCCGTATGAAATGAGTTGTGGCTTGTGCAGCCCTTTTAGACACTGCTCTAATCAGGAGATTATTATTTAAGCCTGCCGTTGCCAGTTAGTCAGTCTGGCGACATTGCTCTGTTCATGCTTGTTTTCTGGAGATACCATAGTTCATGCTGCTCGTGCCTTGCCAAGTAAGTTTTGTTTATTTATGCCACAGTTAGCGACTTTTTGTTTCATGTCCATAGTTCAGGCTAAGTGTTAGCCTTTGTTACCTGCGTTAAGTTGTGCCTTCGCCTTGTGCGCCTTTTTGTTTTCACCTATTTGAGAGTCAAGAATAAATATGTTCCTACCTGCTACCTTTGTCCGGAAAAGTCCGTTTGCATCCCGGGAGAACAATCCTCGCAGTAAGCTGCGAGCTGGACCAAGTGCCTGGGTAGAGGAAAGTCTGCTTAGGCTGCGGCCCCCGCGACCCCACTTCGGATAAGCGGAAGAAGATAGATGGATGGATCAATATGGCCCCTGCCTGCTTTCCCTTTTCAGTATGCGGCCCTTGGTGGAAAAGTTTGGACAACCCTGAACTCAAGTCAACAGTATCGATATTTTGATTTTAAGAATCAACATTAGAGCGTAAAGATCTGGTATTGATATTTCATCACGAGCAGTCATTGATAAGAAGACATTCCAGAAAAAAAGGAGGTCCAGACTGCTTCATGAAATCAGTCTGAGAGCCACAGACAAGGGGTGCACAAGGTCACTTGACCTTTGAGCATTCCTAACATGGTCAGGCTCAGTAAAAGCCCAAAGAGGTCAAAGAGCATCTTTTAAAAATTAATCATTCCAGAGCCACACATTTGAATAAAATGAAGATCTGTGTAAGAACACATCTCAGGATGCCAGTGATGGATGCCTCTTCCCTGCCGGCGTGCGCCAGCTAAAGTGGGTCAGGTCTGTCGGGAACCAGAAGGTTTAATAAGCATCAGCGGGAAGAGGCGAGAGCATGTCGAAGATGTGCGCTAATACCGTTTCCCTGCTCTAAGATTGTTATTTTGCTGCAATTTCTATGCATATTGTTTGCTGCCTATCATTACAGCTAAACGCTTTTTTATTGGCTGCAAATGAGTAGTTTGTTTACAACCAACATCACACAACTTAGCTCAAACTTAACAGCACACTATTGCTTCCAGTCAAAGCTGGTATCTCCTAGCTAGCGATATCGCCACATCTTAGCTAGCAGTTAAGTATACAGTATGTTAGGGCTTTTAATATTTGGGCACCACACGATTCAATTCGATTCTTGGGGGTAATGATTCAATTCAGAATCGATTCACGATTCAAAATCAATACTTCTTTGATAACATTGGATGCCAGTTCTATATTTAACTGCATCCCTCCATAAAATAGATAAACAGCTTTGATCAATTTCTATATTACCTAAAAGAAAACAGGTTTTGTTGAATACAATTCTACCCAAACATTTAATAAAGTCAAATACAAATGAGAGAAGTATCCAACACTCCTCTTTTCTAAAGTAAATGTATACAGCAGATACAGTATAGATCATCTACATCAACTATAGTGGCTAAACTGGAAATATTAAAAACAATTTAACGGTGGTACAGGGTTTAGTGCATGTACCTCACAATACGAAGGTCCTGGGTTCGGGATCTTTCTGTGTGGAGTTTGCATGTTCTCACCGTGACTGCGTGGGTTCCCTCCGGGTACTCCGGCTTCCTCCCACCTCCAAAAACATGCACCTGGGGATAGGTTGATTGGCAACACTAAATTGGCCCTAGTGTGTGAATGTGAGTGTGAATGTTGTCTGTCTATCTGTGTTGGCCCTGTGATGAGGTGGCGACTTGTCCAAGGTGTACCCAGCCTTCCGCCCAAAGCAGCTGAGATAAGCTCCAGCACCCCCTGTGATCCCGAACGGGACAAGCGGTAAAACATGGATGGAAGGATGGATGATTTAAATTTTTTTAAAATTGATTAAGAATCGTTACAAATAAGATTCGCTAATAATCTGAAAATCGTTGGGTTTTTTGACACCCCTAGTGTGTGTTCCATATTACGTTGGAAAGGGACCCACTTTGTCCGTACACTGTGAACAAGAACTGTCAAAATACAAAATTAAAAGACTAGATTTTAGGAAAAAATACGACAAACTATCGAAATGGCTGTGAATGTTTGGGTGCCACACAATTCGATTTTTGGGGTTCACGATTCGATTCAGAATCGATTCTCGATTCAAAATCCATGATTTTTAATAACATTGGATGCCAGTTATATGCTAAACTAAATGTGTCCATAAAATAGTTAAACTGCTCTGATCAATTTCTATATTACTTTCAAGAAAACTGATTTTGTTGAATAAAATTCTACCCAAACATTTGATAAAGTTAAAGACAAATAAGGCAACAAGAGAAGTATCCAACTCTTCTCTTTTCTAAAGTAAATGTGTCCAGCAGATATAGATTATCTACATCAACTATATGATTTGTCTGAGTGGCTCCACAGAACAAATAAAAAATTTAAAAAATTAAAATTAAAATTCAATAGATTTTTGATTTTTTTTTTTTTAATCGGTTAAGAATCGTTACAAATAAGAATTGCAATTAATTCGAAAATCTATTTTTTTGACACCCCTAGTAACAAACTGCATGGACAGATAATTTGACTTGATAAGACATTCTAAATTAGGATTTGGTATGACTAGAAATTAGCAGGACTTCCGAGCTAGAAATTAGTATTTTATTCTGAATACAAGCATTATTCAATTTGTAATTCTTAAATTAATCATCCTCAAGATGTTTAAACACAATTTTCTATGTGGAGGGGAAATCCAAAATATCCTATTTGAATAGTTATTTTCAAAATTTTAACAATTTTAAACTATTCCCGGGCGCGGCACCGCTGCTGCCCACTGCTCCCCTCACCTCCCAGGGGGTGACAAGGGCATGGGTCAAATCCAGAGGACAAATTTCACCACACCTAGTGTGTCTTCATACTCCAAATAGGACATTTTACCACGGTGACATTTTGTCTTAAAAAACAAAACAAAAATCAGAAAGGGGTTAGTCCTTATTTCGCTTTTTTTTTTTTTTTTTTTGTCCGATGACTCGTGGCATCCATGCCCACATACTAACTTACAGTAGCAGTTGTAGTATTCACGTCTATTTCTATTATGTTTTATTATTTTATTAATGTATTTATTTTATTCTCTTCATTTTGTTTTGCACAAAAAAAACAATTGAGCAATTTGTTTCCATGCATGCCTTACTCCAAAACATGCATCCAATTACAGTAAATTCCGGACTATAAGCCGCTACTTTTTTCCTACATTTTATAAAATGGTGTGGCTAATTTATGGATTTTATTTTTTTCTCTAATTGCCATAATGTTTGGTGTTCAGTAGTTTTCATTAAACCAAAGCCGTTAGAGGCATATAAGTCCACCTTAAAACTCATCTATATACTCTAACTTTTAAATTGACTCTGTTTTAGACCAGTTGACCTGCCGCTTCTCTCTCTTTTTTGCCCCCACTCTCCTGCAAGGAGGGGCTACAAGATGGCCAGGGATAATCCCTGGAGAGATACCAGTCCGGAGGGGGCTGCTAGCTGATCTCAGCCGTGACCTAGTGTGGACCACTCCTGGATGGAGACTTCTTACGACCCTCTGCTTGCTCCCAACGGACTGGACTTTCACATTATCATGGATTATGTCCTTGTGGTTTGTGCAGCCCTTCGAGGTACCTGTGCTTTTTAAATGAACTTTGACTGATTGATATTCGTATGTTCCGCGGTATTTGATCATTTTCTGCAATTCTGGGACAACACGTCTTATGTAAAACCATTTTTTTTCAGTTCATTGTGTCCATTTGCACTCAAAGTTAAATATACCTCAAGGGATATTCATTGTTTTGTGGCTGAATGGTATAATCATGTGTGTTAAAAATAAAGTTGAATGACAGCTCACCGTGCCTTTACGTGTGACAGCGTACAGAGGAACACAGTTAACAAGCCCCTTTTTGCGCAAACAAACAAATGAAAGTGTTCCAACCTCACGTTGCTCCGCTGAGGTGAACTTATCTCCGTGGTCTCGCTCCCGTGGACGCTAATTGAAGCATCAGAAATGAGTCGGACAACCGCAGAGGGAGCCGGAATGCGACGTAATTACAGTTTACAGTTTGGACCCGCCGCAGCTGTGCGGAGTCCAAACGCTTCTTGGCACACCGACGTCCACTCTCAGACGGCTGTAATTGTCTCCAAATAGCTCCACAATGTGCATAAATAATGGCCTTTTTCGATTCAGCACATATTACCGCTTGTTTAGAGAGGCGCGGCCTGTCGCACAGATATACGCTCGCTGCGGTGCCTCCAGCCGCGGACGCCTCCGCAGTAACAACAACACCGTCATTAGACTTTGCACCAGCTCCAAGCATCACAGCATTCCAATAAAAGACACCGCAAGAGATCCATCAGTGGTTAGGGATGTGAAGGACGAACAATGACTCTCGCCGGTTTCCAGCAAGGACAAACCGCCGCGAGGAAGTTGATTTATTTCATTTGGAAAGTTGCAACAACGACAATATTGTCCTTTAAAAGAAGACTGTTCCAAGTAAGAAGCCCTGTTTGTAACAGGTCGAGCAGTTTTGCTAGTTGTACTCAACATTTAACGTCAAGTGTTTGTGTGACTAGTTATTAGTAGCAACCAGTGATGGGCAGTAAGAAGCTACAAGTAGCTAAGCTACGTAGCTTAACTACATTTTCCAGTAGCCTGGCGGTATCTTAGCTACTTTTTTAACGAGTAGCTTTTCCTGTAGTTTAGCTGCTTTTAGACCCATGTAGCGAGGTAGGTTACATCAAAGCTACAGATGTTATAGCCCCAGGAAAGGGGAGATTTGAATGAAGATGGCCGGACACGATGTTGCAATGATGACAGCTTCATCCAGAATAAAATGTATTTTCTTTTTACAAATAAAGTCCCTGCATTTAGATTATGAAAGCAAAAATAATCAACCTAAATGACACATGTCAATTTACAATAACAGTCAAATAAAATCGTTTCCATACATCCATATTCCACACAATTTCAGGATTCACATACGTTTAGAACAGGGGTGCTCATTATGTCGATCGCGATCTACCGGTCGATCGCGGAGGGTGTGTCAGTCGTTCGCCAGCCAGGCATTAAAAAAATAGTCCTAAAAATGAGCGATCATAAAGCTTCACTATGACGTCACTTTCGTCACTTGATTGACATTCTCGGCACCCGAGGGTCTTCTGAGATGACGCTGGCTGCTGCCAGCTCATTATTAAGAAAAAAATTACCGACAGGAAGGCGAGAAACACTTTTTATTTTAACAGACTCTGGCGCCGTACCTGTTGTCAAAACTCCAAAGACCGACTGCACAGTTCCTGCCTTCACAATAAAAGCTCTGCTTCATCCTGCCTGCGCTAAGAGTCTCAGAAAGCTGGCGTGCACAAGCTAGCAAGCTACGGAGTTTGCCGCCAATGTATTTCTTGTAAAGTGTATACAAAGGAGTATGGAAGCTCGACAAATAAGATGCCAAGAACCAACCACTTTCATGTGGTATTGGACAGAAAGGAGGACTTTTTTTCTCCTCCATTTGAAAATGCGGACGTTATCAGCACTACTGTCTGATTCCTATCAAAGCAAGTCATCAGAATCAGGTAGTACACCAACTTATATTCTTGTCCTCATGAAAGAAAGGAATATATATGTGTTAAACATGCATGTATTGTCATTAAACACCTTTAACTTGTTAACAATATTAACTATATGTATTAAACATTCTTGTATTATCATTAAACACCTTTAATTTATTAACAATATTAACTATATGTGTTAAACATGCTTGCATTATCATTAAACACCTTTAACTTGTTAACAAACACATATATTTCATAATTAAGTAAATATAAATTATATAAATGAATGAGGTAGATCCCCACGACTTGATCGATTGAAAAGTAGCTCGCCTGCAGAAAAAGTGTGCGCACCCCTGGTTTAGAAGAAGTACAAACCTCAGATACTTTGTTAAAGGCCTACTGAAATGATTTTTTTTTATTTAAACGGGGATAGCAGATCTATTCTATGTGTCATACTTGATCATTTCGCCATATTGCCATATTTTTGATGAAAGAATTTAGTATAAAACAACGACGATAAAGATCGCAACTTTTGGTATCTGATAAAAAAAAAAGGCTTGCCCCTACCGGAAGTAGCGTGACGTAGTCAATTGAACATATCCGCAAAGTTCCCTATTGTTTACAATGATGGCCGCCAGAAGTGAGAGAGATTCGGACCGAGAAAGCGACGATTTCCCCATTAATTTGAGTGAGGATGAAAGATTTGTGGATGAGGAAAATGCAAGTGAAGGACTAGTGGGGAGTGGAAGCGATTCAGATAGGGAAGATGCTGTGAGAGCCGGGGGTGACCTGATATTCAGCTGTGAATGACTACAACAGTAAATAAACACAAGACATATATATACTCTATTAGCCACAACACAACCAGGCTTATATTTAATATGCCACAAATTAATCCCGCATAAAAACACCTAGGTGTTTGTTATGCTAGCTCCTAGCTACTAGCTCGAGCTAGTTATAGCTCGAGCTATAGCGGGTTATATGGACGGGATCCCGTATATATAACCCGCCAATACAATTTAAACACCTGCACAACACACACACTCACTCAGCCCAAAGAACCGTTCACCTAACCCAAGGTTCATAAAGCTTATATATTTAACCAAAGTTACGTACATGACACGCACGTACGGGCAAGCGATCAAATGTTTGGAAGCGCGCGGGTGGGACCTGATATTCAGCTGGGAATGACTACAACAGTAAATAAACACAAGACATATATATACTCTATTAGCCACAACACAACCAGGCTTATATTTAATATGCCACAAATTAATCTCGCATAACAAACACCTAGGTGTTTGTTATGCTAGCTCCTAGCTCCTAGCTACTAGCTCAAGCTAGGTATAGCAAGCGATCAAATGTTTGGAAGCGCAGCTACATACTCACGGTATTGCGTCTGTGTATCCAAATCAAAGTCCTCCTGGTTAAAGTCTCTGTTGTCCGAGTTCTTCGATCTTGACTGCATCTTTCGGGAATGTAAACAAACACCGGCTGTGTTGTGTTGCTGACTTCCCTCGCAAAATATCCACTTCACACCGACAACTTTCTTCTTAGCTTGTTTAGCTTCTTTCTCCATAATGCAATGAACAAATTGCAACAGATTCACCAACACAGATGTCCAGAATACTGTGGAATAATGAGATGAAAACAGAGCTATTTCGTATTGGCTTCAATGGGGAACCCATACCTCTGTTAAATTGGCTACGTCACGCGCATACACCATCATACCGAGACGTTTTCAAGCGGAAGTGTGGCGGGAAATATAAAATTGCACTTTATAAGTTAACCCGGCCGTATTGGCATGTGTTGCAAATGTTAAGATTTCATCATTGATATATAAACTATCAGACTGCGTGGTCGGTAGTAGTGGGTTTCAGTAGGCCTTTAACATGTAATCTTCTCAGTCAAAATATATACTAGTTAATATGAATGCACTTCAACCCCAAATAAACAATTGTGTGCTACTTGCATCTCCACCGCCGCCATTGCTTTCACTGGTGGCCACGAGCCCAGCAGTTTATTAGATTAGTCTTTATTTGAAGGGACAACGCACAGAGACATTAAGTTCAAAGACAGATATGTTCTGCACCAGATTATAGCTAAATAGCTCATTTCCATCTGCAGTCCTTGGTTCCCTAAATTAAAGATATACAAAAACATGCAATAACATTATAACAATAAAATTATACTATAGCATGTAATCAAATTAAGAAGTCATAAAATGCCCTTTCATTGACACATTGATACATTACAACCACCCCTCCTTTACATCATAACACAGACAATACATGCTCTCGCTCACATCTGTCATCCTTTGTAAAAACAACCATGATTTTAACAGACACACCTCACAGCTAACAACAACATTTTCTCATGCATAAATATAATACACATTAAGTTGACATGTGGGTCAAACAAAGTGCCCACCTCAGTGACCGTGTGAGCAGCTTTGATTGCTCCGAAGCCACTTTTAAGTTCAATTGTGAATGAAGAATAATCTGTTAGACTTTTCAAGTTTGTTGTGAAGTCCTCCCATTCCTTTATCGCTTTATATGAAAAGGCTGATTGTGCAAAAGAGGTTTTACATCTGGGTACGCTACACTGCCCCCTGGTGGAGGCTCGTGTGTTTCTAGTTGTCACAGCAGATGTAAACTGGACAAAGTGCTAAGTGGCGCTGGTGCAGTGTAATTTAGGATTCCATGGGCCAGTCGTATTGATACTAATCTTTGAAGGTTAGCAAAATTTAACAATCTATATTTTTGAAGAACTAAACAGTGATGGTGTTGTTGTTGTTTTTGGTCAAGGATTTTGAGTGATTGTTTGTGCAAGGTTTCTAATGGCCTCAGTGTAATTTTGCTTGCCTAAGATCGACATGTTATACAATAATAAAAACAAGACATCATCATTGCATTAAAATGTTTGAGCTGCTTCCAGTGTTAACGAATTCCTGATACATTTGAACATTTTTATGTTGTACTTAAGACTCTGGCACATCTGTTGTATGTTTTTTAAAGCCAAGTGTTGGGTATAAAATGACACCCAGGTAACGATATTCACTAACATTTTGTATTATTTCCTTATTAACAGTTATATTTGGAAAGGATGACAATTTATATTTGTTTACAAAATACATTGTTGCTGTTTTCTTAATGTTTAATGTAAGACTAGGGTCATGTGGCCATCTTGCCACCTTCACCATGTCTCCATCATATTAGCATACTGCTACTTAGCATGCTACTTAGCACTTGACCTCGCACTTAACTTCGCTTGAAATGTGCCCAAAAATGCACCTAACATGTTGTAAATACAAACACTAGAACCAACAAGTCAACATACCCAGGAAAGGGGAGATTGGAATGAAGATGGCCGGACACGATGTTGCAATGTTGGCAGCTTCATCCAGAATGACGCAAAACAGCCAACAGCTCCCCCTCCAGTCTTGTAGACATAACTAATCAATCTATAAGCAATCTGTCTAGCACATATGTCTGATTAAATGAAGTTTCGTTGACAGTTTCTGAATGCATTTTTTAAAGGATTTAGAGATGGGATGGATTGCTC
This sequence comes from Entelurus aequoreus, assembly GCF_033978785.1. Lineage (NCBI taxonomy): Eukaryota > Metazoa > Chordata > Actinopteri > Syngnathiformes > Syngnathidae > Entelurus > Entelurus aequoreus. The sequence continues at coordinate 62,420,558 of NC_084733.1, read as the reverse complement.
CGATTAGCAGCATTGCTAGCCACCAAGAATGAGCTATTTATTACAAATTAGAATGCAAAAAAAAATTCAAAGAAAGTGCAGTTCCCACTTCCGAGTGGGGTTTAAAATGTACATACTTTTCTTAGACAGACTAGCCTAGCCTCTCATGCTGTCCAAATAAACGCTTTCGCGCTCTTGTTGGCGTCCATATCGTAGTCTCCCGTCCATCTCTCCCTTCTGCACGATCAGGCCCGCCCCGTCAGGATGGAGCTTGTCGGTGCGCACAAAGTGGGTCCAGACTCTTTTTTCTGGATCCCCTTTGATGGTCCGGTCCTGCAAAGGGAAGCAACTAATCCTTATTGTCAAGAGAGGACCAGAAGATGGACTCCCTGTATTTATATGTGTGCAGCCATGTGTTGGCCACATGCCTGTCATGGTGGTGCAAGCTGCTGGTATCCACTGGGAACTTTGAGACAGGCCAGTCTCTCCTCATCACTTTTTTCCCGACATCCCCTTCTCTTCGCTGTATGTGTGTGTTGATTAGAAGCCCGATTGACAATGTCGTATGTAAAGAGCAAAAAATAATAATAATCATAGCAGCTGGAATACAATGTCGATGCTACCATAGAGTGCTGCAGTACCTTGTTGAAACGCCCACGTTTTGAAGATGTTTATTTGTGTGTCAGCCACCAAACATGAAACAAATCATCCACCTCACTTTTGAGAGACGAGGCGCTCCAAAACAACTTGAATTTGTTGACTTTCCTCACATACTTGATATGGCTGCCTGAACTGCCGTTAGGAAACCTAGACTAAACTAAACTAGACTAAACTAAACTAGACCAAAACTAAACCTGACCAAGCAAAGTCTATGAGCATGAACTGATGAAGCCTACTCGGATGAGCGGCAAAACGTCTTCTAAGCGCGTTATTACCCACCTCTGGTCAGAATACCCCCCGAACGCCTCCCTGGGGAGGTGTTTAGGATGCGTCTAACTGGTAGGAAACTACAGGGAAGACCCAGGACACGGTGGAGAGACTATGTCTTCCAGCTGGCCTTGGAATGCATCGGGATAGCCTGGGGAGAGCTGGACGAAGTAGCTGGGGAGAGGGAAGTCTGGGCTTTTCTGCTTAGGCTGTTGCCCTTGCGCCCCGACTTTGGATAAACGGAAGAAGATGGATGGATGAAAAATGAAATAAGCGCATGAAGCAAGAAGCACATGGCGTATGACCAGTCGTCTCATTAGAGCAGTGGTTCTCAAATGGGGGTACGCGTACCCCTGGGGGTACTTGAAGGTATGCCAAGGGGTACGTGAGATTTTTTTTAAATGCCTGTCAAAAAGAACTGTGAAAAGAAATGCAACAATGCAATATTCAGTGTTGACAGCTAGATTTGTTGTGGACATGTTCCATAAATATTGATGTTAAAGATTTCTTTTTTTGTGATGAAATGTTTAGAATTAAGTTCATGAATCCACATGGATCTCTATTACAATCCCCAAAGAGGGCACTTTAAGTTGATGATTACTTCCATGTGTAGAAATCTTTATTTATAATTGAATCACTTGTTTATTTTTCAACAAGTTTTTAGTTATTTTTATATCTTTTTTTCCAAATAGTTCAAGAAAGACCACAACAAATGAGCAATATTTTGCACTGTTATACAATTTAATAAATCAGAAACTGATGACATAGTGCTGTATTTTACTTTTTTATCTCTTTTTTTTCAACCAAAAATGCTTTGCTCTGATTAGGGGGTACTTGAATTAAAAAAATGTTCACAGGGGGTACATCACTGAAAAAAGGTTGAGAACCACTGCATTAGAGAGTGTGCATGGGCACTTGGACTTCACATGCAGGTGTGAAAATACAAAAAAACTAACTATTTTACTAATTCAGTGCATGGAAACATAGTGACTGTTACACGCTAGGTCCTCTGCAGTGTTGGGACTAACGCGTTACTAAGTAACGCCGTTAGTTTCGGCGGTAACTAGTAATCTAACGCGTTATTTTTTTATATACAGTAACTCAGTTACCGTTACTGCATGATGCGTTACTGTGTTATTTTACGTTATTTGTATGTAGTATCGGCTAGAAACTGAAGATCTGAGTGTGTTTTATTGGAGCGCTCCGGTGGAAAAGAAGAGGCATGCTTTCCCCCACCCACAGAAAGCACGCCTCCCCGCAGGGGAGACGTTCCTCCAGAGCCGTACTTCGGGTCTAACAACCTTCACTTTACCCGGAAGAGGGTCTTTACAGCTGAGGGTGAATGACGAGCCCGGCGGTTTGTTGCAACTTTGTGACTTTATTGCACGCAGCCATCCACCAAGCTAGAGCACCTACACACACTCACTGTCGCCGCTCCCTCACCTCTCTCGCCCACTCACTCACTGACGTCACTCACCTCTCATGCTGTCATATCTTAAAGGGCCACACACACACACACACACACACACACACACGCACGCTACTCTCATAACAACTAACAAGACATCATGGCGAAGGCAGAAGTCGAGTTTTTTAACATGGAGACATTCTCAATACTTTTCTTTTGTCGAGCACAAAGAAAATAACATTTTAGTTAAATGTAAGTTGTGTCTTGGATCAAAGATCCTATCTACTTAGAGTTAAAGTGAAAGTGCCATTATGTTGCAGCTATTTAAATTTTTTCTGGCCTGAAATAAATTGGCCCTTTGAAACATATCTTTGTCTTTGTGCGTTGTATGTAGACCACATTGCTTTCTGAGTTCAGTGATGCAAATGTATGAGGGGCCGTTAGGGACATTATTCAGAATTACCTCTTACATACACTACTGAAATGCTCTCACATAAACAACTGAAATCTTTTTCTTTTATACACACTACTGAAAACTCTTATAAACACTACTGAAATGCTCTTACATACACTACTGAAATGCTCTCATATAAACAACTGAAATGTTTTTCTCTCACACACCCTACTGAAACACTCTTATAAACACTACTGAAATGCTCTTACATACACTACTGAAACACTCTTATAAACACTACTGAAACACTCTTATAAACACTAGTGTTTATAAGAGTGTTTCAGTAGTGTATATAAGAGTGTTTCAGTAGTGTTTAAACATTTTGTAAAAAATAAATATTATACAGACCTGTATGAAGTTGCCCACTTTATTATTGCAAATATCAAAATAACACTGCAATACGTTTGTGCTGTGAACATTTATGTTTCTACGGTTGAGGTTTTTAAGTTATTTTATGTTCTGACTAGTAATGTCATCCAGCCCCCACCACCACACACACTTTGTCAAAATCTCCCCAAACTTGTCCCAAACGCTTGTGATACACAATTTTTTTGTCTTATGATTATTGTATTTAGGTTAGGGGCTAGGTGTAAATATTAACACATTAACTTAAACTATAATTTTAGACAAACAATATCTATTGTCTGACTACAAGAAGCATTGAAAAGTATATACATAATAAGGCATAGGGAACCTTTTTTGAGCAAAAAAAAAAAGGATATTTAATATGTTTATGTGAAATTTATTGAATATTCCAATTAATATATTTGTGTGCAGAGAAATTCCATGAATCCAGAGGTTGTTTATTCCGTCTTTGTTGAAATGGTCATGCAGCTGTGTGGTGACTCTGAAATAAGAATGTAACAATCAGATCACATGAAAACAGTTAAGACAATATAAGTCATACAGGGAAATGCATTTGTAGACAATATGATTTGCCTGAGCGGCTAGAGGACACCAAAAAATGAATTAAAAAAGACAGATTGAAAATAATAATACAAAAAAAAAAGTTTTTCCAGCGGGCCGGATGTTGGACTTTGGCGGGCCGTAACCGGCCCACGGGCCGTAGTTTGGGGACCCCTTATATAGTCGATAGAAAAGGGCTAAATAAATGCAATCCATTATCATTAGTATATGATTAGCTACTGACGTGACTCACATTTGGACATGTTACCATTGTAGCTCACTACAATGCCATGTTGTCTTACATTTCGTGTGATTCAACAATCATTTAGAAATAAATAATGTCTAATTACCTTTTCCTCCTTTTGCCCCGATGTCCATGAACTGAAACGTTGCATGTGTGCGGTGCAACCTCGCAATGGAACGAGTACTCCAGACTGCTTGGCTGTCGGGACGAGAAAGGCACCGCTGTGTGGCCGCTCAGGTGCCGCGTCCTGCAGGGGAGACCCATGGCAGCAGTCCGACACTTGTTGCATTGAAAGTGTTCTTATATTCTCCGCTGAAGCCCTCAAATTATGAAGTGGAGCTCCCGCCTCGGTTAAGCTACTTTTCGGCAGACATTTTGTCCACAACTTGGCTTTAAAAAAAATACAAATAAACTTGTCTGAAAAGGGGCGGGGATTATACCGGAACCGGAATGCAACATCGCTCACACACACTAGTAAGATGCTCTTACACATAGTGGTAAAATGCTCGTATACACAATGGTAAGATGCGCTCATACACATAACTGAAATCTTTGCACACATACTACCTAAATTGTTGTCCCTCACACGCACCTGTAAAAAGCACACACACACACAGGTGAAATCCGTTTATACATACTAGTGAAAAATAATTCCAGGTGTGTGTGTGTGTGCGTGAGACAAAAACATTTCAGTAGTGTTTATAAGAGTGTTTCAGTAGTGTATGTAAGAATGTTTCAGTAGTGTTTATAAGAGTGTTTCAGTAGTGTATGTAAGAATGTTTCAGTAGTGTTTATAAGAGTGTTTCAGTAGTGTTTATAAGAGTGTTTCAGTAGTGTTTATAAGAGCATTTCAGTAGTGTATGTAAGAGCATTTCAGTAGTGTTTATAAGAGTGTTTCAGTAGTGTATATAAGAGTGTTTCAGTAGTGTTTATAAGAGCATTTCAGTAGTGTTTATAAGATTTTTTCAGTAGTGTATATAAGAGTGTTTCAGTAGTGTTTATAAGAGTGTTTCAGTAGTGTATATAAGAGTGTTTCAGTAGTGTTTATAAGAGTGTTTCAGTAGTGTATGTAAGAGCATTTCAGTAGTGTTTATAAGAGTGTTTCAGTAGGGTGTGTGAGAGAAAAACATTTCAGTTGTTTATATGAGAGCATTTCAGTCGTGTATGTAAGAGCATTTCAGTAGTGTTTATAAGAGTGTTTCAGTAGTGTGTATAAAAGAAAAAGATTTCAGTTGTTTATGTGAGAGCATTTCAGTAGTGTATGTAAGAGGTAATTCTGAATAATGTCCCTAACGGCCCCTCATACAAATGCATGTCAAGTTGATCAACAGATTGTATTATTCTCCAGTGCAATAACAGTACTGAAATGAAGGCTAAAAGGGCATTAATGGGAGCCTTAAAAAAAAGGGGGAAAAAAGAAGTAACTAAATAGTTACTTTTCACAGTAACGCATTACTTTTTGGTGTAAGTAACTGAGTTAGTAACTGTGTTACTTTTGAAATAAAGTAACTAGTAATTGTAACTAGTTACTGGTTTTCAGTAACTAACCCAACACTGGTCCTCTGCAGCCAAAACTGCAATGTGGCCTTCAGTAAAAACAAGTTTGACACTACCTTGACACTTTCTTTTTCAGCAAATATTAGTCTAATTTCTACTTCCACGACTGAAGTTCCAAAAAACAACAGACAGTATTTCAGGATGTTTTTCTTTGATCGTCCAGCTTGGCTTCAAGTCGTCTTCACGTTGAGAGTTCTTATCTCAGGCCACCTGACCCCCCAGCGGGGTTAAGCCACTGGCTGGTGGTTTTATCAGTGCAGACCTTTGACGAGATGCAGCGCTGACCCGCTTTACCCTGCACCAGCGTCTCGCCGCGCTGTCAGAAACAGTTGAGAAACGAGCAATTTAAATATGTTAGTCAGAGAAGTCAAACCGGATGTTGTCGGCTTTGAATGTTTTTGTAAGAGTCATCGAGCCACTTGCTGTTCTTGTAATGCTTGTGTGATCACACACTGCACAAAAAAACATTTTTCATTGTTTGCTGTTGTCATGTTCACAAGGCGTCCCTGCACGCCAGCTGTCCCTTTAGCGGCAGACAATATTGGGATGTGTCGAGTTGGCGACAGACTTTGGGACGTTTGGGCATGGCATGAAGAGCCAGACAGGGAGCGACCATGACGGAATGTTGGGGGGATATTTAGAGCGTCATGACGATGAGAGGATGAAGGGACGCTGCTGTGTTCTGCCAGCGCGTTGTGGTTTTGCTGGTCCACAAGCCAGGCATTATTTTGAATCTTCAAAAAGACTCCAGGCTAGTTCATGGCTACCAGTGTACCCACCAATCAGGTAGCTCCACTTGACCTCACAAAAACGTGCAATAGAAGTTTTGTTTTGACGTTCTCTCATTAGCGTGGTCATTTTCGGCTCTGGTAAAAACTGTTACGGAACGTCGACGGCCCTATGAACTGATACCTTTGAAGACTTGGTCGCCCTGAAGTAGACATGGTTCGAAATCAATAGGCTCCTTTGTAAACATTAGACAAAAATCTTGATGAAAAAAAAAATCTTTTGATTTTTGATCTTGGTTTTCTTGGCCCTCGAAATCAACCAATTTCTTCTCATGACATGAACGGAAAACCCTGAGAGTTTGGTGAAAGTGGCAGAAAAATAACAACAAACATTTACAAAATATTAATGAAATCCATTGTGTAGTATAATTATGTGAAGTATACAGTATCAGTAAAAGTGCAGTAAAAAAGGGTACAAAAGAACTGGTATATAAGCCGCACCCACTAAATTTAATTTAAAAAAAATGTTTCCCCCATATTAGCGGCACCGGGCTATAAGTCGCAGAAACATAATTTGCAAAATGAGTTATTTACACAGTAAGATTCTGTAAATTTTTTATTTCCCAATAAGGTATAAGCAAAGATGTTAAACTCATTTTGGATCAGTGGCCACATGGTAAAATCATGGCATGATAACTTAAAAATAAAGACACATTGTTTTATTTGTTTAAAAATGGACCAAGCACATTCTGAAAATGTACAAATCATAATGTTTTGTTTTGTTTTTTACACTTACATGTTGCGGTTAATAGTATTCTATCTTCATGTGTTGTCATTTATTCTTTCTGAATAAATGATGTGATAATGTTCATCAGTCAAATAGGTGGAATTGAGTCTGGCAGAGTTTTAAAATGCTCCCGTTGGTTTTAATTTTTAATCTATCAGGAGATGAAATGAATAATAACATCAAAATCAAATTACAGTATGTTATTAATGGAATTTACTAATTTTCCTCAACTGATGTTTATTCCGTACATATGTAGCATTATGTACAACAAAACTCATTTCAGTAATCACACATAAAGTTAGAAGGGGCTACATATTATTTCAGTATAGATATATATATAATATATATATATATATATATATATATATATATATATATATATATATATATATATATATATATATATATATATATATATATATATATATATATATATATATATATATATATATATATATATATATGCGAAACACGAAATGTACAGATTATTAAAAGCATTTTTTGTGTCGAAATATGATATGACATTACCAACATCTTTGACAATCCACGATCCACATGTTGTATCCTATCACTGATAAGCAGGAAGTGTTGCCTCTATCTTAACACGGCACATAGCTCCGCCCCCTCTAAAGCCATGTGTGCTCTAAGAATTGCTATTGCGACATCCAGTGGACACATTTAGAAGAGCAGCTTCTTTTTTCATTAAAAAATTCCAGCTCATTTTTAAACTGAGCAAACTCATCTCGCGGGTCGGATAAAACCTGTTGCTCTACGTTTGACACCCCGGCCCTAAAACCTGGCACATGTTAAACACAGGAAGTGAACACTCTGAATCACTACTTGCTGACACGTGGAGAAGGTGGAGGGTTCTGCTTACTCTGACTCCTTGTCCTCCATGCTGAACGGTGCAAATGTAAACATGTGATGAAATAAACCACCAGCTAACCGGGCGAACCTTTCGAAGACTCCATTTACCAAATATGGTCTCAAAAGGCGCTACGGACAGGTGACATCCCACCAAGGATTGTTCTGAAATGTCATTGGACGTTTTGCTGTGATGGCCAAGTTATCAGGCCAATGAGTAGATGAAAAGCATGCAAAAGAAGTAGCAGTGTGAGGAGGAGGAGGAGGAGGAGGAGGAGGAGGAGGAGGAGGAGTGTTTCTAATTAGGGCGGCTGCTGCAGCCTTGCGGCTTGGGCCGGCGTGCCAGGACGTCCCAAAAGAGACTGCGCTGACGCCTTTGAGGACTGCCAAGTGCGGCCACAGAATACATCCCATAATGCTCTGCCACTGCAGCCACGCAGCATCTGAGAAAACAATCATTTTCTGCGCCTCTGTCGCTGACATTTTCCTTCCCCGGGGGAGAGGAGGTTGCAAAACGATACTTTGTGTCTGATATATAACGCGTAACATGTGATTAAATGTGCGCGGGGCGTCAATGGCTTGGGAAACAACAATGCATCAACATGTCTGCTTTGGTGACGCCACAAATACGCACACTTCACATTCTAGCTGTCTCACACTCAGACAGAACATAGAAGCAAGGCTCCCCGCACATTTTTGCACACAATCGGTAATTTTCCATGTAATGATGGCCCGAACAGCGGAGCAAGCAGCGGCTCTATTGAAATTGCTGTGTTGTTTCTTCTATACATTTGGACGCCTTTTTGAGGGCCTCAACATGCAAGAAAAGTCCCCATATTTTGCAGGGGTGTCAGGTATGGCGATAAATGATATATTTTGGCGGCCCGAAAATTTAATTTCAAAATTGGCTCTCTTGCGCCACCTTTAAAATTAAAAAAATGTAGCCCCTCCTACCAGTTTCGCGTATCGACGCGAAAATCGCAGGAGACGTCTATCATGGCGGCACACACACAAAAGTCTCAAAAACACATACTTGAAAACAAATATCAAGTCGGCCATCTTGGTTTTCGTCTTCCATTTTTCAGCAAAAAAAAGGCTTTAACAAAGTCCTCAGAGAGACTTTGATCAAAGGAGTCGTGGTTAAAACGACAGATACTACACATATACGCGATGATAAATTGCAAATAAATGTATCCTACGCCATAAGATGGGGGCATGGTATGGTATGGCGCTAAACTTGCTTCGATGGTTTTTGGCCATTTTTTCTACCAAAAAAAAACGGGTCGGACTTTTGAACGAACTCCTCTTAAGGACTCTGACCAAATCTCCATCCATCCCGGGGGGTGGTGGAGCCTATGTCAGCTGCAGTCAGGCGGAAGGCGGGGTACACCCTGGACAAGTCGCCACCTCATCGCAGGGCCAACACAGATAGACAGACAACATTCACACTCACATTCACACACTAGGGCTAATTTAGTGTTGCCAATCAACCTATCCCCAGGTGCATGTCTTTGGAGGTGGGAGGAAGCATGAGTACCCGGAGGAAACCCACGCAGTCACGAGGAGAACTTGCAAACTTCACACAGAACGATCCCGAGCCCAGGACCTTCGTATTGTAAGGCACACGTACTAACCCCTGTTTCACCGTGCTTCCCCTGACCAATTGACAGATACTACACATATAGGCGCTGCTAAATTGCAAACAAATGTTGCCTACCCTGTAAGATGTGGGCATGGCATGGTGCCAAACATTGCTCCGATGATTCGCCAAAAAAAAAAACATCAGCAAATTACGATCTTGCTCTTATTTGATAAAAAATTATGATGATGACACAATGATGGGCCCGATGGGTCAGTACCTGTCCAAACCTACTCATAGTGGGTGGAGCCTAGCGGCGACAACTGCCCCATGCATCCCATCTGTCAATTCTGCACTTTAGGTGATCAGAGACATACTAAACTGATGGTTGATGATAAATTGAAAAGAATGTTTTGCGAATGACAGGCCGCTGAAATAGTCTGTCTGCGTTAGCGCTTATAATAACAATATCACTCATTTATTATTGATTTTCAGGGCACGACATGTAAATGGAGTATTGTTGGCGCTTTCTGGATGTTTTTAGAGAGTTTTATGGGCACAATAGAGGACCCTCCATCTGTTGACTCAATTGTTAGATATTTATTTGCGATTAGCAATGCTTAAAAAAGCCAACTATATATGTTTGTGGGGAGGCGGGGCCGGCGGACAGACAGCGAGGCGAGGCCCGCTCCAAAATGGCGGCGAGGAGGCGTGGACGACGAGTGAGCAGCGAGGCGGGGCTCGCCAGGAGCTGCACCGCAATCAGGACAAGGTGCGTGGATCGCGCAGCTGCGGACAATATAATTATCCTCTCGCACTGTATAAAAGGGCGGGAGATGTAAACGTCGGGGAGAGAGACAGAGAAAGAAAGAAGACACAACGAGAGGCTGATGCGGAGCGAAAGAGGAAGGGAGCGCAAGGGAGACGACGACGTGCTGCTGGAAAGCGGGGGAGGAGCGAGCAGGAAACGGCAAGTGCTGAAAAGCAATCCGCAACAGACTTTGTTTTATTTGAAAAAATAAAGAAGTCTAAACCTGCCCGCAACATGTCTTTCCTTGGTGGTCCTGAGAACCCACCTGACAGCTGGAGACTGTCACAATGTTCTTGTCTTACATAAGGAGTGTGAATGATAAACAGCACATCTCTTTCCAATGTTTGCGTATTTCCAGTTTAACTGATCTAATAATATGGTCAGAGTGCAGAAGCGTTACTACAGTGACGTAGAATCTACGAAAATTGCCGAAGATATTCGGAGCGGAATATTCAAAATGGCCGACTGAATTTGTGGGATTTTGTGATGTTTAGACGGTGTTTTCACATACTTTGCGGAACGTTAATAAAATTGCATGGCATCATTCCGCCAGCAGTGTATGAATGTTTGAGTGAATGGGTGAATATGATGTACGATGTGAAGCGCTTTGGGTATTGTTTCAGGTATAGTCAAGTGGTTTAATAAAATACAGACCGTTTTCATTTATACAACATCCCCTTTGTCTATAGAAATAGACCAGTACGAATGGCGTTGCATTTAACACGGTTCTGTTAGAGCTGTCGCCATGATGACATGATTGCATCACGTGGAGATGGTTTGTGCTTCAAAAACATCTCTCAGATCTTGTTCTGCTGTCATAACCCTCCCCCAAACACACGCACATACGGTCGGTCTTCTTCTTCACATGAACGACAGTGCTTCTTTCCTCAATATGGACTTAAAGGCCTACTGAAACCCACTACTACCGACCACGCAGTCTGATAGTTTATATATCAATGATGAAATCTTAACATTATAACACATGCCAATACGGCCGGGTTAACTTATAAAGTGACATTTTAAATTTGCCGCTAAACTTCCGGTTCGAAACGCCTCTGAGGATGACGTATGCGTGTGACGTAGCCCGGCGAACACGGGTATGCCTTCCACATTGAAGCCGATACGAAAAAGCTCTGTTTTCATTTCATAATTCCACAGTATTCTGGACATCTGTGTTCGTGAATCTGTTTCAATCATGTTCATTGCATTATGGAGAAGGAAGCCGAGCAAGCAAAGAAGAAAGTTGTCGGTGCGAAATGGACGTATTTTTCGAACGTAGTCAGCCACAACAGTACACAGCCGGCGCTTCTTTGTTTACATTCCCGAAAGATGCAGTCAAGATGGAAGAACTCGGATAACAGAGACTCTAACCAGGAGGACTTTTGATTTGGATACACAGACGCCTGTAGAGAACTGGGACAACACAGACTCTTACCAGGATTACTTTGATTTGGATGACAAAGACGCAGACGTGCTAATGTGAGTATGCAGCTTTGGCTTTTTTTTGCGTATGTACGTAACTTTTTTTAAATATATAAGCTTTATGAACCTTGGGTTAGGTGAACGGTCTTTTGGGCTGAGTGATTGTGTGTGTTGATCATGTGTTTGAATTGTATTGGCGTGTTCTATGGAGCTAGGAGCTAGCAGAGGAGCTAGGAGCTAGCATAACACGTACCGTACCGTACGTGCGCGTCACGTACGTAACTTTTTAAAAATATATAAGCTTTATGAACCTTGGGTTAGGTGAACGGTCTTTTGGGCTGAGTGATTGTGTGTGTTGATCAGGTGTTTGAATTGTATTGGCGTGTTCTATGGAGCTAGGAGCTAGCAGAGGAGCTAGGAGCTAGCATAACAAACACGCAGGTGTTATTATGCAGGATTAATTTGTGGCATATTAAATATAAGCCTGGTTGTGTTGTGGCTAATAGAGTATATATATGTCTTGTGTTTATTTACTGTTGTAGTCATTCCCAGCTGAATATCAGGTACCGTGAGTATGCAGCCTTGGCTGCTAAACATTCGATAACTTGACCGTATGTGCGCGTCACGTACGTAACTTTTTAAAAATATATAAGCTTTATGAACCTTGGGTTAGGTAAACGGTCTTTTGGGCTGAGTGATTGTGTGTGTTGATCAGGTGTTTGAATTGTATTGGCGTGTTCTATGGAGCTAGGAGCTAGCAGAGGAGCTAGGAGCTAGCATAACAAACACACAGGTGTTTTTATGCAGGATTAATTTGTGGCATATTAAATATAAGCCTGGTTGTGTTGTGGCTAATAGAGTATATATATGTCTTGTGTTTATTTACTGTTGTAGTCATTCCCAGCTGAATATCAGGTCACCCCCGGCTCTCACAGCATCTTCCCTATCTGAATAGCTTCAACTCCCCACTAGTCCTTCACTTGCACTTTACTCATCCACAAATCTTTCATCCTCGCTCAAATTAATGGGGAAATTGTCGCTTTCTCGGTCCGAATCTCTCTCACTTCATGCGGCCATCATTGTAAACAATAGGGAACTTTGCGTATATGTTCAACTGACTACGTCACGCTACTTCCGGTAGGTGCAAGCCTTTTTTTTTATCAGATACCAAAAGTTGCAATCTTTATCGTCGTTGTTCTATACTAAATCCTTTCAGCAAAAATATGGCAATATCGCGAAATGATCAAGTATGACACATAGAATAGATCTGCTATCCCCGTTTAAATAAAAAAAATTCATTTCAGTAGGCCTTTAAAGTGCTGCCATTTGTGTAGCTGTGTGCTGATATGAGTGGGGGTCGGGCGGTAGAGCTGACTAATGAACACCCCTGAGGATGTTCTCACTTTGTGGGTAGAGAATGAAAGTGATGATGCTGCGGACCAGAATCTCCGTTTCCTTTTTATGATGTGCCAACAGTCAAAGAGTCATGGGAAAAAACCCTATGAAGACTGGAAGGGGTTCATGTGATGAATACTGTCGGTCATGACTCAAATTCGGAGTCTATTTGGAGATGTTTGTCCATTCATCCACGCCAGAGGTCACTGATGTTCAACCTGTTCTGGCAAACTGGCATTGTGCACTGGGAACAGAGGAGGGTATGGAAGTAATATTGGAGCAAAATTATTTGCAAACGTGTATCTCAATCTGTGCATGTGTAATCCAATTTGTGTGTCTGTATATCAATCCGAGTGTGTGTATTCAGATCCGTGTACGTGTGTTTTAAGTTGTCCGTCTGTCCCTAATCAGAAAGAACCCTCGATAGGTTGTGTACTCACGCGTGACTTTTGCGACACTTCTGCCGTGTACGATTTGAGCATTCAGAGATGTGTACGTGTAATCCATTTGCCGACATTTAACCAACCACGGAAGACACCAGGCAATTTAGACGAATCAGAAATGACGTACAGCTGTCTATAAGAGTTACTTGAAGTACGGCAAGCCGCGAAAAACAAAGTTTGTTATTATGAAAAAAATATAGAGTAGTGAATGGGGAACATAAGCGTGAGAAAGGGTTAAATTGCTTGTCTGTCACGCTCAAAGCGTGAAGCTCGGCAGCTCCGGGCAAGTGTTGGAGAGTGGTCCATTGTGTTGACTTCGACGCAGAATAACATGATCAGTGGCTGCTAGGCGCCGACTAGTGGTGAGTATAAGGAAAGGCAAGGGGGAGTTACAGACAGACGACTCTTTTCACACGTTAAAATCGCCATACAGATGGATCGAAATAAATAAATCCACTGTGCTTACATTTAACCAACCAGGGAAGAGACTACGCACTTTAAACTAATCAGAAACAACCTAAGGCGGGTCTTAGATTCTGTCTTACACACCTCAGCTGTACGTTGTTTCTGATTGGTTTAAATTGCATAGTGTCTTCCGTGGTTGGTGAAATCTAAGCACAGTGGACTGAGGGCTCGGTCTTAGGTTGGTTATTTCGATCCGTCTATCAGAGTTACTCAAAGTACGGCAAGCCGCGAAAGCCAAAGTTTGGTATTTTGAAAAAAATAGAGTTGTTAATGGGGAATATAAGCGTGAGGAATGTCAAGTGTGGCGTGAAGCGTGAGAAAGGGTTAAATTGCTTGTCTGTCACACTGTACGTTGTTTCTGATTGGTTTAAATTGCATGGTGTTTTTCGTGGTTGGTTAAATGTATGCACACCTACAGTGTTGTTTTCGTCAACGATGACGATGACGAAATCATTTTGTTGACGCCACTTTTTTTCATGACGATAACGAGACGGTGACGAGATAAACATGTCTCTCTGATGACGAAAACATGACGAGACGTGTGTGAGTTTTCGTTGACGAGACGAGAACGGACGAAAATGTTAGTGGGTAATCTGTCAGACGTTTAAAATGCATGACATTTCTGTTTATTGTGTGTGTCAATTAAAACCACGCCCACAAACTGGCGTGCAGCGCACAACGTGCTCAACACGTCAGACTGTTGTTACTCATCAGGCAATGGGCCGTGATGGCGGCGGCAGTTTCAACACAGGGGCTCGGTGGTCGCAAACGTAGAGACGACATATGGGTGTATTTTAAATATAACCCAGCAGATAATAAAACAGAGTGTATTGTGAAGGAAGACGGTGACAAATGTGGCCACAAAATATGCGGAAAAAATACGACCAACCTTAAGCGGTTAATCGATAATCGATAAATGTCATAGTAAGCTAATACATTAGTACGTTTTCCACATACTCCTGGCGCAAATGGGCTGCTAACTTCAGGCTAAAGTTAGCTTTTGTTACGCTAACGTCAATTCATTATGTGTGTGTTACTTTAGCAGCATGTTTAGCCATGTTCACATTCAGTGACGGTGTGGTTATCTCTTTGTGAGTACGTTCTGTCAGCACGTAACTTGATATGTTAAACAGGTCGAGTTACTGTTATACATAGAGTCTGCTAGCTTTAGCCTAAAAGCCACAAGTGACGTTGTGCAGCCCCATTAAGGAATCAGGAATTAATTGATTATTTTATTGCATGGTTTGCACAAATTAAAGAGAGTGGGGTTGTATGATATCTGTTGTAATTGCACTGGCAGACAGGGCCAAGTTGAGCATATGTGTTCCTCATCCATCACTCATATTTTGGGCATGTTTATGTTCATTGTACTTTAACAAATTCTGGGAAATAAAGCCACAATTGCTGAAGTAGAATGTTTTTGTTATTTGGCTTTTTTGGAGTAATGAACTTTGATTCCACTGTTACCACTTTATCTGTGTGTAATACACAATCCTTGGATCAGAAATTTGCTGTTGGGTGGAAACCTTATATGTCTAAAACCATTCCTTTATTGTTATTATTTGTGAAAATAGCAGATCTGCAAGCTTATAATGGGTTGAACTTATAGATCTGCTGCTATTTTCACAACTTATGTGTGACACTGCCCAACAGCAATCTCCAATACTTATTGACCTATATTAATTTGTTAAAAGACTATACTTATATACTTATATTATACTTTTTATTCTTTTTTTTTTGGACTAAAACTAGACTAAAACCTTTTTGACTTTTCATCGACTAAAACTAGACTAAAACCCTTTTGAGGTTTCGTCGACTAAAACTGGACTAAAACTATCACATATAAAAGTGACTAAAATGTGACTAAAACTAATAAGCATTTTAGTCCAAAAGACTAAGACTAAATGTAAGATGGTTGTCAAAAACAACATTGCACACCTCAGACACGCGCTTCTGAATGCACGAGCACACGTTGTACTACACGCTCACGAATTTGGATGCTGGGCGCTCAAATCATACACGGCAGAAGTGTCGCAAAAGTCACGCGTGAGTAGACAGCCTATCGAGGGTTCTTTTTGATTAGGGACAGACGGACAACGAAACGCACATGTGGACGGACCTGAGCTCACACACTAGGATTGATATACAGACACACAAATTAGAGCCAGAGAGTTGCATCAAGGTGTCAGCCACCATGTGTCATTTTCAGGCCTAATGAGGCGGCTACATTTGCCGTGAAAGTCTCCAGGCTAATTATCTTCTGGTGTTGGGCGCTTGTCAGTGTGCAAAGCTGTGGGCTTGATGCATGAATCATCACGCCGGCATTAATGGAGGTTAATGTGGGCAGCCGCTTCTGTAGTGTTCTTATACATGGTGGTGAGCTGACGTTTTGATTACCATAGAAGAATTTAAAATCATGTCAGTGAATATTTTTTTTAACAAAATGTTTTTACACTAACCCAGTCATTCACACACTGGTGGCGGAA
The DNA here is from genome assembly GCF_033978785.1 of Entelurus aequoreus. Taxonomy (NCBI): domain Eukaryota; kingdom Metazoa; phylum Chordata; class Actinopteri; order Syngnathiformes; family Syngnathidae; genus Entelurus; species Entelurus aequoreus. Next base: position 62,404,103 of record NC_084733.1, on the reverse strand, counting down.
TCTGGATTTGAGCCATGAACCCTCAAGTTACGACTGGCACGGCCGCTATACCATCCGAGCCACGCTGCCATCACTTTTAAATAAAATAAAATAAGATAAACAAACAAGTCTAATAATAGCAAGGAAACTTCCTAAATGTCCCTAAAGTCTTGACACATATACAGTAGGTAAAGATGAGTATTGTATGTATAATTAAAATGCAATATATATATATATATATATATATATATATATATATATATATATATATATATATATATATATATATATATATATATATATATATATATATATACATATATATATTATAAAAATAAATAATATCATTGCCTTTATACTCTCAAAACTGATCAAATTTATTATTTGTTGCATTTTATAAGGGCTAAAGTATTGAATGTTATTTATTTTGTCATCATATTTATTAGCGTGCATCTGGAATAGGCTCCAGGAGCTCTGAATACTTATGTAAATATATATATATATATATTTTTTTTTTATTATAGCAAAAATTTTAATAAAAAACGTTTTCACAACGTCATTATGGGGTATTGTGTGTAGAATTTTGAGGACGAAAATTGATTTATTCTAAATAGAAAAAGGCTGTAACATAACAAAATGTGGAAAAAGTGTGAATACTTTCCTGTTGCACCGTATTACAGCACCGCCAAATATAGAAATGTATCTGATAATGTAATTTATCATTTTATTGGGTGTTTTAAGGCTACAATATGGTGAAATTAGTTTATACTATGTTTGTATATAGCTTTAAACAACTAGAAGTTTGGGTGTTCTTTTACATAGTTACTGCAATTTTGAACAGATGTACACTTTGGGTTTTTTAAAACTAAAATGTAAACTCATTGCTATTAATATTCTTTATGTGGAGGAGTAAGCAGGGGCAGGGGTGGGGGTGGGGGGGGGGTGATGCGATGCCGTGGAAAACATGCTTTATCAGTATCATGTTTCAAACCCCACTTCGAAAAGTTGTGCTTTCTGTAGCCATTGATCCTGACTTCCTCATTTTGTTTAGAAAAAAAATAAAAATCATCACATTTATATTTGTTTTGTGGGTTAAAGTTTTTTATATACTTTTTTCATATTGTGCTCCTGAGTTATTGATGCTGATTAATATGAATGTATTATTGTTTATTGAGTTTATGTATTTTATTTTTACGTATCAAATGGTCAAAAAAGGTTTAAAGTTTGAATAAGGATTTTTTTTTTTTTTGGGCAATTTGATGCATTGTAAATTATTTTTTAAGTCTAAAAAACAATGTTAATAAAGCTATTATTTGTTGTAGCTTGATCTTTTTTCTTTCTTTTATCTTTTTTTAATGGTAATAAGGATATGATGTTAGGCAGAGGTGTACTTTTAACAATTTTATAAACAACTAATATTATTTATAGTAGCGATGGGCGGGGTCGCAAAAAGTGTTCCTTTTTTATAGGTGGAGGTGTAAAATAAATTAATTGAGAAGCACTGATCTAAAGTGGCGTAATGACAGTTTAATTGGTGGTGGCAAGGAACAGTTTTCACTGCCAAGATCCGCCCACTATGAATAGGTACAAATAATTACTGACCAAACCAGCACTTCAGGGTGTCATCATCATCATTTGTACCAATTATGATCCAAATTTGAATCTGTGGAGCTGAGTTAATATCGTATCGTGTTATGTGGCGAACCATCAGGTCAAAGTTTGAAGCCATGCCACGCCCACATTTTATGGCATCGGCAAAATATATATATATATATATACAGTAGCGGTCAAAAGTTTACATACACTTGTAAAGAATATAATGTCATGGCTGTCTTGAGTTTCCAATAATTTTTACAACTCTTATTTTTTTGTGATAGAGTGATTGGAGCACATACTTTTCACAAAAAACATTAATGAAGTTTGGTTGTTTTATGACATCTGACATCACATGGACAAAGATAAGACCTTCTAGAGGAAAGTTCTGTGGTCAGAAAAAACTAAAATTGAGCTGTTTGGCCACAATACCCAACAATAAGTTTGGAGGAGAAAAGGTGAGGCCTTTAATCCCAGGAACACCATCCCTACCGTCAAGCATGGTGGTGGTAGTATTATGCTCTGGGCCTGTTTTGATGCCAATGGAACTGGTGCTTTACAGAGAGTAAATGGGACAGTGAAAAAGGAGGATTACCTCCAAATTCTTCAGGACAACCTAAAATCATCCGCCCGGATGTTGAGTCTTGGGTGCAGTTGGGTGTTCCAACAGGACAATGACCCCAAACACACGTCAAAAGTGGTAAAGGAATGGCTAAATCAGGCTAGAATTAAGGTTTTAGAATGGCCTTCCCAAAGTCCAGACTTAAACGTGTGGACAATGTTGAAGAAACAAGTCCATGTCGGAAAACCAACAAATTTAACTGACCTGCACCAATTTTGTCAAGGGGATTGGTCAAAAATTCAACCAGAAGCTTGCCAGAAACGTGTGGATGGCTACCAAAAGCGCTTTATTGCAGTGAAACTTGCCAAGGAACATGTAACCAAATATTAACATTGCTGTATGTATACTTTTGACCTAGCAGATTTGGTCACATTTTCAGTAGACCCATAATAAATTCATAAAAGAACCAAACTTTATGAATGTTTTTTTGACCAACAAGTATGTGCTCCAATCACTCTATCACAAAAAAAAACAGTTGTAGAAATTATTGGAAACCCAAGACAGCCATGACATTATGTTCTTTACAAGTGTATGTAAACTTTTGACCACCACTGTATATAGCCTATACATATATATGTGTACATATATACATATTATTTTAATATATTGTATACATATATGATGCATTTATATACAGTATATGATCTAAAGGGATGTAATGACAGTTTGACTGGTGATGGAGAGGAGCGATTTTTGGCGCCAAGCTCCGCCCACTATGAATGGCTACAGATAGGTACTGACCCATACGGCACTTCAGGGTGTCATCATCATCATTTGTACCAATCATGATTAAGATCTGACTTTGTCAAGCCAAGTTATTCAAGTTTTGTGTTGTTTAAAATACTGTGGTGAGCCTTTAGATCAAAGTCTGGCTCCATGCCACGCCCACATTCTATGACGCAGGCAAATTTCCTTCGCAATTTATTGTCGGTCTAGTACAGTGGTGTCCAAACTACGGCCCACCCAAGTCTTCGGATCAAAATTAGACAAGAAGATTGGGCCCACGACGTGTATTTGCTTCCATTTAGTCCCGTGAATTGAGTTCGATGGATGTTGGAACGATATTGCCGCCCTTTTGTGGACAATGACAGAATCGATTGTCAATGACCACGAATTTCGTTTGCACTGCAACAATATATACGAGCCAAACAGATTTCCCGACTCATGCTATGAATGAACTATAACCAAAACATAAAGTCAGCAGACCTCCTGCTCATTGATCTCTGTGGACATTATAAAACATGCATATATAATTTAAAATCACCCATATATATCCACTATAGTGCATGATGGGTGATATGCAAAAAACACTCTCGCCACACTTCCCCATGTTTGCCGCATTTTAGCTGCTTGAAATTTCTGATTGATTACAAAACTTGAAGGAGGCCATCAGGAAGGAAGCAAGGTAGGAGTCGAACTTTCACATACTATTAATATTCAACGGTTTATCGTTTATACTTCATATTGCATTGTCGCCAGGGTCTGTCATCATGGAAGACATGATGACAAATGTATTTTTTTTGTAATGCATTCTAACTTGTAAATAAACGTAAACAAAGGTCTGCTTACAGCGGAGCCAATGAGAGCCATGACGTCTTTGCATCTACTGCGTCTTTTCCGACCATAAAACCCATTAAAAAGTGCCAAAAATACTCCATTTACAATATGCGAACTGAATATTAACCAAGTATTAGTGATGTTGTTTTTATAAGCGCTAATCAATCAATCAATCTAAGTTTACTTATATGACCCTTAATCACAAATGTCTCAAAGGGCTGCACAACAACGGCGCAGATCCCACATCAGGGCAAAAAAAACTCAACCCAATGGGAACAACGAGAAACCTCGAAAGGGACCGCAGACGTCCCTTGGCAGCTAAACACAGAACGCGTACTTGTGTTTTTTAAATACGTGACGATTCCGTTTTTCATGGGACAGTTGGCAACCCTTCTCTGAACACTTATCATAGGTCTAAGGACATTTTACAACTGTCTTTGAACAGTTATCATAGTTCTAAGGACGTTTTACAACTGTCTATGAGCAGTTGTCATAGTTCTAAGGATGTTTTACAACTGCCTATGAGCAGTTGTCATAGTTCTAAGGACATTTTACATCTGTCTATGAACAGCTATCATAGTTCTGAGGACGTTTTACAAGTGTCAATGAGCAGTTGTCATAGTTTTAAGGACATTTTACATCTGTCTATGAACAATTATCATAGGTCTAAGGACATTTTACATCTGTCTATGAACAGTTATCATAGTTCTAAGAACAGTTTACAACTGTCTATGAACAGTTATAGTTCTAAGGACTGTTTACAACAGTCTATGAAAAGTTATCATAGTTCTAAGAACTGTTTATAACTGTCTATGAACAGTTATCATAGTTCTAAGAACAGTTAACAACTGTCTATGAACAGTTAGCATAGGTCTAAATGAGTTTTGCATCACACTGAACAGTAGGCATATTTCTACTGTATGTGTTTTTTTAAATGCTGGCTTCACACCCTTTACCACAGGTATCACAATATTCCTGGCACTTACTCTTTCTAGCAGGTATGGCACTCCACCCAGCACATAACACACTCCTTTTCACATATATCACATTCTTCCTAAAAGGTATGCCACCCTACCAACAAGGTATCACACTCTTCTTCAAGTGTTTAGTACTCTTCTTAGAAGGTTTCAAACTCATTTTACAGGTATCACCCTTTCCGAGCAGGTATGGCACTCTTTTTCAAAAAAAGCCATACTCATTCCCGCGAGCTTCACCGTCTTTACGGCGGGTACCAGTGCTTGTCCTCAGGTATTGCTGTCGGTCTCTTGCGATGCTAATTTGAAGGAGTATTTTTCAAAACAAAACACTTCCTGTGTAGCGAAGTAGCACTGCACGGCAGCCTCAGAATGGTGTGCACAAACAGAAAGGCGTGCACAATGGGCAGCATGCAGTGAAGTGCACGCTGTAATGAGGCAGATGTCTGCCTATTGGGAGACACTGGGGTGGCAGTGTGTGTGTGTGTGTGTGTGTGTGGGGGGGGGGGGGCAAAGCCCTGCTTTTGTTGCAGAGGTTGAGTCTTTGGCTACGTGGCTCTCCCCTCCACTAGCATGCCTCTCACAGCCTCTCCTGGTCACCTACAAACATGTGAAGCTGCACACATGACAACACACTCCTCTCGCACCTCCCCCGTTTCCATCCCGCTTAATTATCCCTCTCCAAATCCGCCGCTCCATTAGTAGCCGGATAATAGTGCGCCCCGGCCCCCTCCTACCTCGCCATTCACGCCGCCGAGAGAAGCTGCCCTTTGAGCTCCTGTCAGCCCGGCGGGCCGAGGTCTTCAGGTTCTCACATTCCCCCTTGGCCAATAGGCGCGCTCCGTCCCGGCAGGGCCCAATTAGACCACGGCGTCCCGCCACGGGGGTGTTGGTGGAACAGGGTGTGCGGAGGGGAGCCAATCGCTGTGATTAATTTATTCAGATGCCCCCGGGGGAACAACTTCTGGAAGGCATCCTATTTTGACGGAGCCGACACCTCCTCCTCCTCTTCATCCTTGTATTGAGCACTGATAGAAGAATGCAGACTATTTCTTTTTAATGCCCCCCGCTCTTCACCTCCCCGTTTTATCCTCTCAAGGTAATTATGGAGAAGCCTCAATAGATGGGAAACTCACATCTTTGAGCGGCGGACATATGATGCATGAGGGGGGCTTGAAGCGGCAAGTATTATTGTGCGGCGGTCCCGAACAAAGTGTCCACGGTAAATAAACCAGAGTGCTTCCTCAGGACCCTTGACAACCCCCGTTCCCCTCTTAGTGACCTGCTGCTTTCTTCCAGGCCCCCGCCCCCACCCCACCGCCACTACACCGTGTGGCGAAGGGGGTGACATCACTGCTTCCTCTTGTCAACAGGTGTGATTGGAGGGGGACAAAAACGCAGCACCCACCCCCACCACCCTTCTCCCCACACACTCGTGTCTTTTCAGGGCGTGGGTTCCATTTCACCCCGTGGCCCGTGTGCCCCCCCTCACCATCATTCCTCTCTACTGTCCAAACAACAAAATACAAGAGGCTTCTCTATCAAACATCCCCGTTGCATTTTGGCGCCATCTGTGTTTTCAACAAAATGGCAGGCCAACACCTCTGTGTTTTCAACAAAATGGCAGGCCAACACCCACCCACCCACCTTCACCCCACTGCCCACACCCACACACATAACAGTTACCCCCCCCCCCCATTCTAAAGAGAAGCCACTACTAAAATATACTGTCCATCAAGGGTGTCAAAAAAAAATTTCGATTTTCGATTTTCGAATGAGTCACGATTTTTATTTGTACCGATTCTTAATTGATTCAAAAAATCTAAATACAAATCATCAAAAATATGTATATTTTTTTGTACTGACTAAGTGGGTCCCTTTCCATCTTAATATGGAACACACACTTCGGGTGTCAAAAAAAAAAAAAGATTTTCAGATTATTAGCCATTCTTATTTGTAACGATTCTTAATCAATTTAAAAAAAAAAAATCAAAGATCGAGTTTTTTATTTTTTATTTGTTCTGTCCAGCCACTCAGACAAATCATATTGTTGATGTAGATGATCTATATCTGCTGTACACATGTACTTTAGAAAAGAGAAGTGTTGGATACTTCTCTTGTTGCCTTATTTGTATTTGACTTTATCAAATGTTTGGGTAGAATTTTATTCAACAAAACCAATTTTCTTTGAAGTAATATAGAAATGTATCAGAGCTGTTTATCTATTTCATGGAGGAATGCAGTTAATCATAGAACTGGCATCCAATGTTATCAAAGCAGTATTGATTTTGAATCGAGAATCGAATTGAATCGTGTGGTGCCCAAAGATTAAAAGCCCTAACATACTGCTAGCTATGACGTGGCGATATCGCTAGCTAGGAGATACCAGCTTTGACTGTTAAGTTTGAGCTAAGTTGTGTGATGTTGGTTGTAAACAAACTACTAATTGCAGCCAATAAAAAAAGTGTTTAGCTATAATGATAGGCAGCAAACAATATGCGTAGACATTGCAGCAAAATAACAATCTCTTGTTGCCTTATTTGTATTTGACTTTATTATATGTTTGGGTAGAATTTTAACAAACAAAACCAATTTTCTTTTAAGTCATACAGAAATGTATCAGAGCTGATTGTGTCATGATCCGTGGCCCGGATCATGTTCTGTTTAGTTTTGTTCTGTTGGTTTGACTCCCTCAGGTCCTGTGTTGTGCACCCCTGGGTTTGTTTTAGTTGCCATGGGTGCAAATTGGTATCACCTGCCTCTGATTAGTGTCCGGGATGCTCACCTGCTGCCGGGCACTAATCAGAGAGCTTTTTATTCACGTTTCTCGCCACGCCTGACCCGGCTTCCTTATTTGCAGTATGCAACAAGTTACGTTGGTTTATTCCTGTTCTCGATTCCTGATTCCTGTGCTAAGTTGTTGCCTTAGCTTCCCGTGCGATCGGCACACTTTCCTGTTGTTTGTTTCCTGTCTTTTGGTATTGTGTAGGATTTATGACAATGAATCATATCCTACCTGCACGCTTCGTCCGGAGTGGTCCGTGTGCATCCTGGGAGAACGACCCCCGCAGTTACATGCGACACCCACGTGACAGTTTGTCTATTTTATGGAGGAATGTAGTTTCTTAATAGATCTGGCACCCAATGTTATTGAAAAAGTATTGATTTTGGATCGAGAATCGTTTTGACTCGAATCGAATCGTGTGTTGCCCAAAGATTCACATCTTTGCACCCCCTACCACACCCTGACATTGTTTGAGCTTGCGGGTGTTTAGGTGCCCTCTAAATCCGAAAAAACTGTTTACATCATGCTTTTGCGAAACACTTGAGCATCGAAACGTCTCAAAAACCACCTCATGAGAGCTCAAACATGTTTTAAAAATGTTTGAAAGGTTTTTAGAAAAATTGGTGTTTCCATTATTAGTTTCTTATTGTGATATTTAGGTTTTGCGCATTTCTAGTGGTAATGAAAATGCAGCTATAGTCTCCCCAACGTGCCCTGGGTCTTCCCCGTGACCTCCCTAGGGAGGCGTCCGGGGGGCCTCCTGATCAGATGCTCTACCTAGGGGTGTCAAAAAAATGTTTTATTTTGGAATGTCTTGCGATTCTTACTTGTAACGATTCTTAACCGATTCAATCAAAAATAGATTAAAAAAAAAACAACTTTTTTTTAAATGTGTGTATGTATATCTGATGCATATTTACTTTAGAAAAGAGAAGTGTTGGATACTTATCTTGTTGCCTTATTTGTATTTGACTTTATTTAATCGTTTGGGTAGAATTTTATTTAAAAAAAACAGTTTTCTTTTAAGTAAAATACAAATATATCAGAGCTGTTTATTTATTTTATGGAGGAATGTAGTTAATCATAGAACTGGCATCCAATGTTATTAAAAAAAGTATTGCTTTTGAATCGAGAATGGTTTTGATGATATCATGAAACAATAAACTCTGCCTGCAGCATTCCAACAAGTATCAGTGTGCTTTTAAAAATATATTTAAAAAAGTTTTTTAGTGCTTTTAAATCAGACCCTTTGCACATTGTATGATTACTTTTTTAAATAGACATTTTTTGTGCCACCTGTTTACACGTTATGACAGCCATTTACTATTGCTAATTGCATTTTGCACAAAAAAAGGTGTGCCTGTAAAGGTGAATGCAGAGCAAACAGCTGGTAACAGGTGCAGTCTGTTTTTAGCATACTAATTTACGGCCCAACGTTACTGAATTTGGCTGATCATGTTTTCTTTTTTCATTTCAAACAGCGCTGGAAAAAAGCCTGTTATGTGGATACAAATGACACAAGGTTGAGGGTTTTCTAGTTTGTGCCTTTTTAGCGGTGGTTAAAGGGGATCTGCACTTTTATTGCAATTTTGCCAATCATTCACAATCATTATGAGAGACAAAATCACACATGTAATTTTTTTTAGGATTCTAAAGATTAAAAAAATACAGACAAGATGCGGCTAACAGGAGTCACCTATATTGCCTTCAAAGCCTTGGAAAACCACGATGCATATATATATATATATATATATATATATATATATATATATATATATATATATATATATATATATATATATATATATATATATATATATATATATATATATATATATATATATATATATATATATATATATATAATGTCTTCCTGTTTTTGGCAACAAATATATGTTTGCTAATCATAGTAGAATTAAAATTTTGGGACCAATGAGGATTCACTACCTTATCTTTTTGAAGCTGAATATACGGAGGATGAACTGCTGCATATCTAAGTGAGCACGAAGAGAGGGTGAAATGTTGGAGCAGAAAGAAGCAGAGAGAGTCAGGATCGGCGTGACTTGGTCACTGTGTAAATGTGGCGCTTGCGGCCAAGCTATGCCGACAGAAATGGAGTGGTGCACAAAGTTATTATCGGCGGAAAGGGATTTTTGTGTCTGGCGATGAGGATACCGGTCAAAGAAACTGCAACACACGATCAATCATCGAACAGTGGTAGAACGTTTTTTCCATCTACCCAAAATCAACTGGAAGAAGGAGTCACTATACTATTAATCATGATAAGTGCGGCACATCATGCTTGTTAGTACAACTACATACACTGTCAAGCTAGTTGTGTACAAACAAAACATGAAATGTGGGCTAATACTTTACAGCTACTGTAATATGATTGTTCAGATTTTTGAGTCATTAAGATTGGTGTCTTATCACATTGTGTTGAGCATTACAAACTCAAAAGCCATTAAGCTGCTGAGACAGAAGCTAGCTTACGCCTAATGCCGTAGCGTCGCAAGGCGATGTGCTACTAGGCTAGCTAAACAGTCACTTAGTGTTCGCTCTTACATTAACAATGTTGCTAAAGCTTGGTTATCATACAGATTATGGAACGTAAATGAAGTATTATTGACAGTTTTGAATGCATTTTTAGAGTGATTTAGAGGCAGAATGGGTTTCTCCCACTTGCAGCATTGCTAGCCACCTGGAAAAAGCCCATTATTAGGGCCCGAGAAGCAAAAAGATGCAAAGGTCCTATTGAAATTGCTTTGTTTATTATTATCCTCCAGTGACATGTGGTGAGGTTCATGGCTGGTGAGGCACTGACTTCATCACAGTCAGATTTACAAACATATTAACTCTAAAGAGTATCTTATTCACCATTTGATTGGCAGCAGTTAACGGGTTATGTTTAAAAGCTCATACCAGCATTCTTCCTGCTTGGCACTCAGCATTAAGGGTTGGAATTAGGGGTTAAATCACCAAAAATGATTCCCGGGCGCGGCGCCGCTGCTGCCCACTGCTCCACTCACCTCCCAGGGGGTGAGCAAGAGGGATGGGTCAAATGCAGAGGACAAATTTCTCCACAACTAGTGTGTGTGACAATCATTGGTACTTTAACTTAACTTTAACTTTACACATACAAACTGTAGCACACAAAAAAGCACATTTAATTAAAAAAATTATTATGGTCTTACCTTTACTTATAAATGAAGTCCATGCGCCTCTCCTTTTGAACAAAAGCATCGATAACTTGTATATAGAAGTCTTTCTTATCTTTCTTCAGTTTTAAAAGTCTCTCTGCCTCAATGGAGATCTTCTTTTAATTAGTAACTCCTGCTTCGATTTAAAGTCCAGTTAAGAATACTTTTTTATTTTAGATATGTAATCCTCCATGTTAAAAGTTCAGGCGAGAGGAAAAAATAAACGATCGCTGCTAACTGTTGCTGCTTGTTGTCACTTCTTCTGCAGCCGAGAAGTCGCAAGAATGATATCTGGGATCACTACCGGCCTCTACCACCAGGAGGCGGGATCACTGCGAGCCTCACCCAGTGCGTCTTCGCAGCCGTTTTATGATTGCTCAGCACAAGAAATACGTTACACACATACAGTTGTTGACAAAATACACTGTACATTTTATACCTCAGCTAACTAAACTATGGAAATGTATAATATAATTCATATAGCAATACGGTCTCACTGCACAGCAGGCCAGCAGTTAGCCGAGTCATTGCGCAATCCATGGCGAGGCTCAACTGGCTGGTGACTCACCGCAAGTCTCTTCTCAGTATTTGAACGGCAAATGTGAAAATTCATCCATCCATCCATCCATTTTCTACCGCTTATCCCTTTTGGGGTCGCGGGGGGTTCAGGAGCCTATCTCAGCTACAATCGGGCGGAAGGCGGGGTACACCCTGGACAAGTCGCCACCTCATCGCAGGGCCAACACAGATAGACGGACAACATTCACACTCACATTCACACACTAGGGCCAATTTAGTGTTGTCAATCAACCTATCCCCAGGTGCATGTCTTTGGAAGTGGGAGGAAGCCGGAGTACCCGGAGGGAACCCACGCAGTCACGGGGAGAACATGCAAAACTCCACACAGAAAGATCCCGAGCGCAGGTTCGAACACAGGACCTTCGTATTGTGAGGCAGACGCACTAACCCTTCTGCCACCGTGCTGCCCCGTGAAAATTCAGCGATTTTGAATAAAAATAATCTAAAACTGGTGAAGTTAAATGGAAAATAACTTTATAGTATAATCACTGGATACATATAACAATTTTTTTTTTTTTTTCTTTTTACATTTTTTTTCTTTCTATGATGGCACGTGAGGCCCCGCCTCACCTGCCTCCCCTGACTGCACGTCACTGTTATCCTCCCACTTTGATAGCATTTATGAGTCCCTTAACATCCATGAAAACTCACCATTTTTTGCAGGCGCATCAGGTCTGGTGAAAAAAGTTATATTTTGGGGGTCCTGAAAGCGAAATTTAAAATTTTACACAGAAGCGGCCTCTTAATTTTTTGGGAAAATTACCCCCTGCTACCAGAGTCACGTATCATCATGAAAATCGATGGAGACGTCCACCGTGAGAAGACACACATAAAAAGTCTCATGAAGCCATATTTGAAAATAAACAGGAAGTCGGCCATCTTGGTTTCTGTCAGCCATTTGTAGGCTAAAAATAGGGGTCGTACTTTCACGAAGTCCTTTAAGAAACTTTGACCAAATGAGCCACGGTTAAAATAAAAGATACTACACAGATGAGCGATGATAAATGTGCTTGCGTCATAGGATGTGGGCGTGGCATGCCGCCAAACTTTGATCTGAGGGCTCACCACAGCATTTTAAACAAAACAAAACTTAAATAACTTGGCTTGACAAATTCAGATCTTAACCATAATTGGTAAAAATGATAATAATGACACCCTTAAGTGCCGTATGGGTCAGTGCCTGTCTGTAGCCATTCATAGTGGGCGGAGCTTGGCGGCGAAAACTTCTCCTCGCCATCACCAGTCAAACTGTCATTACATCCCTTTAGATAATCAAACAGATACTAGACCAATGGTCTAAGATAAAATATGAATACATTTTGCCTGTGCTATGAGATGTGGGCGGGGCATGGCACCAAACTTTGATGTGATGATTCACCACAAAACACAAGTCATTCATAACTCGGCTTCACAAGTACAGATTTGGATCATAATTGGTACAAATGATGATGATGACACCCTGAAGTGCTGGATTGGTCAGTAATTATTTGTACTTATTCATAGTGGGCGGAGCCTGGCAGTGAAGACTGCTTCTCGTCATCACCAATTGAACTGTCAATACGCCACTTTAGATCAGTGCTTCTCTATTATTTTCTGTTACGCCCCCCCCCCCCCCCCCCCCCCTTTGAAAGAAGAAAACAAATTTACGGCCCCTCGACCGCCACTATTAAAAACATCAGTTATTTTTTAAATTGTAATAAGTACACCTTTGCATAACATTTTATGTTCATTAACATTAAATAAATAAAACTCAACCTATTACAAATAATAACTTTATCCACATTGTTTTTTTAGTCTGTAGAAAATATTTAAATGCGTTAATTTGCCTGGAATTTTGTTTTAATTTAAACTGGAAAACATTCTTGACAAACTTAAACAATTTGATACTGATATATTCATATTGATCAGCAACATTAATAATGGCTAAAATATGTTTAACTTCTCTTCCAAATGTGCTATGGTTTGTTTATAAACTGCTCCACAAAGTTGAAATATGAGCTGTCACACAAGTTTTAATAATACAATATATACGAAGCATGCACAGCACTGCCAAATATAAAAATGTCTAATACAATTTATTACTTTATTTCAGCATTTCTCCGCCTTCACATGTGATTAGAACACTGGAACATCAACATGTTCGTGTTTCGCATCAAACCATGTAACTATTCAGCCTACCCTTCTCAGTTACGGTTGAGGCGTGGCATCTTTGTATTCCCACTGCTATCTGGGTATTTTAACGGTACTATGAGTCAAAGTAACCTTGTATACAGCTTTAAAAAACCTAAGATCAGTCTATTTTGTGTTTTGATTCATTTTAATTGACAATAAGATACTCTAACTCATTCTTCTAAATCTCTTCTTGTTCATGTTCAGAAACTGTTACACAAAGTTTGTATATTTTGTTAGTGTTGAAATATAATATGCCACACTAGTTTTAACAATACTAAATATAATACTTTATATAACAAGCACTGCCACCCTCGCGACCCCGAGAGGGACAATGGATAAAAATATAGGAATGTCTAATATAATTTGATACATTATTTTTAGTGCTTCTCAAACTTTCTTCACACGTAATTTGGCCGCTGGAACACTAACTTGTCTGTGACTCGCGTCGCACCATGTAGCTATTCAGTAACATTCTCAGTTATGGTTGAGTCATGGCATCTTTGTATTACCATTGCTAACTGGGTACTATGAGTCACAGTAACCTTGTATATAGCTTTGAAAAGCCAAAGATCAGTCTGGGTTATTTTCTTACTTAAAATGGCAATGTATCTAGGTGCCTTTAAATCAGGGGTCTCAAACATGCGGCCCGCGGGCCAATTGCGGCCCACGAGACGTTATTGTGCAGCCCCCACCTTAATATGAATGTTTATTGTTAGTGCAGCCCACGAGTTTTATATGAATGGCGCTTGACAGCGCTGTGTGCGGAGCTGAAGCATTCTTGCCAACCCTCCCAATTTTCACCAGTCAACAATACAGAGGACAACAATATTGAAGACATGAGGTTTAGCATCCACTTTTTCTCCATGCAAACAATGTGCCTGCACAGTCGCATGTTATATGCGGCTTCAACAATCACACGTAAGTGACTGCAATGCATACTTAGTCAACAATCATACATGTCACACTGAGGGTGGCCGTATAAAAAAAACTTTATCAATATTACAAATATGCACCACAATGTGAACCCACACCAAACAAGAATGACAAACACATTTTGGGAGAACATCCTCACCGTAACACAACATAAACACAACAGAACAAATACCCAGAATTCCTTGTAGCCCTAACTCTTCCGGGCTAAAAGGAATCTACCAATCATGGTGTAGTATATGGCTCTCGAGGGCCGAACATTGACGTCACTTGCGTGATGCAAGCAGAGAAACGTTTTGCTGCTTTTCCACGAGACCCGCACGCGCCCTCCCTCCCTCGCTCTCTCTCTCTTGCTCTCTCTCTCTTGCTCTCTCTCGCTCTCTCGCTCTCTGTCACTGTGTGTGTCTTTCTCGCTCCCGCCGGTCCGGGCGGGGGAGAAGAGCAGTCCGGTTGCTTCCGAAGAACCGAGCGACAATACAAAAGTGTGGTGCACTGGACCCCAGCGCTGATACTCCGACAGAGAGTCGCTGGGCGAATCGGACGTGTAACACGTTAGTCGTGATCGGGGCTAATTGTGCTACCGTAACTGTAAACTCCACAGCGAGCCCCCCACCCCCCCAGCCCCCTCCCGTTGGCTCCAGACAGAGACGATTTTTGTTATTTGGGTCCAAAATACCCCTGCGTTAGTGGAAAAGCGGCAAATGAGTGAAAGCGAGAGAAACGTTGCCATGGAGACGAGGGTTGTTTTACGTGCCTGGCTGCAGTCACACTGCGACACCTGTCCGTCAAAGTCCCCGATAACCTGGACCAATTCAAATCGTTATTTGTTTTTTTTATTGTTAAATTTGCATTGCCTCACACGATGAACACTACATATATTTTTATATGACGCCATATAACACCCTGGGAGCCGTCACTTTTTCCCGGTACTTTCCGCCGACCGCCGTGTTGCTGTCGGGAGGAAAAGCGGAACGACACACATTGCGGAAATAACATTATTCTCCGTGCGTCGGTTAAATACAAATATATTCCACAACCCCAAACCAGTCTTTTTCAAAGCGTGCAGTGAAGAAAAAGGTTAGTGATGAGCAAAGACAATTCCAGGAAAAGTGGCAGATGCAATATTTCTTTGTTGAGCACAGGGGCACCCCGACGTGTCTTATTTGCACAGAGAAAGTTGCGGTGCACAAGGAATACAATTTAAAACGTCATTATACCACTAGACATGCTGAGGAGTATGCAAAATACCAGGGAGATGAAAGAGTGAACCGGGTTGCACATTATGTATATGTGTATACATTGTTGCTGACTGGAGAAATCAAATTATTATTGTTAGAATAGAATAGAATAGAATAGAATAGAATAGAATAGAATAGAATAGAAAGTACTTTATTGATCCCTGGGGTAAATTCAGCACCACAGTTCGCTCACAATAGACAAGAATAACAATAAATAATCCATCCATCCATCCATTTTCTACCGCTTATTCCCTTCGGGGTCGCGGGGGGCGCTGGAGCCTATCTCAGCTACAATCGGGCGGAAGGCGGGGTACACCCTGGACAAGTCGCCACCTCATCGCAGGGCCAAACAATAAATAATATAATATATATAATATATAATATATAAATAATATAAATATATTCTACATATACTACATATACTCTACATTTAAGTGCAGTCAAGGAACATATGCATTATACAGTCTGATGGCTGTTGGTATGAAGGACTTCCTGTGTTGTTCCGTGTTGCATTTTGGGAGTCTGAGCCTTCCACTGAACGTGCTCATTCTCCCCGCAAGGTCCGAGTGTAGTGGGTGGGAGGTGTTGTCCATAATGACTAGGAGTTTTGCTAGACTTCTCCTCTCTTGATATTACTTATGACTGATTTATTTACTTAATTCTCATTTTGTTCATTTATATTTTGATTTTATTTTGTGTTGAAAATAAAAATAAAGACATTTAAAAATAATTTTTTAAAGAAATCTTTTCTTGCGGCCCAGCCTCACCCAGACTCTGCATCCAGTGGCCCCCAGGCAAATTGAGTTTGAGACCCCTGCTTTAAATCATTTGTACTTTCTGCCACTATCGGAAGTTTCGGCCATCCTTGTCACTGTTGTGCAACTGGGCAAGACACTTCACTCACCTTGTACCTGTCACTCACAGCCACCAACTCCAATCTATAGGTTTCTCAATGTAAAGTGCGTGGAGACAGTTGTCCATATGCAAACCATAAATGGATGCACCTACTGATCTATGCCACAAAGCTACAGATCTATGCAAGCCATCAACTAATCTGTGCTACGAACCTCCTATAGCTCAATACAAAGTTACAAGCGTTGCTCCAAGCCAATCAGTGATCTATGATAGTGTGATTTGATGATGAAGATGTGCGGAATGCCCGCGCCATTGACAAAAATGTCAATAAATTCCTACACCCGGACAACGCGCATTCCAAAGTAGCGCCGCACATACTTTCATATAGCGGGCTGCCTTTCTGCTGGGGGCGGGGGCCGAGGTGAATGTGGCCTTTGAGAGTCGGGGTTGCAGGGGGGGGGGGGGAGCAAACATGTAGCCGTCAGCTCTCGCCTGGGAAAAGAACATCCAGAGCGAGTGGGGCGTCTTCACAGCGACAGCCTGAGCAAACAACCTGAGAGGGCTGCATGAGCTGGAGGGCTGCTGGGCGGGGCGGTGCCGCCTTGCTTTCAACTCTTGACGGGCTTCTGATGATGAGATATGATCCAACACAATTTTTATACACCAACAGTTTCCATGTGCAAACACTCTGCTTTTACTATTAATTTACTGTATGATTTATAATGAACGTCCTCAAATTAACAGTAGCTTCTTTTAAATTGCTGACTATAAATCAACCTTAATGTCGGTGAAATGAGTATTGTTCATAGAATTACAAGCTTTAGGACGTTCCATTGTGGTTGATTCTGCAAAAGGTATAGTTTACAATAATGCAGTTGTTGGGTCCACTTGGGAGGCTACGGGGGTGGTGTCTAGGAGGGCTTTGCTAGTTTGTTTACGCAGCGGTCCAATCGTGACTACCGTCCACTGAGGTGGGATCAGCGTCCACAGATGAGGGCTTTGAGTGTTTTACCCGGCAGATTAACTATTGTGCCCACCGAACACTGCCGGTCCCGCCCTCGCCTCGCGACCCTGACCTGCCACCCACGGCAGCAAAGCCTCCGGTGGGCACCCGGCACCGAAGGGAGTCTAAACCCAGATTAGGACGCCTCATTTAACCAGAGACTATTCAAGATTGGCTTTGTATATTTGGACCGACTCAGTCAACGAGAAATGAACAGATGAGCGTGGTGTTAACGTTAGCGAGCTTTGTTTGCACTTTTCACGCTAAGCTAGGCTAACTCTGGAGGGAACTGGCATAGGTGCCAGGCGGTGTCACGGAACAAGTTGGGTAAGTTTGGTCTGGTAATGAGCTGCAAAAGTGTAAAGCGGCTCGCAGGCTGAGAGGTGCCAACTGTAAAAGTAGTCCACTTCCACATCCACAGAGGGAACAATGGAGCCAACGCGGCCTTCATTCATTCCGCAGCTGGCGGCCAAACAAACCCGCTTCCAAAAAGAACGCCACATTCCGTGCACACACGCACACACACACGCACACACAGGCAGGCAGCCATCTTGCCCCAGAGAGAGTGATCAAAATCATTAGAGGCCCAGTCGAGGAGGGTTTGAGCTCAGACTTCTTTGTGGGACCACCTGTTGTCACTCTCCTATTGTATTGGACAGCCCTGCAAGGGGATTTGAACCCGGTACTCCGGGTTTAAAGGTCATACCAGTACATAATACACTCCGATCCTTAACCACCTCTTTTGTAAACCCTGTTGATTTTGAGCTAACCAAGATGTGCATGGACGGTGAAACACGCACATGCTGCAGGTCTTTTGGGTGCTCCAACATGTTGACATGTACAGCAGATATTTCTGGGGGACGAGAAGAAGAGTTAATTACAGTAGAATCCAGCGAGCAGGCCTCAACCAAGGCCGGCTCGCTTTGCTATTAAAGTAAACCACAGCCGCACATGTGCCTACAAGTCCCGGTTTTTTTCTTACCTCCATAAAGTCGTACGTGGAGGCGTTTTGCAACTAAATAATGAAATGAGTTTAAAGTATTTAATGCTTGTTGATAATTTAGCTCATGTACAAATTGGCGTACGATGGAACCATCTCATTCCATTCCTCCCTTTGACAGTTTTTAGCATTTGGCCTGATAGAACTTATGTGTTTAAAATTAAATCTTACCAACAGTAAAATTACAATCATCTTGGGGAGTGATTCAGGTCAGTGACCTCTAATTAGACATTGAGTTGAAGAATAAGGACCATTTATGTATGCATTATGTATGCAAACAACCTGTCTGATTGATTCCAAAACTTTAAGGAGATTGTGACAGAAGTAGACATTCTCATAGTCATTCACATTGACGTCCCACTGGGGTGAGTTTTCCTTGCCCGTATGTGGGCTCTGTACCGAGGATGTCGTTGTGGCTTGTACAGCCCTTTGAGACACTTGTGATTTAGGGCTATATAAATAAACATTGATTGATTGATATATATATATATATATATATATATATATATATATATATATATATATATATATATATATATATATATATATATATATATATATATATATATATATATATATATATATATATATATATATATATATATATATATATCAATCAATCAATGTTTATTACACTTGTGATTTAGGGCTATATAAATAAACATTGATTGATTGATTGATATATATATATATATATATATATATATATATATATATATATATATATATATATATATATATATATATATATATATATATATATATATATGTATATATATATATATATATATATATATATATATATATATATATATATATATATATATATATATATATATATATATATATATATATATATATATATATATATATATATATATATATGTGTGTGTGTATTTACTTTACATGCAGTCGACCAAATTTATTTTCATAATCTTATATATCATTTTTTTTATAATCCTGTTGATGATGTTCTTTAAACAATTAATGGTTCAACAATATAATAATGATACTATCAAATGTTGTCATGGTAACCCTGCTGCTTGGCAACAACACTACAGTTTAGATTAGAATTTGCTGTATTTAATAGAAATCAAATTCCCTTACAAGTATATATATATATATTTATTTTATTTTTTTAAATTTTGTGTAATTTTTTTTCCAGATCCATTTGTTTTGTTATTTTTTTAGTATGGTAATTTCCAAGCTATAGAGCACACGGGTGAAGTGAAGCTAATTATATTTATATAGCGCTTTTCTCTAGTGACTCAAAGCGCTTTACATAGTGACACACAATATCTAAGTTACATTTAAACCAGTGTGGGTGGTACTGGGAGCAGGTGGGTAAAGTGTCTTGCCCAAGGACACAACGGCAGTGACTAGGATGGCGGAAGCGGGGAATCGAACCTGAAACCCTCAAGTTGCTGGCACGGCCACTCTACCAACCGAGCAATGCCACCCCGGGTATTGAAGTGGCACCCACCAAATTTTAGAAGAAAAAAAAATGTTTCCATATATTAGCCACACCGGACCAAAAGCCATAGATATATACAAAATATTTAGTAAAAGTGTATTTACAAACCGGACTCACTAGCTGCACAAGCTAGCTCTCCAATCAAATAAACAGACTCAATAACTGCATGATGACGTTTTGGTGAAGTGAAACAATACAAAAAGAATGCCATTGTAAGTTAATAATACTAAAACACACTTGTAAACATGTTAGCATATTCGCTAATGCTAACAACGCTAGCTTGATTACATTACGATAGCACGTACAAATAAGCATGAAAACACTCCTACAGACATCACATGTGGGACGCTTCAGTGAGTAAGAATTGTTTTAGTTATATTGCAAAACTTACAAACGTTGCTTGGAGGGATGAATATAAAACTATTTTGAGCAGAAACGCTAAATACAGTGAGCGAATTCTTCCAAAAGATGGCACCATGGCACAAACAACAACACATCTTTTCAGTGTCTCTGTCAGTGTAATATGAAAATTATTTGTTGAATACAAATTATTATGGCCGTGAGCAAAGACACATTCATAAAAGCATGGGAAAAAAATTATAGTCCGGTAAATAAAACATGTATTTTTTGTATTAAATTGATCTCAAAGACTCTTCCAATAGGGATTTATTATTATCAATAAATAAAGTTGTGCATAACATAACTTTGCATAACAGCAAAACATTTTTATAGAATAAGTCAAAACAAACTTTCCAGGCCTGCAGCAAAATGTAAAGGGGTTCTTGGTCACAAGACACAGTTGAAAATATTATGTGAAGGAAGTTGACCATTGTGAAATTTTACTAGAAGTAAAAATGTCCCCATTTGGATGCACTTTAATGTCATCAAAATACAGTAGCCAGTCAAACAAGCAGTCCATTATGACGAATCAGCATATTTATGTTTTAGCGCGTTATACGTTTGAGTAAAAGGTGAAGGTGTGTGTGTGTGTGTGTGTGTGTGTGTGTGTGTGTGTGTGTGTGTGTGTGTGTGTGTGTGTGTGTGTGTGTGTGTGTGTGTGTGTGTGTGTGTGTGTGTGTGTGTGGACTACAGTGGGGGCCTTTAAAAGCTCTCCAGGGACGACGGGAGGACTACCAGGAGAGGCCCCAGCTCAATGTGAGTGGACTCCTTTATTTTCCAGTGTGCTGAAAGGGTGCCCTGTGGTGCTCCAGCAGGGTTGTCGGCCTTGACCATCCCAGTAATACAACTTGTAATGATTTGTAGTAATGACAGGTTAGCAGAGGGAGCGAGTTCAGTCTAATCAAATAAACAAGCCACTGAAGAAGTCCTTGAAAGTACCGTATTCACAAAGTCCTTAGACACTGATCGCCTGTGCTTCCCAAGGCCAGAGACCACCTGTCCCCCCTTTTATACAGTATATGCACATAAGGGGTCCTCGTGTTACCACATCCTGTGTGTTTGACGCACTCCCGTTAATAATTCATACTAGGCAAAAATCTAACTAAAAGCTGCTCACTTTTGGTTTTTTTAATTCACCTTTTTGACCTTCATCTTCTGATGGCAGTGTGTCAAAGAAAGTGAAGGTGAAAAATCAATGAAATTATACACGGTCAAATGTTGAGAAAGTGTTGAAATCAACATTGGTTACATCAGGGGTATATATATATATATACATATATAGCCTATGTATGTGTAAATATTATATTAATATAATTAAAATATAATTGATAATAAACATAATTGGATATTAAAAGTATGTAAAAAGTTCGACTCCTACCTTGTTTACTTCAGTGACGACCTCCTCATAGTTTTGTAATCAATCAGAAATATCAAGCAGCTAAAATGCGCCAAACATGGATAAGTGTGGAGAGAGTGTTTTGCATTTTTCCCATCATGCTTTGTAATGGGTTTAAATGGGTGTAATTTTGTATTTGTATTTATGGCGCATGAACATTGTTTATAATATCCACAAAGTTCAGTGAGCAGGTTGTGTTATGCTTGACCATATCTGTTGACATTTTGTGTTGGTTGGATTTTTTTTTTTTTGCACCATGACTAGGGAAGGTTGTTTGCATTGGATTTTTGACGTAAATGTTGCTCATAGGTCCAGTCTGAGCATAATCAAAGGTCATTGGCCTGAATCACTCACATTGTCCACTTGACGATGACAAAATGGTGCAACCATCACGACAGATAAAGATGATATCTTAGAACAGATGATTCTCAAATTGTGGTACGGGGGCTCCATCTAGTGGTACACCAAAATAACTCTGTAAATATGTACAGTATTGTATATGGAGTATCATGGTTGATGACGTTCATGGAGATTGTGTAATCTTACAGTGGCCAAAAATATAAAATATACTTTTTAAATAAAACCTGTGCCTTGTTTTTTATGAACACTTGGGCCTACTACGCTACTGTATTTTTGTTGGTCATTATGGTGGTACTTGGAGGGCCAAGTGTTTTCTCAGGTGGTACTTGGTGAAAACATGTTGATAACCACAGTCTTAGAACATGCAAAAGGATCTTAACCTGTTTACAAAAAAACTACAGAATTTACGGTAAAATAACAAATTATGGCCAATTTTGTGTTGCCAGTCAGCGTCTTTGGAGGTGAAGGAAGCCGGAGTACCCGGAGAGAACCCACGCAGTCACAGGGAGAGCATGCAAACGCCACACAGAAAAACCCCTAGCCCGGGAATCGAACCCAGAATCCTCTCACTGTGAAGCAAGAGCAGTAAACACTGCTCCACTGTATCTAGTATATGCAAAGCACCTCTGTTTCTAAGACATATGAGCAGTACATAAGGATTTTAACTTGAAAGTATTCGTACAACCTTTCACCTGCAACTCACAACACGGCCTTCCGCAACATGTTCCTCCAAGCGAGCTATTAAAAATAAACTGTTTCTAAGACATATGAGCAGAACATGAGGATTTTAACTTGAAAGTATTTGTACAACTTTTCACCTGCAACTCACAACGCGGCCTTCCGCAACATGTTCCTTCAATGGAGTTATTAAAAATGAGCTGTTTCTTAGACATATGAGCAGTACATGAGGATTTTAACTTGAAAGTATTTGTACAACCTTTCACCTGCAACTCACAACACGACCTTCCGCAACATGTTCCTTCAAGCGAGCTATCAAAAACTAGCCTTAAATGCTCCGTATCTGTTAAACAGCTGCTTGCAATCAGTGCCAACACACTTAAACACGCAGCATGGTTCATTTCCATGCGGTTTGCAATAAAGCACATAAACACAACCCCGCAATGTCTGAAACCACTCGCCGCAAAAAAACAAAGAAACATGTTGCTAGCCAAAAGTTAACTATTGGCTAAAGCTTTGACACAAACTCGTGAAACAATTAAGGAGTGCTGTAAATTTAAATGTACAATCTGCAAAATCTTTAATTTAGACAGAGTAATACCTTACATCTTGGAATATTTACATGCTTACATTACAGTATTTGCAAATGCATTTTGTTTACATTTTCACAGTAAAGTCGTGTGTGTTCTACGTGATCTAACCATCGTCATTTAGGTTATCTACTGTTTCTTAAATTGCAGGAATCCACTGCATTTACTACTGTGATAAACCATTGATTTTACTCTGTTTTACGGTAGCATAAAACGTTAGCATGCTAACGTTAGCTTGTTATTACGGGAACAGTCATGTCTCAAAAGTATTAAGGTTTAAATGACCAAAATGTGCTCAAATGCAAGCATAAAATGTCCACATGCTGATGTCGCTTGGTCGCGGTTCTGACGGTCACTTTTTCTACAGTCTACGCAGCATAGTGGTCTCATTGTTGACACTTCCCGTCATACGACGTTAGCAAAGGCCAACAATTTGCGGTGAGATTTCAGCTGACATTCTGCGCACAAAATGGAAGTTGAAAAGCCAACACAAACTTTGTCCAAAACAAGACAAGTCCCACCGAGGGTGAGACGTTTTTTTGTTGTCTTTGGATGCGCTCCACATTCCTGTGGCCGAGCAGCGTTCGTGTTGACGCCATCGAAAAAAGAAAAAAAAGCCTCAATTAAGGAAAGAATAAAAGCGGTCCGGTGTCAGCCCCGTGTGGGTGGTCCCCTGGTTGTGTCACACCGTCATCACACACGTACAGTATGTACAGTATTACAACCTTTTCTGCTTTGTTGTCAGTCTAAATACACACAAATGACTTATCTCTGACTTTGGTCTCCTCGTGAGACAGTTTGGATTATTAATTGCTGTGCAAAGACTGCTCTGCTTGTTTGCCGTGTGCGACTTTTTTCCTCTCTCAGAATTCAACATAAAAGTGGACCAAAGTTACTGATCCACGGGGGCATTCTAGTCAAATCTAGCAAACTCGAAGTCCATATTTTGTCTTAATACAAGTCTTTATTATTATTATACATGTATTCCTGGTGTGCTATGTTATTGTCTTGTCAGGGAACATGTTTTTACAATCTCTGTACATTCACCTTTGCAAGTAAATTAACCCTGCGTGTAAAAGTGCTAAAATGTCGTATTTCAGTGTTGATGATAGGTGCCTAATAGCTTTCTTAATAGCTATTTTGTTTTAAATTCAAATGATGGTTATAAAGTCAGGAAATACGTCCCTGGACACTTTGAATATGACCAATGTAAGATCCTGTAACTACATGGTATCGGATCGATACCTATTTTTGTGGTATCATCCAAAACTAATGTAAAGTATCAAAGAAGAGAAGAATAAGTGATTATTACATTTTAACAGAAGTGTAGATAGAACATGTTAAAACAGTAAATAACCAGATATTAACAGTAAATGAACAAGTAGATTAACAATCAATTTTTATAGTTTGTCCCTCATAATTTTGACAAAACAATAGAATATAAATGACACAATATGTTACTGCATATGTCAGCAGACTAATTAGGAGCCTTTGTTTGTTTACTTACTACTAAAAGACAAGTTGTCAAGTATGTTCTATTTTATTTAAGGACAAACTTGCAATAAGAAACATATGTTTAATGTACCCTAAGATTTTTTTGTTAAAATAAAGCCAATAATGACATTTTTTGTGGTCCCCTTAATTTAGAAAATTACTGAAAAGTATAGAAAAGTATCAAAAATAAATTTTGGTACCAGTACTAGTACCAAAATAGTGGTATCGGGACAACCCTACAATGAGGTAAGCAAAATTTGCTTGGCTGGACGTCTTAGAAATAGAGTAAGTTTTGTGACTTTAAGAATAGAATAAGTCCTAAAATAAGAAAGCAGGTCTAACTTTAAGCAAGTTGTTTTCATCACATCGTAAAATGTCCTCATTACAAAGTAAGATTAAGATGAATGTTCTTTTTAGATTCATAAATTGTGATGTAACACACTTTTATGAGACTATATTTAAGCAAAATGGTATTACTTAGTCTAGATTTAGGATTACTATTATTTTTGGTAAGATAGCTGTGCTCTTAAAATTGCTAGTTGTTGTTTTTAAAAAGAAATATAATGATTCCTGAGGTCAATCTAAAATAAAGACACCCTAAATTTATATAATTTACAGTCTTTAATTAACCTAATATGCTTTAGGCCACCATGTGAATCTTATTATTCATCCACGGTATCTATTTTACCTTTAATCTTAATCTTTAATCTTTAATCTTTAAATAAATGTTATGAATTACGGCTTGTCCTGATACCAATATTTTGGTACCGGTAAGAAAATGTATTTTGATATTTTTTGATCCTTATCAAAATAAACAGGGGCCGCAAAAAATTTCCATCCATCCATCTTATTCCGCTTGTCCGAGGTCGAGTCGCGGGGGCAGCAGCCTAAGCAGGGAAGTCCAGACTTCCCTCTCCCCAGCCACTTCGTCCAGCTCTTTCTGGGGGATCCCGAGGCGTTCCCAAGCCAGCCGGGAGACATAGTCTTCCCAACGTGTCCTGGGTCTTCCCCGTGGCCTCCTAACGGTCGGACGTGCCCTAAACACCTCCCTAGGGAGGCGTTCGGGTGGCATCCTGACCAGATGCCTGAACCACCTCATCTGGCTCCTCTCGATGTGGAGGAGCAGCAGCTTTACTTTGAGCTCCCCCCGGATGACAGAGCTTCTCACCCTATCTCTAAGGGAGAGCCCCGCCACCCGGCGGAGGAAACTCATTTTGGCCGCTTGTACCCATGATCTTGTCCTTTCGGTCATAACCCAAAGCTCATGACCATAGGTGAGGATGGGAACATGGATCGACCGGTAAATTGAGAGCTTTGCCTTACTGATCAGCTCCTTCTTCACCACAACGGATCGATACAGCATCCGCATTACTGAAGACGCCGCACCGATCCGCCTGTCGATCTCACGATCCACTCTTCCCTCACTCGTGAACAAGACTCTGAGGTACTTCAACTCTTTCACTAGGAGCAAGATCGCCTCCCCAACCTGGAGATGGCACTCCACCCTTTTCCGGGCGAGAACCATGGACTCGGACTTGGAGGTGCTGATTGTCATCCCAGTCGCTTCACACTCAGCTGCGAACCGATCCAGTGAGAGCTGAAGATCCTGGCCAGATGAAGCCATCAGGACCACATCATCTGCAAAAAGCAGAGACCTAATCCTGGAGCCACCAAACCGGATCCCCTCAACGCCTTGACTGCGCCTAGAAATTCTGTCCATAAAAGTTATGAACAGAATCGGTGACAAAGGGCAGCCTTGGCGGAGTCCAACCCTCACTGGAAACGTGTCCGACTTACTGCCGGCAATGCGGACCAAGCTCTGACACTGATCATACAGGGAGCGGACCGCCACAATCAGACAGTCCGATACCCCATACTCTCTGAGCACTCCCCACAGGACTTCTCGAGAGACACGGTCGAATGCCTTCTCCAAGTCCACAAAGCACATGTAGACTGGTTGGGCAAACTCCCATGCACCCTCAAGGACCCTGCCGAGAGTATAGAGCTGGTCCACAGTTCCACGACCAGGACGAAAACCACACTGTTCCTCCTGAATCCGAGGTTCGACTATCCCGCGTAGCCTCCTCTCCAGTACACCTGAATAGACCTTACCGGGAAGGCTGAGGAGTGGGATCCCCCGATAGTTAGAACACACCCTCCGGTTCCCCTTTTTAAATAAATGATAAATGATAAATGGGTTATACTTGTATAGCGCTTTTCTACCTTCAAGGTACTCAAAGCGCTTTGACAGTATTTCCACATTCACCCATTCACACACACATTCACACACTGATGGCGGGCGCTGCCATGCAAGGCGCTAACCAGCAGCCATCAGAGGCAAAGGGTGAAGTGTCTTGCCCAAGGACACAACGGACGTGACTAGGAAGGTAGAAGGTGGGAATTGAACCCCAGTAACCAGCAACACTCCGATTGCTGGCACAGCCACTCTACCAACTTCGCCACGCCGTCCCCGCAAAAAGAGATGAACCACCACCCCGGTCTGCCAATCCAGAGGTACCGCCTCCGATGTCCACGCGATGCTGCAGAGTCTTGTCAACCAAGACAGTCCCACAGCATCCAGAGCCTTAAGGAACTCCGGGCGGATCTCATCTACCCCCGTGGCCTTGCCACAGAGGAGCTTTTTAACTACCTCAGCAACCTCAGCCCCAGAAATAGGAGAGCCCACCACAGATTCCCCAGGCACTGCTTCCTCATAGGAAGACGTGTTGGTGGGAGTGAGGAGGTCTTCGAAGTATTCCCTCCACCGATCCACAACATCCGCAGTCGAGGTCAGCAGAACACCATCCTCACCATACATGGTGTTGATAGTGCACTGCTTCCCTTTCCTGAGGCGGCGGGTGGTGGTCCAGAATCGCTTTGAAGCCATCCGGAAGTCGTTTTCCATGGCTTCCCCGAACTCCTCCCATGTCTGAGTTTTTGCCTCCGCTACCGCTGAAGCCGCACACCGCTTGGCCTGTCGGTACCTGTTCGCTGCCTCAGGGGTTCTATGAGCCAAAAGAACCCGATAGGACTCCTTCTTCAGCTTGACGGCATCCCTCACCGCCGGTGTCCACCAACAGGTTCTAGGATTACCACCACGACAGGCACCAACTACCTTGCGGCCACAGCTCCAATCAGCCGCCTCGACAATAGAGGTGCGGAACATGGTCCACTTGGACTCAATGTCCAGCACCTCCCTCGTGACATGTTCAAAGTTCTTCCGGAGGTGGGAATTGAAACTCTCTCTGACAGGAGACTCTGCCAGACGTTCCCAGCAAACCCTCACAATGTGTTTGGGCCTGCCAGGTCTGTCCGACATCCTCCCCCACCATCGCAGCCAACTCACCACCAGGTGGTGATCGGTAGAAAGCTCCGCCCCTCTCTTCACCCGAGTGTCCAAAACATGAGGCCGCAAATCCGATGACACAACTACAAAGTCGAACATGGAACTGCGGCCTAGGGTGTCCTGGTGCCAAGTGCACATATGGACACCCTTATGCTTGAACATGGTGTTCGTTATGGACAATCCGCGACGGGCACGAAAGTCCAATAACAAAACACCACTCGGGTTCAGATCCGGGCGGCCATTCTTCCCAATCACGCCTCTCCAGGTTTCACTGTCGTTGCCAATATGAGCGTTGAAGTCCCCCAGTAGAACGAGGGAATCACCCGGGGAAGCACCCTCAAGTACTCCTTCCAATGAATACAAAAAGGGTGGGTACTCTGAGATGCTGTTTGGTGCGTAAGCGCAAACAACAGTCAGGACCCGTCCCCCCACCCGAAGGCGGAGGGAAGCTACCCTCTCGTCCACTGGGTTGAACTCCAACATGCAGGCTCTGAGCCGGGGGGCAAAAAGAATTGCCACCCCAGCCCGTCGCCTCTCACTGCTGGCAACGCCAGAGTGGAAGAGAGCCCAGCCCCTCTCGAGAGAACTGGTTCCAGAGCCCTTGCTGTGCGTCGAAGTGAGTCCGACTATATCTAGCCGGAACTTCTCCACCTCGGGCACTAGCTCAGGCTCCTTCCCCCCCAGCGAGGTGACGTTCCACGTCCCAAGAGCTAGCTTCTGTAGCCAAGGATCGGACCGCCAAGTGCCCTGCCTTCGGCTGCCGCCCAGCTCACATTTCACCCGACCTCTATGGCCCCTGCTATGGGGTGAGCCCATTGGAGGGGGAACCCACGTTGCCTCTTCGGGCTGTGCCCGGCCGGGCCCCATGGGGACAGGCCTGGCCACCAGGCGCTCGCCATCGTGCCCCAACCAGGCCTGGTTCCAGAGGGGGGCCCCGGTGACCCGCATCCGGGCGGAGGAAATCTGAGTCTCGGTTCTTGTATTATGTATTATTATCATTATTGGTTTTATTTTAACAAAAAATCTTATGATACATAAACACATGTTTTGTACTACAATTGAAGTAGGCATTAAATAAAGTAATAAACATATTTGACAACTTGTCTAGTAGTAAGTAAACAAACAAAGGCTCCTAATTAGTCTGCTGACGTATGCAGTAACATATTATGTCATTTATCTACCTATTATTTTGTCAACATAACGATGGATTATTAATCTTCTTGTTTATTTACTGTTAATATCTGCTTATTTTCTGTTTCAACATGTTCTATCTACACTTTTGTTGAAATTCAATGATCACTTATTCTTTTGTTGTTTAATACTTTACATTAGTTTTGGATGATACCACAAATGTTGCTATCGATCGGATACCAAGTAGTTACAAGGTGATACATTGGACGATAAAAAAAATAAAATAAAATATTGATGTAATCATTGTAGTATTGAGTAGATAGTTGTATAGATCCACCCATTTGTTTACATTCAGGAGAGATAGTTTGCTGTTAGCGGTTAGCTATTGTATCCTATGGTATGTAGTGAAGCATGTTTAGCTATTCGTCGTCCTCCAGTGATAATATACTTGTAAGAAACGTACTTTATTTGTTGCCATGGAGGCGAGGATTAGTGATTTAGATGTAGCTAAAACACTGCCGACTGCGGATAGACGTTAGCCGCTAGCTAGCCAGCCATGTTTTAAAGCACCTCTTACCAGAGGTGTGGACTCGAGTCACATGACTTGGACTCGAGTCAGACTCGAGTCATGAATTTGATGACTTTGGACTCGACTTGACAAAATGTAAAGAGACTTGCAACTCGACTTAGACTTTAACATCAATGACTTGTGACTTCACTTGGACTTGAGCCTTTTGACTTGACATGACTTGCTACTTTCCCCAAAACCCAAAGATTAAAAAGTTATTTGGGAGCGCGCCGCTCCGTATTTTTCATTTTCTTCATCTGTGTCTATCAGCGTGTTGTTCCTGTCAGCTGGTGTGCTCTCAGTACAACAGCCAATCAAATTAGATCTACGCTGTTTTCATCCCACAGCTCTCATCCAATCAAATTGCAGGACAACCAATGAAGAAGAATTGTCAAACAATGCGGCAGTGAGAAACAATTATGCCAAAGTTAATTTCGTTCGGGTATTAAAACTAGGACTTGGTCAACAAAAAACGAATTGCCCTATGCAAATCATGCAGTTCGAATATTACAGACGGAGACGTAACAACTTCCAACTTTGTTCGACATTTGAAGATGCACAAAGAAGGGTAAGTTTTGAATGTAAGCTAACGTTTATTGGCTAAGTAACGTGACTTTTATTTGCTGTGTAGCTATATCAGTGAGGCTGTAAACTAACAGCTAACGTTATAACCATAGACATCTTATAAAGGTACGCAGCATCGCGCGCTACTGCCTACAGGCGCAGACGAGAAGCGGGGCCGCCATCTTGGAGTGGTGATCCGCTCCACTAGTGCAATTCATTTGGCAGGAGCAATGAACTGTCAGTGCATTTAATTCATCTTACCTCACTGAATACCACTGATTTTCACGCGCTTTTTTGTTTTATGTGTAGCTATGATAAAGGACACATGTTTTGGCGTGTTTTATTATTCATAGTTTGCTTAACAGTAATATAATATTCTTAAACGCTATAAGTGACCAGACGTCCGAGATCAAAACTGGGAATATAATCCCAGAGAAAGGGGAAAAAAACGGTCAGCTATTTTTAAATTGAAGAAACAATATGATTAGGTTATATATACATGCGTATATCCTACATAAACAATGTATGAATACATTAGATATCTATATATCTTATAGACTGTATCTCTGTTGCTGCAGCAGCAGAGAGTTTATTCTGTCTTGACACTTTGTATTGATATTTTGTATTACATTCTTCCCTTAAATGATCATGTTTACAGTCATTGTTTTATATGTATTTTTTATGTATGTCGCTTTGGATAAAAGCGTCTGCCAAATACTTCAACATAAACATATATAAACACCTGTAAGTCTTTATATCAGCTAAAACCACCAATCTGTTTCACTGGATTCAGAATAAAACCAAATTCTGTCTTACCCAACAATGTTAGTATTTGAATATTGTTACTTGAAGACTTATTCCTGGTTACAATTATACTGTTAAGAAAGTATTGTCTTATATTTTGCCTAAAATGAGAATGCATCATAATCAGTGACGGCTGGTGAATTTTGTTTTAGGTGGGGCAGAAAGTTTGTAAACCAAACCCCTGTAAGGGGGTCATCCTCCCCCAGAAGATTTCTTTGTGATTTTCACATACAAATATTAAAGATCTTTGCTCCTTCTCAACTCTGTGGTAATATTATGTTCATAAAATACAACCAATAGTACATTAATGTTAAATCTTACTTGTGAAAAGTAATCACCCGATTCCTATTTTCAACAGTCCGCTCATTTGAGAAGGAAAACGCTGAACACCATCTTTGTTTTCTACCTGTCAACTGTCAGTTTAGGCTGCTCGCCGGCTCCTCGTCACCACTTCAAGATGGCGGCCAAATTGCTCGTGTCACAGCAGCCAATGCTGCGTCTACTTATAAGATGTCTATGGTTATAACGTCATTGCAAACACGGCAATCTGTTGCGTCCACTGCAGTTCGCTACCTTATTCATACTTTTTGTCAAGTGATTTTTTTTAAGCAGGGCTGCACGAGGTACCTACACATAACGTTACGTTAGTCAATGTATCACACACAGTAACGTAACGTTAGACGGCGATCAGCAGCACCGCATATTTTAGCCACCTACAAAAACACAAACATAGTCAAATAAAGGTCAGTTAAAATGTATACTATATTAAGAATATGTGTACATATTGCATAGGGGCCTGACATCTAAAAAGTACAACTCTGTTCATTGTTTTGTTCATGTTTTTGTTATGTTTTTCATATGTACGCACACATCAACACACATACAGTATGAGATGAGATCAATGAGATAAGGTAAGAACAGGATAGAAACTGCTGTGGAACTAGTTACAATGCAATATGCCATGGAAATACAATGTTAACACTTTTGTGCAAATAAGTACAGTTGCACTTGTTTTTTCAAATGTGTTTATTCTGTAAAGGAATGAGTTAAATGTTTAAAATGGCTGGATAATAGTGCTATTATGAAGTGCAATGTCAGCACTATTTTTTTCCTGCAATTTCAAATGCACTTGTTTTAGTAAAGAAATACAGCGTTTTAAAAGCATACACAATCTGTGTAAATATATTAGCGTGTGGTTAAAAGGACTTGAAAGGACTCGAAATTCAAAATGCAGGACTTGGGACTTGACTTGAGACTTTCCAGTCTTGACTTTGGACTTGACTCGGGACTTGCCTGTCTTGACTCGGGACTTGACTCGAGACTTGAGGGCAAAGACTTGAGACTTACTTGTGACTTGCAAAGCAATGACTTGGTCCCACCTCTGCCTCTTACAGAGCGGCGCGTCAGTGTTCATAACCCCTCGTATGTTGTCGATAGTTTTGAAACCAAAATACGTCCATTTTCCCAACAGCAGTGACTCGGATGGCAGAAGCTGGATTCGAACCAGGAACCCTCAAGTTTATGACCAGCTGCTACACCATCTGAGCCACACCTCTGTAGTATCACCAGCATTGTCACCACAGCATGTCTCATGTCAAAAAAAAAAAAGTACCGGTATTTTTCAAGGGCAGTATAATACCTTTTTTAATTAATTAGTACCGTGGTACTTTATTTCAAAACTTAGAAAGTTAGGTACACAGTTTTGTTCCTAATTTAAGACAAATATGCTTAAGCTGTACTTGAAGAATAATCAAATTAGGTTTTCAGCTTGTTATTAGAAGACATTTTCTAAAAACAAATTCTAGATATACTTTCTTGATACAAGATTATTTTCTTGTGTAAGAAATACTAGAAAAATATATATATTCAAAAATATACATACAGTATTTATATTTTCTTGAATTGGGATTTTTTTTTTAAAGTTGGGTTTTTTGCAGTAAAAAAATTGAATAAATAAAAGTTGTTGCAGTGTGAGAAAAGCATATTAAGTTACGGCAACGTAAAAAAGCCAAATAATTCACAGGTATACAGGGCTAAGATGAAAAATTTGAATAATAAACGATTATGTGGATGAATAAAAGTTATTTTATAGTGAAAATTTTATTTTGGCCTACTGATAACAGGTTTATGTATAAGGTTTGTCGATAAAAGCCAGTAGTGTAAAAGTGTCAAAGTAAAATTGTCCAACTCCTCCCAGACGACGTCACAACGACACGTGACTTCTCAGGCACGAACCATTTTTATAGACAAACCTTGTTTGGAAAGTCTTTTTGAAATGTGGTTTTCCATTATTTCAGGTTGTCAATACACACTTTGGTGCGGAGCCCCTAAAGGGACATGGATGTTTTGCGAGATCTCGCAAAAGTTTTTTTTCCTATGTCAGTGAACCGGAAGTAAAAAAGACACAGCGATGGAGGAGCGTGAGCATGCGGGAGCCTACCTACTGTGCTCTGTTGTGGGACCAAAATACGATTTGATGTCTTTATATGTTAGGCCAATACTAAAATAGAAATCAATAAACTTCTACCACGGATGATGGGTAGGCTCTTCCATCGCTTTGTCTCTTTCACTTCCGGTTCACTGACATAGGAAAAAAACTTTTTGCAAGATCTCGCAAAACATTTTTTTTCCCACATTTTTTTCCCCCCCATGTCCCTTTAGGGGCTCCGTACTTTGGCAAAACGTTGTTTAAATAATTGTTTTTTATTTTATTTGGAAAAAAACTGCCATCATGTACTAAAGCTGACTTTTGGTGCGTGCGCCACTAACGGATCGTTAAATGGGGCGGTGACAGTCGCTCCCCTTCCGGTGCGTAACCAAGATGGTGACTTCTTTTTCAACCACTGAATTTCATAGCCGAATCATTTTCGTGAGATTTTGCCCATTAACCAGGCCTGGGCAATTATTTTGACTCGGGGGGTCAAATTTAGAGAGAACAAGGTGTCTGGGGGAACACTAATACAAAACCTCACAATAATTTCTGATGGAAAGCTAAAAAGGTTATGGCAGACCGCCTTAAAAAACAGAATGGAATTTTACGTTTTTTTACTGAATGTACATGAATGTACCTGAAAATAAAGAATGTGGGATTTACAATATTAACTATGACCGATAAAACACTGAATATTGACAACATATGAACGTCACACACCCATCTCGATCGACATATTTTACGATCAAGCGAAACACAACAAAAATGCAATAAACACAGCGAAATATGAACGCGAAGGGTAAAAAAAAAACACCTACAATCTGACATATCTGATATATCACTAAGCTTTAGAACTTTGTTGTAAAAATCTCCTACCGCGTCTGTCCTTGACACCCGCATTTCAGGTTGGCCGCTCTGGAAACACTCTGTGGAAACGCTCCCCACCCACACTGCTTGGTGCCTCGTCTGAGCTTCTGTGACTTAGATTACCATAGTAACTAATTAGATTGCCAAAGTAACTAATTAGATGACCATAGTAACTAGTATATCATGCAAAAGTGTAGATTCCAACCATTGAAATACTTTGTATAGTTCAAGACTTACGGTCATTTGAAAACATCACTGCACATCATAATGGCAGCTACACTTTCCATCTTAAAGATCTAAACATATCATTAAGGAATGTCCGGCGGGCCCCAGGCCTTAATTTGCCCAGGTCTGCCGTAAACAAAGACATTATGACTATGCTAGCAAAGCCTGTATGCCAGCAAGAGCACAGCTAAAGGGGAACCACACAAATAAACTAATCTTATGGCGACGTTTTACGCCTTAAAAAGGCTAAAATTCTCAATGAATGAACACGGCTGAGACAGATAGATAGGAAGATACTATAGATAGACATCAAGTCGTCAGTTAGGTTTAGCAGCTATGGCTAACATTTGTTTTGTACTCTTACCTTGCAGCATTTCTGTCATGGTTGTGTTTTGGGGCATTGTGTGTGTGTTCATTTGGAATACTGTCAGTATTTGTACTATCAGTATTTGTACTAGAAAGTATAGTAAAGATAGTATATTCAAAAAGAAACTGCTACTTATCTACGGCGAGGTGAAGCGGCCATGTTGTTGTTGTTGTGTTGCCAGTGTGCTGGTCAGCGCTTACCGTAAACCCACTTTTACAGCCCTGCTAACCAGAATAACATGCTAGACGCACACACACACACACACACACACACATACACACTAAGGTTAGCATCATGTGGCTTTCATACAAAACCAACGTAGCTTTTTTTTTTCGGTCCTCATTTATTTTGGGTCAAGGCAGCTGTGTCGTTGGTGGTTGTTTGTGAAGACCAGTTTGGACGTGACCGCCTCCTTCTGGGCCACATGCCATTACGCTTCTACCAAGCACGCCGTACAGCAGGGGTGGACAGGAAGCGGCCCTGGAGCCGTTTTTGGCCCACAGCTTGTTTGTTTATTGTCATAGTCTAACATTTGAATGAATTAATTGTTATTGAGATGTATCGATAGGTTACAATTTTGCATTTTTAGCTGTAGCAGAAAGTTAGTTATCCTAGCATAAGTAGGCCCTTTTTTCACCAAAACCTTAGCTTCAGGAACTTGAGGTTCCTGAATAAAGTTTGTAATAAAATATGAACAACCTTATACTGCATATTCCCTAAATTCCGGACCAAAGGCGCTACTTTTTTCCTACGCTTTGAACCCTGCAGCCCAGCTAATTTACAGATTTTTCTTCGGTCAAAGCAATAATTTTTAAAAAAAACAAGCAAAACCACTGACAGTTTTATTGTTTGTGCTACTGTTTTCTGTTGACTGAGCTGCCAGTTTTTGACTGTAAAATCTACGGTTGTTGTTTTTAACGGTGTTTTACTGTAAATGGAAAAACGGTACATTTGTTTTTACGCTAGAAAAACTGGCAGCGAAGTTGCCAGAATAAAAAAAGAACTTGTACTGTTTTTCCATTAACAATATAATGTTGTAAAAACCAATGTAAATTTAACACAAAAATTCTGGCAACTAAGCTGACAGCTATTTCTGTAAACCCCCCACCCCAAAAAAACATTGGTATTGTTTTTCCATTTACCGTAAAATGTTGTAAAAAAAAACAAAACAAAAAAAAAAAACGCTATATTTTGCAGTCAAATTTTTTAAATGTAAAGTTTTTACTGTAAAATCTACCTTAAACAATTTATTTAAGTAATAATGAAATCCAGAGGCAAATTCATACATTATTCGCTGTTACAATCGGCCCTCTGATGGCAGCCATAACTGCCATTTGGCCCTCAATGAAAACCAGTTTGACAAGCCTGCCTTAGTTGATCTATAATGATTACATTTGTTTTGTTTCAAAACCACACACACAAACAAACAACTCATGCATGTCTTCAATAGACAATTGAAACTACAAATCTGAACTTGGACATTCTATTATTTCTCCTGCACTCACCTGAACGCATAATTGCTGTCCTGAAGTGATTGCTAATCCATATTAAACCAGTCATAGTCGTCACTACAACGGACAACTGTGAACACGTAGCACCAAATCTTTTTTGGACAAATTCATTTGTGGGTCCGCCTGGACTGAAAGTCTCTAGTTTTCACTCAGTCTTCTCTCTTCATTTTAACAAGACGCGTTAATTACAAGCTTCAAACGTTGTGGGAACACTTTGGGAAAGGCCGTTTTCTGCTCCCAGTTCACAACTAAGGCATGCTTGGGGGAGTTTGGCGTGGGAGAACCTGACAAAACGGACCAAAAAAATGGGTAAACATTCCCACGGAGACACTCTGAAAATAGGGTTGGTTATTGTTCTGTTATGATTTGATGCCGGTGCCATATGGGTACTTTTGAATCGGTGCTGGTGCTTAAGCGGTGCTTGAACCAGGACTTAAAACAAGGAAAAACATAAAAATGTTGTCCAAAAATAATGCCTTTCTATTTGAAGTAGAGCTTCCAAAGTGAACCTCTAATCCCAAAAAATGATCGCAATAGTCACATAATTTATGCTCACATTTTTAGCTCGGTTGGTAGAGCAACCGTGCCAGCAACTTGAGGGTTGCAGGTTCGATACCCGCTTCCGCCATCCTAGGTACTGCCGTTGTGTCCTTGGGCAAGACACTTTACCCACCTGCTCCCAGTGCCACCCACACTGGTTCAAATGTAACTTAGATATTGGGTTTCACTATGTAAAGCGCTTTGAGTCACTAGAGAAAAAGCGCTATATAAATATAATTCACTTCACTTCACTCCACATTTAGATATAGAAGTTGCCCCGATTTCCATCATGAATCGGAATCAGGGCCAAAATATGCCTTTTTCAACTGATCGGTGATCGGCTGATGTTTTATTCTACTTACGCCTTTTACCCCTTCTGGGGCTTAGGCCATCTACAAGAGTTCTCCAACCATCTCGGTCCCAGGCCAACATCCCTAGCTGTCGCCAAGTGAGGCCCATTTTGTTGGCATCCGCCACCAAGTCTCTGCGCCAGGTGTTTCGCAGCCGACTTCTCCTACTTTTCCCTTGGGGCTTCCTCTTGAGGGACTGCCTTGAGGGACTGCCTTCTGATGTTTTGAGGCTGGTATGTCCTATCCACGCCGTTTGAGGATCTCTTCCTCTGCTGGTTGGTGGGTGCGTTGCAACAGTTCTTTGTTGCTGATGGTGTTAGGCCAGTGTATCTGGAGTATTTGTCGCAGACAGGTGTTGATGAACGAAGATTTTGCTGGTGGTGTTTCCACTGGTCCTCCATGACTCAGCACCGTAGAGTAGGACTGACTTCACGTTGATGTTAAATATTCCGATCTTTGTTGTCATGGTCAGTTTGGACTGGTATCTAGGTATTTATTTTAACATGTTATTTCAATCAATCAATCAATCAATCAATGTTTATTTATATAGCCCTAAATCACAAGTGTCTCAAAGGGCTGTACAAGCCACAACGACATCCTCGGTACAGAGCCCACATACGGGCAAGGAAAACTCACCCCAGTGGGACGTCAATGTGAATGACTATGAGAAACCTTGGAGAGGACCGCATATGTGGGTAACCCCCGCCCCCTTCTAGGGGAGATCGAAAGCAATGGATGTCAAGTGGGTCTGACATAATATTGTGAAAGTCCAACACATCAGCGAAAGTCCAGTCCATGGCGGGGCCAGCAGGAACCATCCCGAGCGGAGACGGGTCAGCAGCGTAGAGATGTCCCCATCCGATGGACAGGCTAGCGGTCCACCCCGGGTTGGGAGCAGAGTAGAAAAGAAAAGAAAAGAAACGGCAGATCAACTGGTCTAAAAAGGGAGTCTATTTAAAGGCTAGAGTATACAAATGAGTTTTAAGATGAGACTTACATGCTTCTACTGAGGTAGCATCTCTAACTTTTACCGGGAGGGCATTCCATAGTATTGGAGCCCGAATAGAAAAGGCTCTATAGCCCGCAGACTTTTTTTGGGCTCTGGGAATCACTAATAAGCCAGAGTTCTTTGAACGCCGATTTCTTGCCGGGACATAAGGTACAATACAATCGGCAAGATAGGCAGGAGCTTGACCGTGTAGAATTTTATACGTAAGTAGTAAAACCTTAAAGTCTCATCTTAGGTGCACAGGAAGCCAGTGCAAGTGAGCCAGTATAGGCGTAATATGATCAAACTTTCTTGTTTTTGTCAAAAGTCTAGCAGCCGCATTTTGTACCATCTGTAATCTTTTAATGCTAGACATAGGGAGGCCCGAAAATAAAACGTTACAGTAATCGAGACGAGATGTAACGAACGCATGGATAATGATCTCAGCATCGCTTGTGGACAAAATGGAACGAATTTTAGCGATATTACGGAGAAGAAAGAAGGCCGTTTTAGTAACACTCTTAAAGGCCTACTGAAACCCACTACTACCAACCACGCAGTCTGATAGTTTATATATCAATGATGAAATCTTAACATTGCAACACATGCCAATACAGCCGGGTTAACTTATAAAGTGCAATTTTAAAATTCCCGCCACACTTCCGGTTGAAAAACTCCTTTGGATATGATTTATGCGCGTGACGTCACAAAAGCAACGGAAGTGGTTGGACCCCATCGGACCCGATAGAAAAGCCTCTTGTTTTCTTTGACAAAATTCCACAGTATTCTGGACATCTGTGTTGGTGAATCTTTTGCAATTTGTTTAATGAACAATGGAGACTGCAAAGAAGAACGTTGTAGGTGGGATCGATCGGTGTCTTAGCGTCTAAGTACAATACTGTAATATCCGTGATATTTGCATTAGTGTACTGTGTCTTTAAGGGTTTGGGGAGCGCGCATGCGCGAGTGAGTTGGCGGAGAACTTGAGTGTGTGTGATCGTGACTTTTGGCTAACAGCAGCTCGTGTATGTGTGTGCGTTACTTTTTGAACTACAACCAGTTACCGCTTGTTAATAAAGCGATTGAGCAATTTGTTTAATGGACACTGGAGACTGCAAATAAGAAAGTTGGAGCCGGTGGAGCAGCGGACTACAGCAACACCAACACCAGGAGGTTGTGTTGTGTTTGGAGCAGGATAGCAGACGCACTACGGTGAGTCTAGCTTTGGCTTCCAAACATTTGATCGATTGCCCGTACGTGCGTGTCGATATGTGCATGTGACGTACGTAACTTTGGGGAAATATATGTTTCTTGCCGACTCTGATGGCGGCTGGGGTGTCGTCAAAAGCGTACAACGCCCGCCGCCGCATATTAGTTAGCTACGCAGCTAGGTTAGCTTCTGTTTTTTTAGCTTCGCCAAGCTGAATGTTATTAATCGTGTATTTACATGTTCATGGTTTAATAGTATTATTGATCTTCTGTCTATGCATCCAGTCAGGGTTTTTTTTAATTTAGTTTCTATCTGCATTTGAGACTGGCGCTATCACGTTGGCTACGCAGCTAGGTTAGCTTCTGTTTTTTTAGCTTCGCCAAGCGGAATATTATTAATCGTGTATTTACATGTTCATGGTTTAATAGTATTATTGATCTTCTGTCTATCCATCCAGTCAGGGTTTTTTTTTATTTAGTTTCTATCTGCATTTGAGACTGGCGCTATCGCGTTGGCTACGTAGCTAGGTTAGCCTCTGTTTTTTTAGCTTCGCCAAGCGGAATATTATTAATCGTGTATTTACATGTTCATGGTTTAATAGTATTATTGATCTTCTGTCTATGCATCCAGTCAGGGTTTTTTTTTTTATTTAGTTTCTATCTGCAGTTGAGACTGGCGCTATCGCGTTGGCTACGTTGCTAGGTTAGCTTCTGGTTTTTTTTAGCTTCGCCAAGCAGAATATTATTAATCGTGTATTTACATGTTCATGGTTTAATAGTATTATTGATCTTCTGTCAATCCATCCAGTCAGGTTTTTTTTTAATTTAGTTTCTATCTGCATTTGAGACTGCTGCTATCAAGTTGGCTACGCAGCTAGGTTAGCTTCTATTTTTTTAGCTTCGCAAAGCTGAATTATTAATCGTGTATTTACATGTTCAGTCACTGTGAAAGTCCATTTCGCGTTCTCGACTCTCATTTTCAAGAGGATATAGTATCTAAAATGGTTTAAAATACAAATCTGTGATACACAATAGAAAAAGGAGAGAGTGTGGAATCCAATGAGCCAGCTTGTACCTAAGTTACGGTCAGAGCGAAAAAAGATACGTCCATCACTGCCTTTCAAGTCCTTTACTGTAACATTCCTCATCTACGAATCTTTCATCCTCGCTCAAATTAATGGGGTAATCGTCACTTTCTCGGTCCGAATCTCTCTCTCTCCATTGTAAACAACGGGAATTGTGAGCAGCACTACCGCTTGTGACGTCACGCTACTTCCGGTACAGGCCAGGCTTTTTTTATCAGCGAGCAAAAGTTGCGAACTTTATCGTCGATTTTCTCTACTAAATCCTTTCAGCAAAAATATGGCAATATCGCGAAATGATCAAGTATGACACATAGAATGGATCTGCTATTCCCGTTTAAATAAAAAAAATTCATTTCAGTAGGCCTTTAATGTGTGACTCAAACAAGAGAGTTGGGTCGAAGATAATACCCAGATTCTTTACCGAGTCGCCTTGTTTAATTGTTTGGTTGTCAAATGTTAAGGTGGTATTATTAAATAGAGGTCAGTGTTGAGCAGGACCGATAATCAGCATTTCCGTTTTCTTAGCGTTGAGTTGCAAAAAGTTAGCGGACATCCATTGTTTAATTTCATTAAGACACGCCTCCAGCTGACTACAATCCGGCGTGTTGGTCAGCTTTAGGGGCATGTAGAGTTGAGTGTCATCAGCATAACAGTGAAAGCTAACACCGTATTTGCGTATGATGTCACCTAGCGGCAGCATGTAAATACTAAAGAGTGCAGGGCCAAGAACCGAACCCTGGGGAACTCTGCACGTTACCTTAACATAGTCCGAGGTCACATTGTTATGGGAGACACACTGCATCCTGTCAGTAAGATAAGAGTTAAACCAAGACAAGGCTAAGTCTGACATCCCAATACGCGTTTTGATACGCTCTAATAAAATATTATGATGAACAGTATCGAAAGCGACGCTAAGATCAAGAAGCAGCAACATAGATGACGCATCAGAATCCATCGTTAGCAATAGATCATTAGTCATTTTTGCGAGGGCTGTCTCCGTAGAGTGATTTGCCCTGAAACCGGATTGAAAAGGTTCACAGAGATTGTTAGACGCTAAGTGTTCATTTAGCTGCTGTGGATTTTCGAGATAAACGGAAGGTGGGACACCGGCCGGTAGTTTACCATGAGGTCAGGATCGAGGTTAGGTCTTTTGAGTAGAGGATGAATAACCGCTTTTTTGAATGCTAGGGGAACAGTGCCAGAGGAAAGTGATAAGTTTATAATATTTAACACTGATGGACCTAATAATACAAAAAGCTCCTTGATAAGTTTCCCAGGAATTGGGTCAAGTAAACATGTTGTTTGTTTTGTCCCATTTACACATCTTAACAATTTCTCCAATGTTATTTCATCAAAGAGAGATTTATTGTTTGTATTGTATTTGAACTGTACCTAACAGAGTAGCCACGTGTATTTTCGTTGTGCTCTCATGTTGGATGACAATAAAGCGTTCTATTCTATTCTACTATTAATTTATCAAAGACATGTGGCACTGATATCTATTTCGTTTTCTGATGGGCTTACTACCAAGTTTGGGTACGCATCCCTTTCTACAACGTTGAAGAAAATCTTCCTCGATGAATGGACTCCACATTTAGGTGTCCCAGTACTTTTGTCCATGCAGATTCTGGAAGCAGGCGTGTGTCAGTCAGTCAGTGTAAGAAGTAAAAACACGGCCTCTTTGTGTGTTTTTACAGATATAAATACACTCTGGTCTGGTCTGGTCTAGTCTGGACTGAAGCAGCTTTTGTTGGGACATTTTCCATCAGCGCCACACCAGTGCTGCTGCTCAAAAGACCTCCAGTCTGC
This sequence comes from Entelurus aequoreus, assembly GCF_033978785.1. Taxonomy (NCBI): domain Eukaryota; kingdom Metazoa; phylum Chordata; class Actinopteri; order Syngnathiformes; family Syngnathidae; genus Entelurus; species Entelurus aequoreus. The sequence continues at coordinate 62,361,430 of NC_084733.1, read as the reverse complement.
CTCTAAGAGGACTTAGTCTGGACCATAACCACAACCTTCTCATTGTTTTTTCTGAAACGTGCTTAAGGCCAGGAGCATATAGAATACTTAGAGGATCCATAGTTGGTTAAGTGGCCAGCTTGATTTTGATCTTTTTATGAACATCAAACAAAGCTTGCCTGTGCGCCAGAACATACTAAGTAGTGTTAGAGAGCAAAACCAAAAAAAACCTTGAAAAATGATTCAAAAAGTCACGGTATTAGAAATAGTAGTAAAGTATTGGATTTGATATTGAATCATTTAATTACATTTGCAATTTAAACCTTTTAAAAAATAAATCTAATATTTACCAATTTTTAAAAATCACCGACTTAATTTATTAAATCATATATTAGACTTAACAGTCATCAAAATCACATGAAGCATTTTCAAACCTTTTGACTTGGGGGCCATAGTAGGCTAAAAAAAAATTATATATATATATATATAGGTTGATTGGCAACACTAAATTGGCCCTAGTGTGTGAATGTGAGTGTGAATGTTGTCTGTGTTGGCCCTGAGATCAATCAATCAATCAATGTTTATTTATATTGTTAGCGTTTGTAGTTGACGAACCCCAAGGTGCAGAGATGATGGCAGGCATAGAATGGGAAAACATGATTTAATTCAGCTCTATAGCAAAAAACAAACAAAAGGGAACAAACAAAAGGCGCGCACAAGGCGGAGAACAAACTAGGCTATAAACTAAAATAGCACAAAGGCTAACTGTGGACAAATAAACAAAAACACTTACTGTGACACGAAGGAACTATGACTAAAGCGGAGTGGGCAAAAGTAGACGGAGCTACAACGACAAATAGGTAGAAGTGACAAGTGACAAGTATTCTAATGACATTCAGGTAGATACTACAATGACAATGATCCAGCCGTGACTGGAGGGCAGGACAGGTTTAAATAGCAGCTGGCTGACTGGCACCAGGTGTGGCCAGGTGCCAATCAGCCACAGCTGAAGGGGCCAAAACACTCAGGGAACATAATCAGGAAATGAAGACAAAATAAAAGCACTGACAGGAAACTAAGACAAACGCAGAGGAAAAACTAAAACATAGCCAAACTGTCAGGGACAAGCCTGACAGTAGCCCCCCTTCCCATAACGGATGCTAGACGTTCTAGCAAATCCCCCCGCCCCCCAACAAAAACAGTCCAAAGTCACGGGAGGGTGGAGGGAGGACAAGGAGGTGGGCCGCCAGGCCAAGTGTCCCCGCAACCAGCGGGGAAGAGTCATGTGGCGACGGCGAGTTGAACGCCGCCGCAATTGTCGAGGCGGCTCGACCGCCGGCGTGGGAGGGCCCACCGGGAAGGATGGTGCGGCGCCCTCTGCTGGCCACCCGGAGAGGGTGGTGGCAGCGCCCTCTGCTGGCCACCCGGAGAGGGCGGTGGCGGCGCCCTCTGCTGGCCACCCGGAGAGGGCGGTGGTGGCGCCCTCTACTGGCCACCCGGAGAGGGTGGTGACGGCGCCCTCTGCTGGCCACCCGGAGAGGGTGGTGGTGGCACCCTCTGCTGGCCACCCGGAGAGGGTGGTGGCGCCCTCTGCTGCTGGCCCACCGGAGTGCATGGTGGTGGCGTCCTCTGCTGCTGGCCCACCGGAGTGCATGGTGGTGTCTCAAAGGGCTGCACAAGACACAACGACATCCTCGGTACAGAGCCCACATAAGGGCAAGGAAAAACTCACCCCAGTGGGACGTCGATGTGAATGACTATGGTGGGTAACCCCCCCTCTAGGGGAGACCGAAAGCAATGGATGTCGAGTGGGTCTGACATCCATCCATCCATCCATTTTCTACCGCTTGTTCCCTTCGGGGTCGCGGGGGGCGCTGGAGCCTATCTCAGCTACAATCGGGCGGAAGGCGGGGTACACCCTGGACAAGTCGCCACCTCATCGCAGGGCCAACACAGATAGACAGACAACATTCACACTCACATTCACACACATAATATTGTGAAAGTCCAGTCCATAGTGGATCCCACATATCAGCGAAAGTCCAGTCCATAGTGGATCCAACATAATAGTGAGAGTCCAGTCCATAGTGGGGCCAGCAGGAAACCATCCCGAGCGGAGACGGGTCAGCAGCGCAGAGATGTCCCCAACCGATGCACAGGCGAGCGGTCCACCCCGGGTCCCGACTCTGGACAGCCAGCACTTCATCCATGGCCACCGGACCTGTGTAACTCCCCCTCCACAAGGTAGAGGGGGGCAGAGGAGAAAAGAAAAGAAACGGCAGATCAACTGGTCTAAAAAGGGGGTCTATTTAAAGGCTAGAGTATACAAATGAGTTTTAAGATGGGACTTAAATTCTTCTACTGAGGTAGCATCTCTGACTGTTACCGGGAGGGCATTCCATAGTACTGGAGCCCGAATAGAAAACGCTCTATAGCCCGCAGACTTTTTTTGGGCTCTGGGAATCACTAATATGGTACAATACGATCGGCAAGATAGGCTGGAGCTAGACCGTGTAGTATTTTATACGTAAGCAGTAAAACCTTAAAGTCACATCGTGATGAGGTGGCGACTTGTCCAGAGTGTACCCCGCCTTCCGCCCGAATGCAGCTGAGATAGGCTCCAGCACCCCCCTCGATCCCGAAAGGGACAAGCGGTAGAAAATGGATGGATGGATGGATAAATAATTAATAATCAATATAATTGGATATTAAGAATATGTGAAAGTTCGACTTCTACCTTGTTTACTTCCGTGACGACCTCCTTAAAGTTTTGTAATAAGTCAGAAATAACAAGCAGCTAAAATGCGTGTGGAGAGTGTGTTTTGCATTTTGCCCATTTCTGCTTCAACGTGCTTGCATCTACACTTCTTAAACTTGACTAAAAACCACTTTCTTGGTGTTGTTTAAAGCTAGCTTAGTGGTTCGCTTTATGATGATTTTAGAATGAATTATGTTAAAAAATGTGTCCTCCTGCCTTGTCGCTGATGGAGATATTGAAGGACCAATCCTTGCTGGAACGTCAATACCTCCATTCAGTTGATAACATATTTGCATCCAGTTTGTCAGATTTTTCCCATATTCATATGTTTTATTGGCGCTGCGTTGAGTCATGCTGCCAATACAATAGGAGTAAATTTCACACCCGTCGAGTCCCACAGTAAAACAATGTGTGGAAACAGCTGGACTCTTTCCAGCATTGTTAGCGGCCCGTCACATGTCCATTCCACAATGTCGCCGTCTCTTTACGATTGTGCAGAGAAGTCTGCTCTTTTTTCTTTTTTCCAGAAGTTTCTCTGACTCCCCGGTGGAGAGCGTCGTCTTGTTCGGACATGGCGGCCCAGCAGGCACAAGACATTGATACAACGTTGATTATATATGCACGTCCTTTCAAACTGACTTTCAAACAACGTTGCAAAATAGTTGTGTTTGTAAATTACACAACGTTGATGTCTGATCTACGTTGCTTGTTGGGAAATTACCAAATTTCAATGGTCAAATCAACGTTACAACTTGACATTGAATAAATGGCAAAAACATGTTGTTTCAACATTTTATTTGTGTTGTAGAATGTTGGTTGGCAAATGACCACATTTCAATGGTCACCTGACATTGAATAAATGTCATCGAAAACCATGTTGTTTTAACGTTGTATTTGTTTTGTACAATATTGATTGGTAAATGACCAAAATTCAATGGTCAAATCAATGTCAGAACCCAACATTGATTAATCGTTGTCAAAAAGCATGTTGTTTCAACTTTGTATTTATGTTGTGAATACAAATGTGAAAATTCAGCAATTTTGAATAAAAATAATCTAAAACTAGTGAAGTTAAATGGAAAATAACTTTATAGTATAAAAGTATAGTTGAGAAATTACCAAATTTCAATGGTCAAATCAACGTTGAGAACTTGACATTGAATAAACGTCATCAAAAAGCATGTAGTTTCAACGTTGGGTTTGAGTTGCTCCTAATTCAACAAGTGCTCAACATTGTTTCAATGTCTTGTGCCTGCCGGGAGCTGCCTGTCTAAGCAGACGCCTCGTCGCTGCACTTATCAGCCGACTGCACAGGCCTCCACGCCAACCGCCTCCTCCCCTTCTGCTGTAATGAAGTTAATTGCTATTAAACGAGGCCGCCGTTACCGTGAAATCATTAACACGGCGCCAGACGGCAGGTGGAGCGAGACCAATTATAGAGGACACAAGGAGCTTAAAAAAGTTGGGTCTTAAGTGCAATAATCCATTGTGGGGACGTGTGTTAACACTTATTGTAACATACTGTATCTTAAAAGGTACTTTTTGACTTCCTTGTATAGCTACTGTAGCTTATTATAACACTTTTCATCACACAAGCGTGGAACATCACCAAATGACTCCTTTACTGTAGTCACTAATAAACCGATAAAGTCAGACGCTATGTCAACACCTGTCAAAGATCCTTTATATCAGTGATTTTCAAACTATGGTTCCATTTAGTGGTACGTCAAAGAATCACTTGTTTTATGTTCCTATAATCCAACACAGCGTTACTGTTCAAACTGTTCAAAAATATTAAATATACTTGTTAGACAAAACCTCTGCCTTGTTTTTTAATGAATACTCAGCCCTACTACACTATTTCAATGTTGGTCATTATGGTGGTACTTGGAGAGCCACGTTTCTTCTGAGGTGGTACTTGGTGAAAATAGTTTGAAACCACTGCTCTTTGTTAAAGGACCCACTGCAATAATGATAGCTATTCAAAGATCCTCCATATATGACAAGAGCACTTGGTGTATTACGAGGACAAAGATCTTGAATGTGACAGGAGAGTCCCGCGGTTTTTGAGGATTTACGGCAAAAATACCAGTGAGAGATTTTCTACAGGAGCGCTCTGCTGTTTTATGAGACCAACTGCAAAAACATTCATCAAAGATTTTATATATAACACTTGTAGGAATCTTTTGCAAAACAGAAGCCCTCCATCCATTTTCTACCGCTTGTCCCCTTCAGGGTTGCGGGGGGTCACTGGAGCCTATCTCAGCTGCATTCGGGCGGTAGTCAAAGATCTTCTATTTGAGAGGAGACATTGTGCCATTTTTTATCTAATGTAAGAATGACAGTCAAAGGTTATCCATGTGACAGGAGTGCTCTGCTGTTTTTCAAGGATGTACCGGGAAAAACACCAGTCAAAGATTTTTTATTTGACAAAAAATGTTTACTGTTTTAGAAAATCTACTGAAAAAACGGCAGTTAAAATTTTCTATTTGACGGGAGGTCTCTTCTGTTTTTGAGAACCAAATGCAAAAATGCTAGTCAAAGATTCCCAGGTTGACAGGAGATTTTTGCTGTTTTTGATTATCAACGATAACAAATGCCAGTCAAAGATTCCCAGGTTGACAGGAGATTTTTGCTGTTTTTGAGTATCTACAATAAAAAATGCCAGTCAAAGATTCCCAGGTTGACAGGAGATTTTTGCTGTTTTTGAGTATCTACAATAAAAAATGCCAGTCAAAGATTCCCAGGTTTTCAGGGGATGTTGGCTGTTTTTGAGTATCAACAATACCAAAATGCTAGTCAAAGATTCCCAGGTTGACAGGAGATGTTTGCTGTTTTTGAGTATCAACGATAAAAAATTCTGGTAAATGATTCTACAGTATATGACAGGAGCGCGTTGTTGTTTTTTTAAAGATCTCTTGCAATAATGCAGGTCAAATATCTTCTATATGGCAGATGCACTTTGCTGTTTTTGAAGATCTCCTGCAAAATGTCAGTCAAAGATCTTCTATTTGACGGGGGACCTCTGCTGTTTTAGAGGATTCCATGCAAAAACGCTACTCAAATAGTCCCAAATTGAATAAAAAAATAAATATATATATACATATATTTTTTTTTTCCATAAAGAAATACAATCCTGTCTGCTTACGGACTGTATCCCTGCAGACTGTATTGATCTATGTTGATATATAATGTATATATTGTGTTTTTTATGTTGAATTAATAAAAATAAAAAATAAAAATAAAAATTTAAATGTATTTTTATTTTTTTATTTTTTTAAATTTCTTGTGCGGCCCGGTACCAATCGGTACCACTGCTCTAGAGAACAAAAGTGCACAGCTGTTTTTGAGAATCTACTGCAAAAACGCCAGTCAAAGATCCTCTGGTTGACTGGAGACCCCTGCTGTTTTCCAGGATCCAATGCAAAAACGCCAGTCAAAGATTCCCAATTTGACAAGGGATTGCTGCTGTTTTTGAGAATCTATGACATAAATATGCTACTCAAAGAGCCTTCTTCTGGCAGAAAATGTGTTTTGTTTTTAAGAATATTACATAAGAATGCTCGTCAAAGATTCTATATATCACAGGAGCGCTTTATAGTTATTTAAAAATCTCTAATATTGACAGTCAAAGATAATTTGTATACGATAAAAGTGCTCTGCTGTTTTTGAGAATCTAAAGCAAAAACGCTAGTCAAAATTTTCCAATTTGACAAGAGATTAATGCCAGTCAAATATTACAAAATTTACTAGAGATTTATACTGTTTTTGAATATCTACTGCAAAAAACGCCAGTCAAAGATCCTGTATCTGACTGGACCCAAGAAAACAGGTCAAATATTCTTTCTATGACTTGTGTGCTGTGTTGTTTTTAAATTCTCTCCGGTAATAATGCTAGTCAAAGATCCTCTATAGAACAGATGTGCTCTGGCGTTTTTGAGAATCTACTGCAAAAAAACGCAAGTCAAAGATCCTCTATTTGACTGGAGACCCCCGCTGTTTTAGAGGACCTAATACAAAAACACTAGTCAAAGATTCCCAATTTGACAAGATATTGCTGCTGTTTTTGAGGATCTGCTAAACAAATATGCTAATATCTGACAGGCTGTGCTGTTGTTTTAAAAGACATCTAGCAATAATGCTAGTCAAAGATCCTCTATAGGACAAAAGTGCTTTGCTGTTTTGGGAATCTACTGCAAAAAACCACCAGTCAAAAATCCTCTATTTGACTGGAGATCCCCGCTGTTTTAGAGGATCTAATGCAAAAACGCCAGTCAAATATTCCTAATTTGTCAAGAAATTGCTGCTGTTTTTTAAGATCTACTAGATAAATATGCTACTCAAAGATCCTCCTTATGACAGACAATTTATGTTGTTTTTAAGAATATTACATAAGAATGTGAGTCAAATATTTGACAGGAGCGGTTTATAGTATTTAAAAATGTCTAATATTGCTGGTCAAAGATCACTTTTATACGATAGAAGCGCTTTGCTGTTTTTGAGAATTTAAAACAAAAAGGCTAGTGAAAATCTCCCAATTTAACAAGAGATTACTCCTGTTTTTGAGGATCTGCTACACAAATATGCGAGTCAAATATTTATTTGACAAGATGTGCTGTTGTTTTTAAAAATCTCTGGCAATAATGCTCGTCAAAGATCTTCTATAGGACAGAAGTGCTCTGCTGTTTTTGAGAATCTACTTCAAAAAAATCGCCAGTCAAAGATCCTCGATTTGACTGGAGACCCCCGCTGTTTGAAGATCTAAGCAAAAACGCCAGTCAAACATTCCCCATTTGACAAGAGATTAAAAACGCCAGTCAAATATTCCTAATTTGTCAAGAAATTGCTGCTGTTTTTTAAGATCTACTAGATAAATATGCTACTCAAAGATCCTCCTTATGACAGACAATTTATGTTGTTTTTAAGAATATTACATAAGAATGTGAGTCAAATATTTGACAGGAGCGGTTTATAGTATTTAAAAATGTCTAATATTGCTGGTCAAAGATCACTTTTATACGATAGAAGCGCTTTGCTGTTTTTGAGAATTTAAAACAAAAAGGCTAGTGAAAATCTCCCAATTTAACAAGAGATTACTCCTGTTTTTGAGGATCTGCTACACAAATATGCGAGTCAAATATTTATTTGACAAGATGTGCTGTTGTTTTTAAAAATCTCTGGCAATAATGCTTGTCAAAGATCTTCTATAGGACAGAAGTGCTCTGCTGTTTTTGAGAATCTACTTCAAAAAAATCGCCAGTCAAAGATCCTCGATTTGACTGGAGACCCCTGCTGTTTGAAGATCTAAGCAAAAACGCCAGTCAAACATTCCCCATTTGACAAGAGATTGTTGCTGTTTTTGAAGATCTACTACATAAATATGCTACTCAAAGATCCTCCTTGTGAGAGAAAATGTATCTTATTTTTAAGAATATTACATAAGAATGTGAGTCAAATATTTAATAGGAGTGCTTTATAGTTTAAAAAAAATCTAAAATGTTGCTAGTCAAAGATAATTTCTACACAATAGAAGAGCTTTTCTGTTTTTGAGGATCTAAAGCAAAAACGCCAGTGTAAGATTCCAAATTTTACGAAAGATTGCGGCTATTTTTGAGAAACTACTACATCAAATATGCTAGTCAAAGATCCTCTATAGGACAGAAGTGCTCTGCTGTTTTTGAGGATCTACTATACAAGTATGCTAGTCAAAGATCCTTTATAGGACAGAAGTGCTCTGCTGTTTTTGAGGATCTACTGCAAAAACGGCAGTCTAAGATTCCCAATTTGAGGAAAGATTGTGACTGTTTTTGAGGATCTACTATACAAATATGCTAGTCAAAGATCCTCTATAGGATAGAAGTGCTCTGCTATTTTTGAGTATCTACTGCAAAAGCGCCAGTCTAAGATTCCCAATTTGACAAAAGATTGCGGGTGTTTTTGAAGATCTACTACACAAATATGCCAGTCAAATATCTTCTATAGGACAGAGGTGCTCTGCTGTTTTTGAGGATCTACTACACAAATATGCCAGTCAAATATCTTCTATAGGACAGAGGTGCTCTGCTGTTTTTGAGGATCTACTACACAAATATGCCAGTCAACGATCCTATATAGGACAGGACTATCAGTAGAGAGTCTAGTCAATAGACCGTAGCTTTAGTGTTACCTAAACGAAGACTGGCCAATGATGACGCACGCCCTCGCCGCAGCGTTCAAGGTGTGTCGAATCAGCAGAAAAGACTTACAGCAACACGACAAGAAGAAGAAGAAGCCTCCAGGGGAAGAGGCGACAGATTCAAATAAGCACATCAATCACCCCGCTAGGTGTGCAATGGCAGCAAGAAGACGCCGTAGGTGAAGTCAGGTGTTCACCATCATGGAGTGTGTGTGTGCGTGTGTGTGTGTGTGTGTGCGCGTGCAGATTCCGATGTTTCTGAGACATGGTCTGGCTCCGCATCAGAAGCCTTCAGCTCGTCCAAAATCAATCATGTTCTTGTCTTATGGAAACAAAATTTTCATGAACATATGTGAAGTATGCACGCTGTGGAACGCATGACTTGATGATATCATCGCATCACTGCCCAGCCTGCGGGTGGCTCTCCAAGCAAAGCCAGTCCATAATTCATATTTCAAAAACTGCTGTTTGTGTTACGGTACAGAGGGAAGAAGAAGACGGCACATAATGCAGGACATCGTTTTAGCTCTATTTATTAAATAACAATATTATGACGTGTGTAACTAATCCAAATATGTCTGGTGTGCGACTGTGTGTAGCGATTAGCTGAGTGTTATCAGCAGTGTTGAGCAAGAGGCGGAAGTCCAAGGGGACAAAGCAGGCTCGAAGGTCCAGAGACAGGTAGGAGGTCAGGGGCAAGAGTGAGGCGTCAAAAGTCTGTGTCCAGGCGGGAGGTCGAGATCCAAAATGGGCAGCCAGGGAACCAGAGGGGAACACAGGGAGACGAGACACACAGCTCGTAATCAGGGGACGGAGGAATGCTGCTGGAACGACACAACACAGGACACAATGAGCACAACAGGGAAGAACACAAAGAGCGAGAGAGTGAGCATAGAGCTTGACACGAGTTGGCTTACTGTACGGAACAGGAAACTACGTTCCTGCCCGGAACGCAGGTTTGCTCTGGCTTAAGAAGCCCAGGGAGCTAGTTAAGCGACAGGTGTTGAGTGCTGAATGATTGCGGATTTAACACAGCCGCCTGCTGCAGCCGGAGTGGCGCGCAAGTGCGTGCTTGGAGGTGTGCTCAGGGCAGCGCACAGATGAATGCACATTGGGATGTGCCCGGGCCGTGACAATTTGAGCCGGACCACGGACTGTTTTTGAGGAGCTACAAAAACACATGTCAAAGATTGTTTATGTGACAACAGTGAAAACACATTGAAAAAAGGCTGTGAGAAGCTATCAAAAGACACCATGTTGGCGTCGTTGAGCTGTTTTGGGACGGCGTGGGCGTACAACGTCACGTGGCTTTAGCTCAGGTGAAAGAATGTGTGGTGTCTAGCTGGTTTGGATGGAAGTAATACGGCCTTTGACCTCGGTTAACTATGATTTGGCAATAAAACAGGGATGCAAACATAAAATAAATTAAAGATAGTCCAAGGTTGATTCACAAGAATCAACTAATGCAATCCAGATAGTTTTCCTATTAGTTTGCTAGCTAGCCTATTAGTCGCTAGTGGCTAACTAGTCTATTAGTCACTAACTAGCATAATATTTGTTAGCTAGTCTATTAGTCACTAACTAGCGTAGTATTTGCTAGCTAGCCTATTAGTTGCTTGTTGCTAACTAGTCTATTAGTCACTAACTAGCATAGTATTTGTTAGCTAGTCTACTAGTCACTAACTAGCATAGTATTTGCTAACTAGTCTATTAGTCACTAAGTAGCATATTAGTTGCTAGCTAGTCTATTAGTCATTCAATCAATCAATCAATGTTTACTTATATAGGCTTAAATCACAAGTGTCTCAAAGGGCTGCACAAGCCACAACGACATCCTCATCTAAGATCCCACATCAGGGCAAGAAAAAACTCAACCCAATGGGATAACAAAGAGAAACCACTAACTAGCATATTAATTGATAGCTTGTATATTAGTCACTAACTAGCACATTTGTTGCTAACTAGTATATTAGCCACTAACTAGCATGTTAGTTGCTAGCCGGCCTATTAGTCGCTAGCTAGCCTATTCGTCGCAAGCTAGCCTAATAGTCACTAACTAGCATATTGTTGCTAGCTAGCCTATTAGTCACTAGCTAGCATGTTTGTTGCTAGCTGGCCTATTAGTCACTAGATAGCCTGTTAGTTGCTAACTAGTGTATTGGTCACTAACTAGCATATTATTTGCTAGCTCGTCTATTAGTCACTAACTAGCATATTATTTGCTAGCTAGTCTTTTAGTCACTAACTAGCTTATTATTTGCTAGCTCGTCTATTAGTCACTATATATATATATATATATATGTATATATATATATATATATATATATATATATATATATATATATATATATATATATATATATATATATATATATATATATATATATATATATATATATATATATATATATATATACATATATATATATACATATGTATACATACTAGGGCTGCAGCTAACGATTAATTTGATAATCGATTCATCTGTCGTATGTGGTATGTGGGCTTGTATTAAGCCTCAGGGAGTTGAACGCCCCTGCCTTACATAGTTCCGGGTCACCCTTGGGCAAGGTGTAGCACCCGAATGCCCCCCCACCCCCACATCAGGGTTACGATACCCCCCATGAACCAAACAAAAAGAGGATGCGATACCCGGCCCGGAGGAAGCCCGAGGCCCTCCTCCGGAGCTAGGCCCAGAGGTAGGGCTCGTCAGCAAGCGCCTGGTGGCCACGGAGCCCGGCCGGGCACAGCCCGAAGAAGCTACGTGGACACACCATCTTCTCCGCCACGTGGGCCCACCACCCGCGGTCGGAACCAGTGGGGTCGGGTGCGGTGTCAAGTGGATGGCAGTGAAAGTGGAGGCTCCAGGCGGACCAATTCGGGGCAGCAGAGGCTGACTTTCGGGACGTGGAACATCTCTATGCTGGTGGGGAAGGAGCCTGAGCTGGTGCGAGAGGTGGAGCGCTACCGGTTGGATCTGGTGGGGCTTACCTCTACGCATAGCAAGGGCTCTGAAACCACACTCCTGGACAAGGGATGGACCTTGTTCACTTCTGGAGTTGCTCAGGGTGTGAGGGCACAGGTGGGTGTGGGGATACTCACGAGTCCCCGGCTGAGTGCCTGTACGTTGGAGTTCACCCCGGTGGACAAGAGGGTCGCCTCCCTTCGCCTTAGGGATGGAGGGGGGGAAAACTCTGACTGTTGTTTGTGCGTACGCACCAAACAAGAGTTCAGAGTATTCGGCCTTCTTGGATACCTTGCATGGAGTCCTGTATGGAGCGCCGGCAGGGGATTCCATAGTCTTGCTGGGGGACTTCAACGCACACATGGGCAATGACAGTGATACTTGGACTGGCGTGATTGGGAGGCACGGTCTCCCTGATCTAAACCTGAGTGGTGGATTGTTATTGGACTTCTGTGCTAGTCACGGACTTGCGATAACAAACACCATGTTCAAGCATAAGGATGCTCATAGGTGTACCTGGTACCAGAGCACCCTAGGCCAAAGATCAATGATCGATTTTGTAATCGTATCAGCTGATCTGAGGCCGTATGTTTTGGACACTCGGGTGAAGAGAGGGGCTGAACTGCCAACTGATCACCATCTGGTGGTGAGTTGGGTTGGATGGCGGGGGAACCTCTGGACAGACCTGGCAAACCCAAGCGTGTAGTGCGGGTGAACTGGGAACGTTTGGAGTAGTCCTCTGTCCGGAAGGACTTCAACTCCCACCTCCGGCGGAACTTCTCTGCCATCCCTGTGGAGGTTGGGGCATTGAACAGGAATGGGCAATGTTCAAAGCCTCTATTGATAAAGCTGCAGCTGCGAGCTGTGGCCAGAAGGTCTTAGGTGCCTCAAGGGGCAGTAACCCTCGAACACCCTGGTGGACAGTGGTGGTCAGGGAAGCCGTCCGACTGAAGAAGGAGTCCTACCAGGGTATGCTATCCCAGGGGACTCCGGAGGCAGTTGCAAGGTACCGACAGGCCCGAAAGGCAGCGGCCATGGCTGTGGGCGAGGCTAAGCAGAGGGTGTGGGAGCAGTTCGGGGAATCCATGGAGAAGGACTATCGGGCGGCACCAAAGCTGTTCTGGAAGACAATACGGCACCTCAGGAGGGGGAAGCAGGGAACCATCCAAGCTGTGTACGGCAAGGATGGGACTTTGCTGACTTCAAGTGAGGAAGTCGTAGGGCGTTGGAAAGAGCACTTTGAGGAACTCCTGAACCCAAATACATCAGACACACCCTCCCTGATAGGAGCAGGGCCTGAGGATAATGGGGGATCGACGTCGATCTCTCGGAGTGAAGTCACTGAGGTAGTTAGACAACTCCACAGTGGCAAAGCTCCGGGGGTTGACGAGATCCGTCCAGAAATGCTGAAGGCTCTGGGTGTTGATGGGCTGTCTTGGTTGATACGCCTTTTCAACATTGCGTGGAAGTCTGGGACAGTGCCGAGGGAGTGGCAGACTGGGGTGGTGGTTCCCCTTTTCAAAAAGGGGGACCAGAGGGTGTGTGCTAATTACAGGGGTATCACACTACTCAGCCTCCCTGGGAAAGTTTACGCCTAGGTACTGGAAAGGAGGGTCCGGCCGATAGTCGAACCTCAGATTCAAGAGGAGCAATGTGGATTCTGTCCTGGTCGTGGAACAACTGACCAACTCTTTACTCTTGCGGGAATCCTGGAGAAGGCCTGGGAGTATGCCTATCCAGTCTACATGTGCTTCGTGGATTTGGAGAAGGCGTATGACCGGGTCCCCCGGGAGATCTTGTGGGAGGTGCTGAGGGATTACGGAGTGAGGGGAACCCTGCTGAGGGCCATCCAATCTCTGTACAACCAAAGCGAGAGTTGTGTCCGGGTGCTTGGATGTAAGTCGGATCCGTTTCCGGTGGGGGTTGGTCTCCGCCAGGGCTGCGCTCTGTTACCTATCCTGTTTGTGATTTTCATGGACAGGATTTCTAGGCAGAGTCGTGGCCATGGCGGAGAGGGTATACGTTTCGGGAGGCTAAAGGTTGCGTCACTGCTGTTTGCAGATGATGTGGTCCTGATGGCACCTTCGGTTCGTGACCTTCAGCTCTCACTGGATCGGTTCGCAGCCGAGTGTTCAGCGGCTGGAATGAGGATCAGCATCTCCAAATCTGAGGCCATGGTTCTCAGTAGGAAACCGATGGTTTGTACAGTCCGGGTAGGGGACGAGACTCTGTCCCAGGTGGAGGAGTTTAAGTATCTCGTGGTCTTGTTCACGAGTTAGGGAAAGATGGAGAAGGAAATCAGCCGGAGAATCGGAGCAGCTGGGGCAGTATTCCAGTCTCTCTGCCGCACTGTTGTGACGAAACGAGAGCTGAGCCAGAAGGCAAAGCTCTCGGTCTACTAAGCAATCTACATTCCTACTCTCACCTATGGTCATGAAGTGTGGGTAATGACCGAAAGAATAAGATACAAGCGGCCGAAATGAGTTTCCTCAGAAGGGTGGCTGGCATCTCCCTTAGAGATAGGGTGAGAAGTTCAGTCACCCGAGAGAGACTCGGAGTAGAGCCGCTGCTCCTTCGCTTGGAAAGGAGCCAGCTTAGGTGGTTCGGGCATCTCGTGCGGATGCCTCACGAGCTCCTCCCTAGGGAGGTCCTCGTTGCACGTCCCACTGGGAGGAGACCCCGCGGCAGGCCAAGGACCAGATGGGGGGATTACATCTCCTCTTTGGCCTGGGAACGCTTCAGGATTCCCCAGGAGGAAGTCGCAAATGTTGCTCTGGTGAAGGAAGTCTGGGGGTCTCTGCTGGAGCTGTTGTCCCCGCGACCCGATTCCGGATAAGCGGTTGAAGATGGATGGATGGATGGATTCATCTGTCGATTATTACTTTGATTAATCGATTAATAATCGGATAAAAGAGACAAACTACATTTCTATCCTATCCAGTATTTTATTGGGGAAAAAACAGCACACTGGCACCATACTTATTTTGATTATTGTTTCTCAGCTGTTTGTAAATGTTGCAGTTTATAAATAAAGGTTTATTAAAAAAATAATAATAATAATTTTAAAAAAATTGTATTAAAAAAAAAAAATCTCTGCGCATGCGCATAGCATAGATCTAACGAATCGATGACTAAATTACTCGGTTTTAATCGATTTAATCGATTAGTTGTTGCAGCCCTAATACATACATAAGCAAAGCGCCTCATTAAAGCACAGAATCAATTTCCCACAAGTCTCCTGGGAGTCGGGATCGTCAGCGGCGGCAACGCTTAATTGGAAATCCATACAAAGGCAACACATACTTACACGTTAGCATTGTTTATGTTGCATTAGCACACTACTATGCCAGCGACTGGTTACTATGGCAACAGCTGCGGATAAGCCCATAAAACCAAGCGGCTGCTGCTTGCATGTGCAATAATAAGGACTAATTAGTGTATGTTAATATTGTCAAGATAAACAATCCATATTTATATATATATATATATATATATATATATATATATATATATATATATATATATATATATATATATATATATATATATATATATATATATATATATATATATATATATATATGTATATATATATATATATATATATATATATATATATATATATATATATATATATATATATATATATATATATATATATATATATATATATATATATATATATATATAAATATGTATAAATATATATATATATATATATATATATATATATATATATATATATATATATATATATATATATATATATATATAAATATGGATTGTTTATCTTGACAATATTAATATATATATATATATATATATATATATATATATATATATATATATATATATATATATATATATATATATATATACATATATATATATATATATATATATATATATATATATATATATATATATATATATATATATATATATATATATATATATATATATATATATATATATAAATATGTATAAATATATATATATATATATATATATATATATATATATATATATATATATATATATATATATATATATATATATATATATATATATATATATATATATATATATATATATATATATATATATAAATATGGATTGTTTATCTTGACAATATTAACATACACTAATTAGTCCTTATTATTGCACATGCAAGCAGCAGCCGCTTGGTTTTATGGGCTTATCCGCAGCTGTTGCCATAGTAACCAGTCGCTGGCATAGTAGTGTGCTAATGCAACATAAACAATGCTAACGTGTAAGTATGTGTTGCCTTTGTATGGCTTTTCAATTAAGCGTCGCCGCCGCTGACGATCCCGATTCCCAGGAGACTTGTGGGAAATTGATTTTGTGCTTTAATGAGGCGCTTTGCTAACAACTCCCATTCGTCAGTGGGAGAGAAAGCTGCGCAGGAACATAAGCAACTGTGATTTGTTTACTGCGCTCGTGCTTCTTCTTCCCCAAGCATGCCTCCACGCCGGAAGTTACTGCTAACGCAAACATAGCTGCTTTTGTGTGAGGTCTGAGCGGGGGTCAGGACTTGTCGTACCGGTACTAAAACAAGTCAGGACTGTCACGTCACATTCCTGGCTTCTCTTACTCGACGGTCACATGAAGACTTCAGCTTTAACGTTCTGATCCTTGTTTAATCTTAACCATTCTGACCACATTGTTAGTAGTAGCAGGAGAGTGGAAAACAACTCGGCTTTGTTTACTTCATTGTGTTTCATTGTGTCCATTAAACCATAACCAGTTGTAGTTACGATCCCAAAGTATGTGAAAATACCCTCTAAACATCACAAAATGCCACAAATTCAGACGACCATTTTGGATATTCCTTTCCGAATATCCGTAGATTCTACGTCATTATGCTTCTGTACTCTGACCATATTATTAGATCAGTCATACTGGAAAAACGCAAACATTGAAAAGATACTTGACAATCCACATACGCTCGGCTTTTTTGATGCATTCGAAATTGTTTATTTACAATTAAGTTAACAGATTGAAGGTCCTCTAATGCTACCATTAGCATGTTCAATTGTTTAAGCTAATTAAGAGTCACATGTTGTTACTTGGCGCTATTTTGTGAGAATGCTATCTGTTAGCGTGTTAACACGCTAACTTTTTAAGGTGATTGGATAAAGTGTCTGTCAGCGTCCATCATTATCCTGACGGAGGAAAAACACCTTGTCCAGCAAGAAGAACCTTCTGTCGGGTTCCTTCAAACTCAGCAAACCTCTAATCTCAGTAAGATCGGACCCCCTGCTCTCCACAGTCAAACACAGTTGTCCTTTTTACCAAACAATTTGGTGTTGCTCAATTAGTCGTGATCCCGTTGTTGGCCTCATTTTGTTTTATTGTAAGTGTCACGACGGGGGGATTTTCGCAGTTTACTGCAAAAATAACAAAAACATAATCCACACCACAGATCATGACAGAGTCTACCACCCTTAAGGACAGATACTAGATGTCCAAAAACAAAAACAAAAAACAAGATCAAGAGTCATGGGAGGGCGGGGGGAGGGACGACTTGGCGGTGGGTCGCCAGACCAAGTGACACCCCGCAACCAGTGAGGGAGAGTCAGGTGGCGGCGACGCGTTGAACGCCGCTGCACTTGGCGAGGCGGGCGACCCAGGAACGGCCAGATGCGTGGCCGACGGGGAGTTGGGTGCACTTGGCGAGGCGGGCGACCAGGAAACGTCCATGGCTGACGAAGAGGTGGGTGCGTCATTGGCGTGGCAGGCGTGGAAGCAGGGCGCGTCGTCGGCGTGGCAGGCGTGGAAGCAGGGCGCGTCGTCGAGGCAGACGGGTAAGCAGCGGACGAGGCAGGCGTAAATGCCTAAGACCACGAGGCAGGCGTGGGTGCGGCAGACAGCGCTTGGGGTGGTGCGGCAGACGGCGCTTGGCGTGGAGCTTGCCGTGGAGCTTGGCTTGGAGCTTGGCGTGGAGTTACGACTGGAGCTGGCCGTGGAGCTGCGACTGGAGCTGGCCGTTGAGCTGCGACTGAATCTAGCCGCAGAGCAGCGACTGGAGCTAGCCGTGGAGCAGAAACTGGAGCTAGCCGTGGAGCAGCGACTGGAGCTAGCCTTGGAGCAGGTGCAGGATCTAGCCGTGGAGCAGGAAGGGTCGCTAGCCGTGGAGCAGGAAGGGTCGCTAGCCGTGGAGCAGGAAGGGTCGCTAGCCGTGGAGCAGGAAGGGTCGCTAGCCGTGGAGCAGGAAGTGTTGCTAGCCGTGACTTTGGCGGAGGTGGCCTCGCTGGAGGTTGTGGCTTGACATGCCGATGGACTGGTGGTGGTGGACGGGCCGGAGGTTGCTGCCTGGCTGGACGCAGTTGAGTCACCCCACTAGCACAGCTACCGGCCCTAGGCCCCCTCTCAAGGAGCGGATACCATCCATCTCCTTGCGGTGTGGAACTGTCTTTAGGGGTGGGTGGAGGGAGGACAGGAGGGGGGTAGACTCCTCCCCTTTAAATTGTCCAAAATGTATTTTTGTATCACCCACCTGAGGTTGTGTGGGCAGACAAAAACAAAAGGTCCGTGAGGTGGACGGGGCTTGAGTCTTGGGGGGCGACTGACAAAAAAAAACAGAATTCAGAAGAAAGAAAAAATCCTGGTCCATGACGTCATCAGCAGAGGACGGGGTAACGTCACCGCAAGGCGGCCGGGCTGCCTGCCGCTTGCTTCGGTCCGGAGGAGGAGGGGCTTGCGGGAGCGACGCGTCCTGACGGCTAGGAGAAGCCCTTCTGGACTGCTTCCGTCTTTGCCGACGCGTCCGGTACTGCGGTGGCGCACTAACGTCCCCGGGCCACAGAGAGCTGATGGGGATCAACTTGCCATTAGGACCCCACATCAGGTCCTGGCGCTCCATAGCACGTAACACCTCCCACGTGCCTTCATCCATCTCCTCTAGGTTAGCTGCGGGAAAACTGACGGCTGGCTTCGTTCTGTCACTACTGGGGGGTTTTCGCAGCTTGTTCTCCCAGGAAGCAAAACTGACGGCTCCAGGCAAACAACAAAAAGGCAAACGTGCCGACTGCACGAGAGGCTAAGACTTAGCATAGGCTATGGCATGAAACAAACAAAACTTACTTGGTATAGGCGTGACGCAAACAATGAAGCCAGGGCGAGTGATCAGGCTTAAAAAGTGTCTCTTGATTACAAACAGGTGTGTCTCGAACGCAAGAGGCAGGTGAAAATCAAAAAGGAACCATGGTGACTAAACTCAGGAGGAGCACAAACAGGAACTAAAGGAGTCCAAAACAAACAGAAAATAACAAAAACATAATCCAGACCACAGATCATGACAGTAAGCATTCACACATGGTTTTCTACACAAAAATGCATCTATTTATTCTTCTTCTTCTCCAGATTTTGGGGCGCTCTACTTTCCACATCCGATTCAAACCATTCCATTTCCCAGAATTCCAGGTTTCACGGGACATTTTTCCACATTCAAAATTAGTTGGTCATTTTTCAGTCTTATACCATTTCCACATTTTTGAACCGATTCAAACCATTACACCTTCAACATATTCCACTCATCCTGGACATTAAAACTAATGCTGATTTTTTTTAATTCTATAAAATTCCAGGAATTCCCAGAATTCCCGTTTTTCAAACACTTATTTCACCTTTCTTCTGTCAACAAGTCTTTCCACATTTTTCAACCCACTTCAACCGTCCCACCGTCAAATCATTCCTCTTAATAAGGAAAAAACACATAGTTGTTTTTTGAACTGGAAAAATTCCTGTTTTTTCCGAAATTCCAGGAATTCCGTAATACCATTTCTCGATTAAAAATGTTTCCACGTCAACATTTCTCGACCGATTTAATAAATTCCAACACCAGAGCAATCAAATGTTTTAGCATTTTCGAAAAAAACTAGTTTTTACTGAAATTCCCAAATTTCCATGAAATTCCCATTGAAAAGAATGAGACATTTTTCAAAGTTCCACAACTCCCACATTTTTTATCCCATTCGAAACGTTCCAACTTTAAAGTATTCAGCCTGTTCAGGAATTGTGTGCTTCCTTCCAACAATTACAAAATAATTCCCGGATTTTCTAGAATTCCCAGTTTTTTGGAATATTATCCTCATTCAAAATTAATTATCTATTTTTCAAACTTCCACATTTCCCACATTCTTCAACCGATTCAAACCATTACACCTTCAACACATTCAATTTATCCTGGAAATTCAAACAACCATTTTTCCACATTCAACAAATTTCCAGGAATTCCTGTTTTTTTCTAACCTTATTTCCAACCTTTTTTAGTGTGATGACTCCTTTCACATTTGTCAACCCATTTCAACAAAATATTCCTCTTAGTCAGGACAAAAAACCAAGTTGGTTTAAGAACTTGAAAAATTCCCGGTTTTCCCAAAATTCCGTAATACCATTTTTCAATTCAAAAACTGCTACTACTTCAACATTTCTTGACCGAATTTAACAATTCCAACACCAACCAATTTAGCTCATTCTGCACATTCATGCTCTTAATCATTTTCCAAAAAATCCTGCTTTTACCCAAATTCCAAAATTTCCAGGAAGTTCCATTTGAAATGAATGGGACATATTTACAAGTTGCACAATTCCCACATTTTTCAACCTATTCAAACGATTCCAACATCAACACATTCCACTCATCCTTGACATTTAAACTAACACTTTCCCAAGTTCCAAACCAAATTCTGGTTTTCCTGGAAATTCAAACTCTTCAACATTCAAACCATTCCAACATTCAAACTATTATTACATTCATACTACATTCTGTCAGCATTTCAGTTCAACTTCAGCATTGGAGCATTCACACGCCATTCCTTCAGAAATTGCCTCATCTAGTTAAATATAATTCCATGTTTAACTCTGTGTACATACATCTAGACTTAGACTTCCTTTTTATTGTCATTCAAATTTGAACTTTACAGCACAGATAAGAACGAAATTTTGTTACATAAGCTCATGGTAGTGCAGGATAAAAAAAAAAAAGCAATAAGGTGCATATATAAATAAATAAATATATATAAATAATATATATAATATATATATATAAAATAAATAAATATATATATATAAATATATATAAATAAATAAATAAATAAATAAATAAATAAATAAATAAATAAATAAATAAATAGATTACTGTTCAGATATATATATCTACTGATGCCTAGTCTGAACACATCCTCAGTGACCTCTTGGATTCACCGGGCGTTTCGGGTCCCTCAACTGGTCATACGCCCTCCTCCAAGTGACCCAACCAGGGGTGATCAAATCCCCCGGCTTGTGTCCAGACGGCTAGCTAGCTACCATGACTCCAAGGATCTCCTCTTTTGAGCCACAACCATCTCAAGGCCCTTTCCACCGCTTCCGTGGTACTGCGGATGGCTCTCCTCTTTCTCTCTCCATCGATGCCCAAACTGCTAAGGCTCTGACCAAGGAACGGCTGAAAATCCTCTGCATCCAACCTCCACAGGGAAACACCTTGCTCTCCACCCAGCCTGTTGACAGTCGCTGACCAGTCCTGCATACTTGGAGAGCTTCCTCTCGTAGGCTTCTTCCAGGCGATCTTCCCACGGGACTGTCAGCTCCAGCAGCACAGCTTGTTTAGTGGACTCAGACACAAGGACAATGTCTGGTCGCAGGGTGGTGACTGCGATATGGCTGGGGAACTTCAGCTGGTTTTCAAGGTCCACCAACAACTGCCAGTCTTTTGCAGACGTCAGGATGCCTGCTGATGATCTTCTGGCAGGAGTTGGCGTGTCCCCAGCTCTGACAAAGGCGATGGTTTTCTTGGAGGGGTGGAACTGTTTTGCCCATGCCAGTCCTGCGCTAATGGCTTCAGCGATGGTCTTCAGGACTTGATCATGCCTCCACCTGTACCTTCCATCTCCAAGTGCTTTTGTACAGCAACTGAGGATGTGTTCCAGGGTTCCTCGCTTGGAGCACAGTGGGCATGCTGGTGTCTCTGCTATGCCCCATGTGTGCAGGTTTGAAGGGCTTGGGAGCACATCATACACTGCCTGGATGAGAAATTTGATGCTTTGCGGCTCGGCTTTCCAAAGCTCAGCCCAGGTCCCTCTCCTCTCAACCGCATTCTTCCATCTTGTCCAAGCTCCCTGTTGCTTCATTCCAACAGCCTTGCAGGTTCTCGTCTCCTCCACTGCCGCTCTCACCTCATCCTGAACAAGACGTCGACCTTCATTCCCCCTGGTGTTCAGTTGGGGAGTTGGAAAGGATCCTAGCCCAGCTCGAGCCCATGTGACTACTCCAGCCAGGCTCCTATGCCGCAGCCTTGCATCTGTCTCTTGAACTGCTTCCTCTGCCCTCCATTTCCTGCCAGTCCTCACTTGGATCCCTGCTTTGGCCACCTTCGGATCGCTTGAGTCCCTGTACTGAACCACTTCTATGGCTCTAGTTACCTTAAATTCCTCCTCCAAGGATTTGAAAGGCAACTGCAGTTTGTTGCTCTTCCCGTAGAGTGCAATGCTACTCAGGCTCTTAGGTAGTCCCAGCCATCTCCGGAGGTGGTTGCTGACCCTCCGCTCTAGGATCTCAATTGTCGAGATGGGGAACGAGTAGACGAGGAGGGGCCACAGATTCCTGGGAAGAATGCCATGCTGGTAAATGCAGGCTTTAAACTTCGCAGGTAGGCCTGACTTGTCCACGGATTTCAGCCAGCCATCCAACTCAGCGTATGTAGACTGGATGGATGTTGTGTCTCTCAAAGAGCAGTCAAAAACCTTGCCCAAGCTCTTGACTGGCTTCTCTGAGATAGTTGGGATGGCCGTGCCTGTGATGTTAAACCGGAAATTGTCCTCCACCTTCCCCTTCTTCAGCACCATTGATCTGGATTTGGCGGGTTTGAAACGCATCCAGGCCCACTCCACCAACTTTTCAAGTCCCTTCAGAATCCAACGGCAGCCTGGGACTGATTCTGTCATGACTGTGAGGTCATCCATGAATGCCCTGATGGGCTGTTACCTTTGTCCGGAATTTGTGCGGGGCTTTCTGCACTCTGGCTCAGCAGAATTGGTGAGCATGTTCATGGCTAGTGAGAACAGTGTCACAGAGATAGTACACCCTGTGATAATACCAATCTCCACTTTGTGCCAACTGGATGTTGTTGCTCCGGAAGAGACCCTCATCCTGAAATTGCTGTAGTAATCAGCAATGAGGTCTCTACACCTGCTGGGTACATGATGTTTCATCAGAGTGAGTTGAACGAGCTTGTGCGGAATGGAGCCGAATGTGTTTGCCAGGTCAAGCCACAGTACTGATAGGTTGCCCTTGTTCTCTCAAGCCTCCCAAATGAGCTGCGTCACCACACCGGTATGCTCCATACATCCTGACATTCCTGAAATGCCGCCTTTCTGGACAGATGTATCAATGTAGGTGTTCTTTGCCAGGTAGGTACACAGTCGTTTGGAAACGGTGCTGAAGAAAACCTTTTCCTCAACACACAGCAGGGAGATGATGCGGAACTGGTCTAGCTGAGTGGAGTTTTCTTCCTTTGGGATCCATACCCCTTCCGCCACTCGCCATTGCTCAGGGATCCTCCCCCTTCTCCAGAAGACTCGCAGGATTTTCCACTGACTCTGCAGGAGTTTGGGACAGTGCCACACGGTCCCGGCGCAGAGCATGCCCTGGCTCTGCGGACAACCTCCCTGACTTCCTTTAGCTGCAGCTCCGACATGTCAAACTGCATTTCTGGTTCAGGGCGGTCTATGAGGTTGTTACACTCTCCCAACTCCTGATCTCTTGCGGGGTCACTGTACGTCTGCTTCAGATGTTGATCTATGTCTTCCTGCGAGGAGGCCAGTTTGCCACTGCGCTTCTGTCCCAGCAAATCCTTCGTGAACTTGAAGGGGTTAGCGATGAAAGCAGCACGTTTACTATTTAATTCTACATTTTATATTACAACATTATTCCATTTTAACTTTAAATATCTTGTAATTTAATTGACATGGTCAATAGTCATACAAGTAGGTATGGGTACCGAATTTGGTACTCTAATAGGTACTGACCGGATTCTATCTGTGCTACTGGGTACCATTCACGTAAAATCAAACGGTACCGTATTTTATTACCTTTGTTGCACGTGACGTCACGTCTGGTTGAAGACTCGGCACCGACTCAAGCACTTGGTGGGGAAACAAGTACTCAGCGTGGACTCTGCTGGTCGGCCTCGAGTTGCAATTTCCCTGCCAAAAGAAAATCAAGCATGCATACAAAAAACGCTTGGAAACACATTAAGGCTCCACTAGCCCAATGCTAATTTACATTGCATATGCCATATTGGTTAGCATTGCCGATTTTACATGATAATTTCAAATGGCATATTCAACTTAATGGCAAAGACTTATTCCTTGCTACCGCAACACGCCGTAGTCCAGAGCTAGTCGACTACACAAGTTTCAGGAGCCCAATGTCTCAGGGGCCGGACATAGGAATGTGGATGTTTCGTCAGAAAGTGCCTCCGCAGGCTATATTCCTTTGGGACTGCATTTACTTAATTATAAAGTCAAAAAATCGGCTTTCACACCGCATTGTCAATACATTCATTATTCTGCCCTCACTTCTCCTTTTCAGCATGAGAAGCTAGACAGATAGTTAACAGTATAAAGAAACAGAAGCTCCAGAAGTTTTGATAAAGATTGATGTTCCTTCTTTAGAATTGTTTTCCTTCCTCAGTTTTATTTCTTTACACTTCTTCCTTCATTTATGGCTTGCAAGACTGAAAATATAAACATAAAATAAACATTACAAAAGAATAACGTTCATTGTGTATTTTACATGAATAAAATAGAAAGTTTCGTGTCAAAATACAATTTACACATGTACAATTTAAACAACGTCCACATCAAACATAGCACACAATGAACGTGACTCATCGCAATTAAACCTAAGGTGAAGCATTATCGCCCTCTACTGGTCAAATTTAGCACTACATGTATTAAAAGAGCTTTGATCGCCACAAAATAACATGAACACGAATACAAAAGACATCACAAAGTCAGCAATTAAAAAAAAATAAATAAATAAATATCTACTTACAAAAATGTGACCAAGTTTCGTGATGAAGCTTCCAGGTGTGGATTTCTACTGTCGTTTTCCGCTTGTCTGCAACAGTGTCCGCCACTTAAAAGGTTCAACAGGAAACCATGACCAGGCCATCTCTGAATGCTGCCATCTTGTGGACAATGTTAGTAAATCAGATCATTGACCCTTGAAAGTACTTTTGAATCAAAGCACGGCATTTAATTATATGGCATAATCCAAACAACCTTCCCTAGTCATGGTGCAAAAATGGGAAACATTTTAAACACTCTCTCCGCACAAATCCATGTTTGCCGCATTTTAGCAGCTTGATATTTGTGATTGATTACAAAGAAGGTTGTCACTGAAGTAAACAAGGTAGGAATCAAACTTTCACATACTATAAATATCCAATTATTTATCCATTATATTAACTATATATCCATCATATTAATATAACATGTACACACACAAACACACGTTTATTTTAAGTTAAAGTACCAATGGTTGTCACACATATGTTTATATATATATATATATATATATATATATATATATATATATATATATATATATATATATATATATATATATATATATATATATATATATATATAAACATACAGTATGTAAATACGTTATGAAGAAGATTTTTGCAAACCTGACGTCGGAGCATAAATCTTCTGATGTTAAAGTTAAAAAAATAAATATATAATTGAAACACCTTCAAGTGTTGATATTTCCGGACTTTTAACTGTTTCCTTCCAACACATTCCATCTTTGCACTGGTGGAAATACTGACCTGTTGGCCCGCATGACAGCTGACGGCCGCCCTGGTCATCAATAACGATCAAAAATCCATCCTCCTCCGCTTTAAAACAAAGGTCTCGGAAGGACAAAGAGCTCCAGCGGGGAATAGTAAGAATTTCTCCTCAAAAATCTATAAAACATCTTGACGCTGAGCGATGTTGAAGTAATGTTCATCCGGAGACATGTTTCATGCGCACGTAGCACTCCGGCTGATAGGAGAAAGTAAACATCTGGAAGCTTTCACCTTTGTACATTAATCACACGGAAGGAATTTCATTCACAAAAGTCCTGAAAGAAAGAAAAAAAGAAAGAAAAAAGATCCCTATTACGGTATTTTACACCAGCTAAAAGACAACAAAAGACACAAACGTTAGCTAGCATAACGTGCGTTCGTTACGTCTCGTCTGGATTACTGTAACATATTATTTTCGGGTCTCCCTATGTCTAGCATTAAAAGATTACAGTTGGTACAAATGCGGCTGCTAGACTTTTGACAAGAACAAGAAAGTTTGATTATATTACACCTATACTGGCTCACCTGCACTGGCTTCCTGTGCCCTTAAGATGTGACTTTAAGGTTTTACTACTTACGTATAAAATACTACACGGTCTAGCTCCATCCTATCTTGCCGATTGTATTGTACCATATGTTCCGGCAGGAAATCTGCGTTCAAAGAACTCCAGCTTATTAGTGATTCCCAGAGCCCAAAAAAAAGTCTGCGGGCTATAGAGCGTTTTCTATTCGGGCTCCAGTACTCTGGAATGCCCTCCCGGTAACAGTTAGAGATGCTACTTCAGTAGAAGCATTTAAGTCCCATCTTAAAACTCATTTGTATACTCTAGCCTTTAAATAGACCCCCCTTTTAGACCAGTTGATCTGCCGTTTATTTGCTGCTCTGCCCCCCTCTCCATCGTGGAGGGGGAGCACAGGTTCGGTGGCCACGGATGAAGCGCTGGCTGTCCAAAGTCGGGACCCGGGGTGGACCACTCATCTGTGCATCAGTTGGGGACGTCTCTGAGCTCGGGATGGTCTCCTGTTGGCCCCACTATGGACTGGACTCTCACTATTATGTTAGATCCACTACGGACTGGACACTCACAATATTATGCTAGATCCACTCAAGGTCCATTGCACCGGTCGCCCAGGGGGTCCCCACATCTGCGGTCCTCCCCAAGGTTTCTCATTGTCCCATTTGGTTGAGTTTTTCCTTGCCCTGATGTGGGATCTGAGCAGAGGATGTCGTTGTGAGACACCCGTGATTTAGGGCTATATAAGTAAACATTGATTGATTATTGATAGCATAGCTACGTTAGCTACAATGCTAACATGTGTCACATTCCAACAACTGTAGGTCAGCTAACTAGCTTAGTGATTTGCTGAAGTAAAAGAAAAGTATCGAACTTAATGAGAATTTACTTACTTATCTTTTTTTTTTAAGTACATTTTGAAATAAAATTCCCCAAATATGTAATTAATAAAACAATAAAATAATATAAAACTTACTGAGAGCAAGCGTTCCCAACAGTGAACAACTGTGTTTTGCAAAATGTTTAGTTTTTTTGGTCCGGAATTTATAACTGACTATGTGACGGTGCCATAAATAGTAATAAAGTTGATCAACAATTCATTCAAAAAAAGCATTAAAACAGCAAAATACCTTATTGCACAATCTTTGCAGCCAATCGCTAGCTTACTATAACCGCAAACAATGATGCGGTATGCGCAATCAAGTGTGATAGTGGGACTTTCAAAATAAAATAACTGGAATACAAAAAATAAAATGTTTGTCATTTTCTAACAAATGTGTTTGTGGCCCAAAAGCACTTCACGGACCACTGATATAGAGGATCTTTGACAAGTGTTTTAGCAGCAGATTCTTGAAAACAGCAGACAGGGTCGTCAGCTAATGTTTGTGCACGCAGCTTAGTACTTCTGTGACATAGAAGATCTTTGACTCCAGTTTTTGCAGCAGATGCTTGAAAACATCAGTGCTCTCGAAACATTCGGTGGATTTTTGACCAGTGTTTTGGGGGCGGGTCCTTAAAAACAGCAGCTTGCTCCTGTCATATAGAGGAGTGGTTCTCAAACTTGTTCCACCAAGTACCACCTCAGAAAAAACATGGCTGTCCAAGTACCACCATAATGACCAACATTAAAATGCAGTAGCGTAGTAGGCCGGAGTATTCATTACAAAAAAAAGGGAAGAGGTTTTATTTGTAATATTTTTGGCCACTGTAGCATTACACACAGTTTGAACAGTTAATATGAATATTTAAAAGTAAAACACAAGTCACATAATCAAGTGCAGTTTTTTGTTGCACTAAGTGGAGCCCATGTACTACTAGTGGTACTTGTACTACAATTTGAGAATCACTGATCTAGAGGATCTTTGATCAAATTGAAAACAAAACCAGCCAT
>NC_084733.1:62315765-62328265 GCF_033978785.1 Entelurus aequoreus | reverse complement strand
CTTTTGCCTTTTATAGTAGAAGGTGCGGGTTCGATTCCCGGCCGGTGTAAAACCAAGCCAAAACCAAGCCAAAACTATTTGTGCAATTGTTTTGCTGGGTTGAGCCCAAACTGGGGGGAAAAATATGTATGTCATCATCCATCCATCCATTTTCTACCGCTTATTCCCTTCGGGGTCGCGGGGGGCGCTGGAGCCTATCTCAGCTACAATCGGGCAGAAGGCGGGGTACACCCTGGTCATCATACTCCACGTAACTTTCTGTCCAAAGTCTTCATCTCCTGGCACTCTAAGCAAAAAAAAAAACGCAACAGATGTGCAAATTTACATTTCGCTACCCCCTAGGGATGGTATTTCATTTTCGGTTCTTTATTGGTTCTCTCATCGATTTAAACGCTGTGAATACGTATGTATATTTAAATTCTTTTTTTTTTTTTAATACATTTGCAAAAATATTGTTTTTTAAAAACAATAAGTAATATTAATTTAATGAATAATAATAATAAATAATTGTGATGTTTTTTTTAAGTATGTTGATGGGACCTTGTTTCATAATATCCACAAAGAGCAGGTTGTATTGAATTTTTGTGCTGTTTTTTTTCTTTCTTTTCTGCACCATGACTAGGAAACGTTGTTTGGGTTGGGTCATATGAGTAAATGCAGTGCTGTATTTTCACGCCAGCACAGTTAATGGTTGAGTTACTTTTGTTGGCCTCTAGATGGCAATACAACGGCAGCTCCCAAACTATTACTTTAGGATATGAATATGGCCATATTGCTGAGTGAACTTGCGCCGTTTCGCGGGGCTTTAGTTTGTACACCCCAGTTATTAAGTACAGGCCAGAAGTTTGGACACACCTTCTTCTCAGTCAATGCGTTTTCTTTATTTTTATGACTATTTACATTGCAGATTGTCACTGAAGACATCAAAACTATATATGAACACATGTGGAGTTATGTACTTAACGAAAAAAAGGTGAAATAACTGAAAAAAATGTTTATATTGTAGTTTCTTCAAAATAGCCGCCCTTTGCTCTGATTACTGCTTTGCACACTCTTGGCTTTCTCTCGATGAGCTTCAAGCACACCTGTGAAGTGAAAACCATTTCAGGTGACTACCTCTTAAAGTTAGTCGAGAGAATGCCAAGAGTGTGCAAAAAAAGTAATTAGAGCAAAGGGTGTATGTATATATGCATATTTTTATATATCTATATATAAATATAAATATATATATATATATATTTTTATATACACATTTTTTTATACACATTTTATTTATCGTGATCTTACGTCACTTTACGTCTCTGGACAAAGTAAATATGCATGCAATGGCTGGTTTTGTTTTCAATTTGATCAAAGATCCTCTATATCAGTGATTCTCAAACTGTAGTACAAGTACCACTAGTAGTATGCGGGCTCCATTTAGTGCAAAAAAAACTGCTCTTGATTATGTGACTTGTGTTTTACTTTTAAATATTCATATTAACTGTTCAAACTGTGTGTAATGCTACAGTGGCCAAAAATATTACAAATAAAACCTCTTCCCTTTTTTTTGTAATGAATACTCCGGCCTACTACGCTACTGCATTTTAATGTTGGTCATTATGGTGGTACTTGGACAGCCATGTTTTTTCTGAGGTGGTACTTGGTGGAACAAGTTTGAGAACCACTCCTCTATATGACAGGAGCAAGCTGCTGTTTTTAAGGACCCGCCCCCAAAACACTGGTCAAAAATCCACCGAATGTTTCGAGAGCACTGATGTTTTCAAGCATCTGCTGCAAAAACTGGAGTCAAAGATCTTCTATGTCACAGAAGTACTAAGCTGCGTGCACAAACATTAGCTGACGACCCTGTCTGCTGTTTTCAAGAATCTGCTGCTAAAACACTTGTCAAAGATCCTCTATATCAGTGGTCCGTGAAGTGCTTTTGGGCCACAAACACATTTGTTAGAAAATGACAAACATTTTATTTTTTGTATTCCAGTTATTTTATTTTGAAAGTCCCACTATCACACTTGATTGCGCATACCGCATCATTGTTTGCGGTTATAGTAAGCTAGCGATTGGCTGCAAAGATTGTGCAATAAGGTATTTTGCTGTTTTAATGCTTTTCTTATATGAATAGTTGATCCACTTTATTACTATTTATGGCACCGTCACATAGTCAGTTATAAATATTGGGGGGAAAACTGCGGGGGACATGTGTTCATTCATAGTTTTGATGCTGTGGAGGGGGGTGTGGTCGGCGCGCCTCCTGCGGGAAGGGCGTGTGTATGGACCGGCTTCGAAGCAGCTGACAGGTGAGTGGATTGCCCAGCTGAGGCGGGTTATCTAATCACCTGTCTCCTTTTTCAGCAGAGGCCGAGGCCATGAGAGGGGAGAGGGGAGAGAGGAGAGCGCAGACACGAGCGAGCAGGAGGCCGCAAGCGAGACAGCCCTGAGTATTAAAAAGAAGCAAAATAAAAGACTTTGTTGCACCCTGGACTGCGGGTCCCGCCGTGTCTATCAGACCACAGAGAACCCACACACAAGAGACTTTCACAGATGCCTTCAGTGACAATCTACAATGTAAATAGTCATGAAAAAAAACGAAAAAATATTGAATGAGAAGGTGTGTCCAAACTTTTGGCCTGTACTGTATGTATGTATATATATATATATATATATATATATATATATATATATATATATATATAATATATATATATATATATATATATATATATATATATACATATATATATATATATCCACTTTCTACCGCTTGTCCCGTTTCGGGGGCGCGGGGGGGTGCTGGAGCCTGTCTCAGCTGCATTCGGTACACCCTGGACAAGTCGCCACCTCATCACAGGGCCAACACAGATAGACAGACAACATTCACACTCACACTAGGGCCAATTTAGTGTTGCCAATCAACCTATCCCCAGGTGCATGTCTGTGGAGGTGGGAGGAAGCCGGAGTACCCGGAGGGAACCCACGCAGTCACGTATTGTGAGGCAGACACACTTCCCATCTGCCACGGTGCTGCCTATATATATATATATATATATATATATATATATATATATATATATATATGTATGTGTGGGGAAAAAAATCACAAGACTATTTCATCTCTACAGGCCTGTTTCATGAGGGGTTTCCTCAATCATCAGGAGATTTTAATGGAAGCATTCACATACCATGGTTTGTATAGGGCCCAGAGCGGGTGGGTACAGGCAGGCATAGGGGCGTGGTGATTGGCTCATGTGTTACCTAGGAGGTGTTTCCTTCTGTGACGGCATGCTGATACAATTTCGCTGCGCTTGTTGAGGGATGACAGGTCTGGACGGTATATAATAAACAGTTTCTCTTTTAAGCATAGGTCGCATCTTTTATTACCACTGTTGTAAGGTGTGCTTACATATATATACATATTTATATATATATATATATATATATATATATATATATATATATATATATATATATATATATATATATATATATATATATATATATATATATATATATATATATAGGATCTGTTTGTCAACCTTCATTTTGGAACAAGTCTGGCCAAAAAAAAGCCAAAGAAAAAGCACATACACGCACAGTTTTGGAGCAACATTTTGTCAAATCAGTGGCCTAGTGGTTAGAGTGTCCGCCCTGAGATCGGTAGGTTGGAGTTCAAATCCCAGCCGAGTCATACCAAAGACTATAAAAATGGGACCCATTACCTCCCTGCTTGGCACTCAGCATCAAGGCTTGGAGTTGGGGGTTAAATCACCAAAATGATTCCCGGGCGCGGCGCCGCTGCTGCCCACTGCTCCCCAAGGGCATGGGTCAAATGCAGAGGACACATTTCACCACATCTAGTGTGTGTGTGACAATCATTGGTACTTTAATCTTAATCTTTTAATACTTGTGTATGTTTAGTTAACAAACAAACAGCGTGTCCGACCCAACAATAACACCTACTTTGATTGACAGCTGGCTGCTTTCCACCTGCACTTCACCGACAGGTCTGACTGGCCGCATGGAGCGCCCCTGTCCTCCCACACACACGCACACACACACACACACATGCACACACACACACTCCTTAAAAGTCATAAGACAGAGAATGTTGTCCGATGCGTTGTGTAAGAAAGCAGCAGCATGAGTTTCAGTGGGTGACATCATCACAAACATGCACAGGATGAGATGCTGTGGCCTTTCATGTGATCTCTCTCTCTCCCCGTGTGATGTGGCCAAGAAGCAGGCAGCCTCATGAAAGTGAGAGCGGGGTAAAAATAGCCAGGGGATGAAAAACGGGCAGAAAGTCGCCTTTCATCTGCTCCTTCAACGCACTTTTTTCGCTGTCTCCTCCATGCACAGAAAATGAAACGTGGTGCTGACAAGGCGGAAGATAATAGATAATAGATTACAGGCCGCCAGGGGGGATCGCTGCGGAAGTTAGCTATAGAAATGTAAATGACGCGAGCGTATGTGCTTTATGTAGGCCAGCTCATAGAACCACTGCAGTTTACTGCACTTTTTAACCTTGTATTGTTGCATGACAATGCATGGCCCCATGTTGCAACAATTCCTAGAAGCTGCCAATATCCAGCAACTTGGCATAGCCATTGAAGAGTGGACCAACATTCCACAGGCCACAATCGACAACCCGATCAACTCTATGCCAAGGAGGTGTGTTGGAAATGGTGCTCAAACCCAATACTGACTGCTTTTCTGACGCCCCTCCAGACCCCCAATGAAGCAAAACTGCACATTTCAGAGTGGCCTTTTATTGTGGTCAGCCTAAGGCACACCTGTGCAATAAACATGCTGTTTAATCAGCATCTTGATATGCCACACCTGTGATTTGGGATGGATTATCTTGGCAATTAAGAAATGCTCACTAACACAGATTTAGACACATTTGTCAACTATATTTGAGAGGACTAGGACATATATACATATATATACACATATATATATATCCATCCATCCATTTTCTACCGCTTGTCCCTTTTGGGGACGCGGGAGGTATATATATATATATATATATATATATATATATATGTCAAGACTAGGTCTATGGGGTGGTTTGCTCTCCCGTGGTGCAAAAGAATTGGAACGGACGTGGCGTGCAGGTAAAGACATATTTAATTATTACTATAAACTCAAACAAAAGGTACAAACAAAAGGCGCTCGCAGCGGAGGTAAAAAAAAACTTCACTAGGAAAAAACAAAAAGCGCGCACAATGGCGGAGAACTATGAACATTAAACAAACAAAAACTTACGTGACAAGAGATGAAACAAGAACTAACGTGACAAGGAACTGTGGACATGGCATGAATGGGTGATGTCGCCAGCACGAACAACAGAAACAGAAAAGCCTATATAGTGACATGAAAAGTGAAAACAGGTGCGTGACTAACTATGAACAGGTGCATGACATGACTGTGAAAACGTGAGACAGGTGTGTGTGAGACCAAACGTGGAACAGGTGAAACTAATGGTTGCTATGGTGACAAACAAAACCAGGAAGTGAAACAAGGAACTAAGGAAGTGTCCAAAAAACAAAACAGCACATGGCCAAACAAAAACATGAACACAGACATGACAGAACCCCCCCCTTACGGACAGATCCCAGATGGCCAAAAACAAAAAACAGGATCAAGAGTCATGGGAGGGAGGGAGGGGGACATGGCGGTGGGTCGCCAGACCAGGTGTCCCCGAATCCACCGGGGCAGAGTCAGGTGGCGGCGGCGGGTAGACCGCCGCTGAACCTGACGAGGTGGGCGACCTGGGAATGGCCACATTCGTGGCAGACGAGGAGGTCGGCGCACCTGGCGTGGCGGACGCCCATGGAATGGCCACATCCTTGGCCGACGAGGAGGTGGGCGCGTTGTCGTGGCAGGCGGCGAAGCTTGGCGTGGTGCGTCAGGCGGCGAAGCTTGGCGTGGTGCGTCAGGCGGCGAAGCTTGGCTTGGTGCGTCAGGCGGCGAAGCTTGGCTTGGTGCGTCAGGCGGCGAAGCTTGGCGTGGGGGGTCTTTGTCTTGGCGTGGGTGGTCTTGGCCTTGGCGGTCTTGGTCTTGGCAGCGTGGGTCATGGTCTTGGCAGCGTGGGTCTTGGTCTTGGACTTGGCGTGGTTGGTCTTGGCGTGGTTGGTCTTGGCGTGGCGGTGCTTGGACTTGGTCTTGGTCTTGGTCACTTGGCGGGTCTTGGTCTTGGTCACTTGGCGGGTCTTGGTCTTGGTCACTTGGCGGGTCTTGGTCTTGGTCACTTGGCGATTCTTGGTCTTGGTCACTTGGCGGGTCTTGGTCTTGGTCACTTGGCGGGTCTTGGTCTTGGTCACTTGGCGGGTCTTGGTCTTGGTCACTTGGCGGGTCTTGGTCTTGGTCACTTGGCGGGTCTTGGTCTTGGCTTTGGTCTTGGCGTGGGGCAGCCACGGGCGGCACTTGGCGGCGTGGGGCAGCCACGGGCGGCACTTGGCGGCGTGGGGCAGCCACGGGCGGCACTTGGCGGCGTGGGGCAGCCACGGGCGGCACTTGGCGGCGTGGGGCAGCCACGGGCGGCACTTGGCGGCGTGGGGCAGCC
This sequence comes from Entelurus aequoreus, assembly GCF_033978785.1. Lineage (NCBI taxonomy): Eukaryota > Metazoa > Chordata > Actinopteri > Syngnathiformes > Syngnathidae > Entelurus > Entelurus aequoreus. The sequence continues at coordinate 62,321,700 of NC_084733.1, read as the reverse complement.
ACGGGCGGCACTTGGCGGCGTGGGGCTGCGACGGGCGGCACTTGGCGGCGTGGGGCTGCGACGGGCGGCACTTGGCGGCGTGGGGCTGCGACGGGCGGCGCTTGGCGGCGTGGGGCTGCGACGGGCGGCGCTTGGCGTCGTGGAGCAGGTACTGGTGGCGCTTGGCGTGGAGCAGGTACTGGTGGCGCTTGGCGTGGAGCAGGTACTGGTGGCGCTTGGCGTGGAGCAGGTACTGGTGGCGCTTGGCGTGGAGCAGGTACTGGTGGCGCTTGGCGTGGAGCAGGTACTGGTGGCGCTTGGCGTGGAGCAGGTACTGGTGGCGCTTGGCGTGGAGCAGGTACTGGCGGCGCTTGGCGTGGAGCAGGTACTGGCGGCGCTTGGCGTGGAGCAGGTACTGGTGGCGCTTGGCGTGGAGCAGGTAGATCTTGGCATGGTCGAAAAACTGGTGGTGGTGGTCGTGCTGGTGGCTGTGGCTTGGCAGGTCGGAAGACAGGTGGTGGGGGTTGTGCTGGAGGCTGTGGCTTGGCGTGACGAAAGACTGGTGGTGGTGGTCGTGCTGGAGGCTGTGTCTTGGCGTGACGAAAGACTGGTGGTGGGGGTCGTGCTGGTGGCTGTGGCTTGGCAGGTCGAAAGACAGGTGGTGGTGGTCGTGCTGGAGGCTGTGGCTTGGCGTGACGATGCTGAGCCACCCCACCTGAACAATTCCCAGCCCTAGCCCCCCCCTCAAGGAGCGGATACCAGACGCGCTCCCCGCGGTCTGGAACCGTCTTTTGGGGTGGGCGGAGGGGGTTCAGGAGGAGGGCAGAATCCTCCCCTCTAAATTGTCCAAAATGTCTTTCTTTACCCCCCACCTGGGCTTTTGTGGGTGAAAAAAAAATTTCTGACTTGGGCGTGGCATGAGTCCTGGGGGGCGGGGCATGGAATTTGGGTGGCTTGGATTGAACCGGTAAAGAATTTGGGAAAACAATCTCCAGGTCTGTGGAGTGCTCCTTGAGCTGCCAGGCTGGCTGATTTCCATTTCCGCCCGGAGGGGGAGGAGCCTGCAGGAGCGCAGCGTGCTGTCCGCTCACCTTCCCTGACATCCTCGGTCTGGAGCGCCGCTTCCGGGACAGGGATGACGTGCCAACGTCCCCGGGCCAAAGGGAGCTGATCGGCACCAGTTTGCCGGTCGGACCCCACATGAGATCCCTGCGCTCCATGGGGGAATGGCGGAGTGTCTCTTCCTCCATCGCGCGGAGGACCTCCCACGTTGCCTCGTCAAAATGGTCCAAATTTTTTGCGGGAGAGCTCTTATGCTGGCGACATCTGTCATAGCTCGGTCTATGGCGTGGTTTGCTCTCCCGTGGTGCAAAAGAATTGGAACGGACGTGGCGTGCAGGTAAAGACATATTTAATTATTACTATAAACTCAAACAAAAGGTACAAACAAAAGGCGCTCACAGCGGAGGTAAAAAACTTGACTAGAAAAACAAAGGGCGCGCACACTGGCGGAGAACTATGAACATTAAACAAACAAAAACTTACGTGACAAGAGATGAAACAAGAACTAACGTGACAAGGAACTGTGGACATGGCATGAATGGGTGATGTCGCCAGCACGAACAACAGAAACAGAAAAGCCTATATAGTGACATGAAAAGTGAAAACAGGTGCGTGACTAACTATGAACAGGTGCATGACATGACTGTGAAAACGTGAGACAGGTGTGTGTGAGACCAAACGTGGAACAGGTGAAACTAATGGTTGCTATGGTGACAAACAAAACCAGGAAGTGAAACAAGGAACTAAGGAAGTGTCCAAAAAACAAAACAGCACATGGCCAAACAAAAACATGAACACAGACATGACAATATATATATATATATATATATATATATATATATATATATATATATATATATATATATATATATATATATATATATATATATATACACATATATATATATCCATCCATCCATTTTCTACCGCTTGTCCCTTTTGAGGACACGGGAGGTATATATATATATATATATATATATATATATATATATATATATATATATATATATATATATATATATATATATATATATCCATCCGAGGTCGGGTCGCGGGGGCAGCAGCCTAAGCAGGGAAGCCCAGACTTCCCTCTCCCCAGCCACTTCGTCCAGCTCCTCCCGGGGGATCCCGAGGCGTTCCCAGGCCAGCCGGGAGACATAGTTTTCCCAATGTGTCCTGGGTCTTCCCCGTGGCCTTCTACCGGTCGGACGTGCCTGGTGGCATCCTAATCAGATGCCCGAACCACCTCATCTGGCTCCTCTCGATGTGGAGGAGCAGCGGCTTTACTTTGAGCTCCTCCCGGATGACAGAACTTCTCACCCTATCTCTAAGGGAGAGCCCGCCACCCGGCAGAGGAAACTCATTTCTGTCATAACCCAAAGCTCATGACCATAGGTGAGGATGCGTACGTAGATCGACACCGGCACCAGGAGGCGGGGTTATGAGACGAGCCTCACACAGTGTGTCTTGGCAGCAGATTTATGATCGCTCAGCACTAAAAATACGTTACACACATACAGTTGTTGACAAAATACACTGTACATTATATACCTCAGCTAACTAAACTATGGAAATGTATAATATAATTAATATAGCAATACAGTCTCACTGCACAGCAGGCCAGCAGTTAGCCGAGTCATTGCGCAATCCATGGTGAGGCACAAGTGCCTCAACTGGCTGCTGATGCACCGTCTCCTCAGTATTTGAACGGCAAATGTGAAAATAAAAATAAAAATAATCTAAAACTGGTGAAGTTAAATGGAAAATAACTTTTGTATAATCACTGGATACATATAACAATTTAATTTTTTTTTTTTCTTTTTACTTTTTTTTTTCTTTCCATGATGGCAGGTGAGGCCCCACCTCCCCTGCCTCTAGTGACGGCACGCCACTGCTACATACATACATACACACATACACTACCGTTCAAAAGTTTGGGGTCACCCAAACAATTTTGTGGAATAGCCTTAATTTCTAAGAACAAGAATAGACTGTCGAGTTTCAGATGAAAGTTCTCTTTTTCTGGCCATTTTGAGCGTTTAATTGACCCCACAAATGTGATGCTCCAGAAACTCAATCTGCTCAAAGGAAGGTCAGTGTTGTAGCTTCTGTAACGAGCTAAACTGTTTTCAGATGTGTGAACATGATTGCACAAGGGTTTTCTAATCATCAATTAGCCTTCTGAGCCAATGAGCAAACACATTGTACCATTAGAACACTGGAGTGATAGTTGCTGGAAATGGGCCTCTATACACCTATGTAGATATTGCACCAAAAACCAGACATTTGCAGCTAGAATAGTCATTTACCACATTAGCAATGTATAGAGTGTATTTCTTTAAAGTTAAGACTAGTTTAAAGTTATCTTCATTGAAAAGTACAGTGCTTTTCCTTCAAAAATAAGGACATTTCAATGTGACCCCAAACTTTTGAACGGTAGTATATATATATATATATATATATATATATATATATATATATATATATATATATATATATATATATATATATATATATATATATATATACACATGTATGTGAGGTGGGATGGATTATCTTGGCAAAGAAGAAATGCTCACTAACACAGCTTTAGACAGATTTGTCAACAATATTTGAGAGGAATAGGTTTTTGTGTTTTAAATCTTTGAGTTCAACTCATGAAAAATGGGAGCAAAAACAAAAGTGTTGCCTTTATATTTTTGTTCAGTATATCTCTGCAATGCCCCCGCGGTTTGAATTCAAGTTTTGGGGACTTAAGCGGATCCCAAATACAGATAAGCAGGTACCAATAGATAGGAACAGTTATAGGCCCCTTTACGCTAGCGATGTTCGACTTCACTGAGGGATATTCTTGTTCATCATTCTAGTTGTTTGCACTCATCTTTTAGTTACCAATATCAAAGGGAGCCGACACGGAAACATGAATGAGTCACAAAGAGATTCAGTTGTTCCTATGTTTTGGAACTTGGAACCCTCTGAGCCGTGCGAGGGAACAAAAGAAGCTTCTTTGTTTTGTTTGTCGCGTTTGTTTGTGTGGCCAACGCAAAGGCAAACACAGCTGAAGGCTGCTTTTGTTTGTGTTTGTCCGACTCCCGCTTCTTTGAAACCTCGGCCCCCGATCCAATGTCCACGTTGGGGCGAGGCGGCCCGCAGGTCGGCGTAGGGGACTTTGGACAAGCGGCTGGTGTGCAACGGAGGGAAGATTTAACCGTCTCAGTCTGCTCCGTAGCCAAAGTGCGAGCGAATAATCTTTTTATTGGCTGGGAGGAAGGGTTCAGGGCGGCTGTCGTCGCAGGGAGACTTGTTTACTGCAGATGGGAAAAGTCAGTTTGAGCGAAAACCCTAACCCCAACCCCAACCCCAACACTAACCTCTAACAATAACACTCTAACCCTAACCCTAACCCTCTAACCCAGTGGTTCTTAACCTGGGTTCGATCGAACCCTAGGGGTTCGGTGAGTCGGCTTCAGGGGTTCGGCAGAGCCTCCGCCGCGGAGGTCAAGAAACACTCGACTCATTGTGTAAATAAAAACTTCTCCCTATCGGCGTATTATGGATGCCCCCAAACAATGTTCCCTCTAATTTTCCATCTGATTTGCAAGTGTGTAATTTGTTGTGGTTCATGCACGGTTCATTTTGTGCACCAGGAAAAAAACATATAACTTTGTCTTGAATTTGAAAAAAAACAACATTACATTTTTCACTAAAGAAGGGTTCGGTGAATGCGCATATGAAACTGGTGGGGTTCGATACCTTCAACAAGGTTAAGAACCACTGCTCTAACCCTAACCCTAACCTCTCAACAGCGTTTGATTTGTTGACACTGATAAACCTTTAAAATGATGCTACAAATGTAACTCTCCAAAATAAAACTCTCTTTTTCTGCTTTATATCTGACAATAAAACATAAATGCATGTGTATTTTTTTCATTTTGGCACTCGTTTAAGTAACAGGACTTAAGGAAACAGGAGTGCGTTTTCGGCACATAATTAGCAAATGCAGGAAATATGTCCAAACCACAGCCCGATCCAAACAACCTTCCCCAATCTGGCGGAAAATAAACACAACCAAAACAAAAAAGTCAACACACGTGGTCACACATAACACAACCTGCTGACTGAACTTTGTGGGTATTAATTATAAAATTCAAAATGACTCCCATTTATATCCATTGCAATGCATGATGGTAAAAATGCAAAACACTTTGACCACACGCATCCATGTTTGCCGCATTTTAGCAGCTTGGCATTCCTGATTGATTTAATTTTGCAGTGTCATTTCAAACGACTCGTTTTTGATCAAATGAAAGCAAAACTTGCCATTTATTGGTTTCTTTAAAAAGTAGGGGGTAACAATCGTTAATCAAACTTTTTGTGAAAAAATCTGAGACTTTATTTTCAGGCCGCATCGCAATCCAGTATGTAGACGAGAGCGGCCAATAGCTGCTTCCCTTACTGAAGAGTCGGCCACATGCGGCCAGGCGGAGGGCAGTCTCCAGTGTTCATGACGGAGAAGGGCTTTTACGCGTGTCTGGGCTGCAGGCTGGGTAAACACTGGCGTGGCAAACATGAACATAAATGCAACTCAGAGTGTTCCTACATGATAAATACAGTCTGGTAAATAGGAATAACTTTTGATTGACGTATATATATATATATATATATATATATATATATATATATATATATATATATATATATATATATATATATATATATATATATATATATATATATATATATATATATATATATATATATATATATATATATGTGTATGCATATATATATATATATATATATATATATATATATATATATATATATATATATATATATATATATATATATATATATATATATATATATATATATATATATATTTGTATATATA
>NC_084733.1:62263265-62308265 GCF_033978785.1 Entelurus aequoreus | reverse complement strand
AATACAAACCCTGTTTCCATATGAGTTGGGAAATTGTGTTGGATGTAAATATAAACGGAATACAATGATTTGCAAATCCTTTTCAACCCATATTCAATTGAATGCACAACAAAGACAAGATATTTCATGTTCAAACTCATAAACTTTTTTTTTTTTTGCAAATAATAATTAACTTAGAATTTCATGGCTGCAACACGTGCCAAAGTAGTTGGGAAAGGGCATGTTCACCACTGTGTTACATGGCCTTTCCTTTTAACAACACTCAGTAAACGTTTGGGAACTGAGGAGACACATTTTTTAAGCTTCTCAGGTGGAATTCTTTCCCATTCTTGCTTGATGTACAGCTTAAGTTGTTCAACAGTCAGGGGGTCTCCGTTGTGGTACTTTAGGCTTCATAATGCGCCACACATTTTCAATGGGAGACAGGTCTGGACTACAGGCAGGCCAGTCTAGTACCCGCACTCTTTTACTATGAAGCCACGTTGATGTAACACGTGGCTTGGCATTGTCTTGCTGAAATAAGCAGGGGCGTCCATGGTAACGTTGCTTGGATGGCAACATATGTTGCTCCAAAACCTGTATGTACCTTTCAGCATTAATGGCGCCTTCACAGATGTGTAAGTTACCCATGTCTTGGGCACTAATACACCCCCATACCATCACACATGCTGGCTTTTACACTTTGCGCCTATAACAATCCGGATGGTTCTTTTCCTCTTTGGTCCGGAGGACACGACATCCACAGTGTCACGGCATTCCAATGCGCCCTCATCTGTGCGGCTTGACGAGCGCACACATGCCACGCCCACATGTGCTCTCTCCGCTGACAGCGCGCTCGAACACGCCCCCGCTCACGCTGAGCGCAGCACGCCCACACAGCGACAAGCCTGCATGCAATGTCCTATCTGCACACCTGGGACTGATGAGGGCGAGCTGGATAAAGGACCAGTGGACCCATGGATTGGAGCGGGAACTTAGTTCTCATATGGTGTACCAAAAGCGACAAGCGTTATGCTCTCTCTCTCTCTCTGCGTTTTTCCCTCGTGTCTGACATCCTTGTTTGTTCTCCCGTAGTTTCTGGTGTTACCCTCCATCGCCCTGAAAGTGAGCTGTGCGTCTCACTTCTCCCTGGATCTCCCTCTGGACTCTGACTTCCTCCCTCGTTCCTTGACTCATTGCTTGCCCCTGGACTCTGACGCCTCTCTCTGCCCCACGGACCTCACGTGAATCTCGGATCCCTTCTGCGTTGCCCTCTTGGATTTTGTCACACACCATTCTATAGTTTATCAGTATTGTTAATTATTGTTATGTATATATATATATATATATATATATATATATATATATATATATATATATATATATATATATATATATATATATATATATATATATATATATATATATGTCTTAATTAGATTATCCAAAAAATAGTGCTCGATACCGTGGTAGAGCGTAATACGTATGTGTGGGAAAAAAAATCACAAGACTATTTCATCTCTACAGGCCTGTTTCATGAGGGTTTTCCTCAATCCTCAGGAAAATCTCCTGAGGATTGAGGAAAACCCTCATGAAACAGGCCTGTAGAGATGAAATAGTCTTGTGATTTTTTTCCCACACATACATATATATATATATATATATATATATATATATATATATATATATATATATATATATATATATGAAATTCTTGACTTTCAGTTAATTCTAGCTATATATATATATATATTTTATTATACATATAAATAAAATAAATACTTGAATTTCAGTGTTCTGGAGGCTATCCAGTAGATGGCAGCATTGTCCTGTTTAACTTCTCTGTTCATGTCTGAGTATATCATTTCGGTAACCGTGTTCAATGAAGAAGTCTGTTCTACAAATTGTACAGGCAACATACATACCCCTTCCCCTTCGAACTGTCCTGGATGAACTGAAATTCTTGTTTCCATTCGTTTTGGAACTTGCAAGCGTATTTCTTCATCTTGCTTGTCGATGGCGTCGCCATGTCTGTAACTTCCTCGTTCTTCTGCTTCGTCTCCTTGTTGTGTGCGCAGTTGTGCACTCTACTCTCTAAAAGCCGTAGATGTTATGACGTCATTGGGCAGGCAAGCTGTTTATATTGTGGGAAAGCGGACGTGAGAACAGGCTGTCCCCACTCAGGTCTGCATTGAGCTGGAGGGGGCGTGGCCTCTAGCTCCGGCTGAATACCGGGAGTTTGTCGGGAGAAAATTTCTGCCGGGAGGTTATCGGGAGAGGCGCTGAATACCGGGAGTCTCCCGCTAAAAACGGGAGGGTTGGCAAGTATGTCCTGAGCCCATGTGGTGATATCCTTTACACACTGATGTCGCTTGTTGATGCAGCACAGCCTGAGGGATCGAAGGTCACAGGCTTAGCTGCTTACGTGCAGTGATTTCTCCAGATTCTCTGAACCTTTTGATGATATTACGGACCGTAGATGGTGAAATCCCTAAATTCCTTGCAATAGCTGGTTGAGAAAGGTTTTTCTTAAACTGTTCAACAATTTGCTCACAATTTGCTCACGCATTTGTTGACAAAGTGGTGACCCTCGCCCCATCCTTGTTTGTGAATGACTGAGCACTTCATGGAATCTACTTTTATACCCAATCATGGCACCCACCTGTTCCCAATTTGCCTGTTCACCTGTGGGATGTTCCAAATAAGTGGTTGATGAGCATTCCTCAACTTTATCAGTATTTATTGCCACCTTTCCCAACTTCTTTGTCACATGTTGCTGGCATCAAATTCTAGAGTTAATGATTATTTGCACACAAAAAAATGTTTATCAGTTTGAACATCAAATATGTTGTCTTTGTAGCATATTCTACTGAATATGGGTTGAAAATTATTTCCAAATCATTGTATTCCGTTTATATTTACATCTAACACAATTTCCCAACTCATATGGAAACGGGGTTTGTATAAGGTGGATGAGTAACATGTTTTACAAGATGAGTAATAAAAAGATCCAGCATGTAGCACTATTGCTAAGTGCTAAACAAAAAATACAAACTACAAATGTGACCATTTAGCCATTTTTATGCTTGAAAATGCTTAATTTAGGCCACAAATGTTGAAAATATGACAAATAAAACCGTAAAAAGGTCAAATAAGATCTGCAATGTTGTGAAGCTGCAATATTTGGAGTGCAATGAGACTGTAGTACAAAAACTTTTAAGTACTTTGTAAAAAAAATAAATAAAAAAAATTGCAATTTTGTGTATCACCTTTGACAAATTAACGATCAAGAATGATCAAACATTTACAGTATAAGTTGAGTGTTCTGGAGACTTTTTGGTGCGTCGCTGCCAAATTTCATGACAATCCGTGAAACGAGTAGAAGGGGTTCATTTTTTTCCTAACTCGCAACACGCAACTGAGTGAATTTGGGGCTGGAGGGGTTGTGTTATAATAGCACACTTTTCACTTCGGCAGATGTGCTTGAAAACGTTAAGGAATGGATGGATGTATCTAGGTGTGTATATATATATATATATATATATATATATATATATATATATATATATATATATATATATATATATATATATATATATATATATATATATATATATGTATGTATGTATGTATGTATGTATGTATGTATGTATTTATGTATGTATGTATGTATATACAGACGTGTATATGTAATACATGTGGGACCTGTGGAGTGAAAAGGTGCCGGACCACTCTGGGTCAGTCTGCGTTCTCAGTGAAGGCCTCCCATCTGTGGAATTCTTTGCCACTGGAGTTAAAGTCACTGTCAGACATTAAACTTTTCTCCACAAAACTGAAAAAGTGGCTTATGGAAAATCAGTAGTGTGAGCACTAGAACTGGGTGTAATGTGGACAAATGGGGCCAATTATTGTAGTGTATTTTTATTTTGTACTTGTCTTAATCCTTTTGTATGTGTTTTTCATTTTTCTCAACTTTTCTTTAAAAGCCTAACCAGGGATGAGGGTTGTACTTTGACATGTACTTACCTATGTACTTTGACATCAGTTACCTAAGGGCAGCAATGTTTAATTGTACTGTCCCTGTCAAATAAATAAATACATTTTAAAAAATAACAAAATAAAACATGCACACATCAAACCTGTAGTATAAGTCAAATCAAAAGCACATAATAACAATGTAAAAAAATATGTTGACTACGTATTACTTATGCATGATCCTGAAAGCTGTTTCTCATATTTTAGGTAGCTAAAGGAGATATCAAACACATGAGGAAACAGGTGTCAGTATGATACAGGGTACAATGAAAAACATATTGAGAGCAATATCCAAAAGTTACCATTATTATCCATTTAAAGGCTGAATCTTGGCATTGGATGCCATGAGCTGGTGTACCTAATAAAGCGTACAGTGGTTGTATACATTGCATGTCGGTCAGTAGTTCTCAAACTTGTTTCACCAAGTACCACCCCAGAAAACATTTGGCTCTCCAAGTACCGCCATAATGACCAACATGGAAATACAGTAGCGTAGTAGGCCTAAGTATTCATTAAAAACAAGGCAGAGGTTGTATTTAACAAGTATATTTAATATATTTGGCCACTGTAACATTATACACAGTTTGAACAGTAACACCGTGTTTGACTATAGGAAAATAAAACACTGTGCTTAAATAAGGAAGCAAATGTTTAGCATACCACTCGACGGAGCCCGTACATAACGTATGTACAGTATAAAGCAGGGTTGTCGAAATCTTTTTCATTGGGGGCCACATTTCATTGGGGGCCACATGGCACTTATAGTTGCTGTCATAGTGAATAATACATGATTATAAAAGTATAAGGATTCACCTCATAATATCATTACATTATTGCCTTTGTATTTGATTATTAGATTGTTTTGTACACACACTGTAAAAAAAAAAAATTGAACTAGAAGCTCAGTTGCCAGAATTTTAGCATCAAACGTTTTTTACAGCGTAGTACAGTGAAAAACGGTATCACTGTTTGTTGACCGTAAAATCTACTGTCATTTTTCAGTGTACAATTTTGATGGATAACCATAAGTCGAGAAGTTATTCAAGTATTCATCTTTATTCTCCCAAAACAACGTTTGAAATGTACGATGATATAACATCTCTGCTTGGTCTGCTGCCCCCGCGACCCGACCTCAGATAGGCGGAATAGGACGGATGGACGGTTGGATGTATGGATTGATAGATAATATAATATTTATTGGGTCTTTAGAAAACATCAAAGTTTAAAAGATATGCAAGTGCAAGTGTTTTTTTTCTGTCAAAACGGAAAGAATGAATACATTTAGTAAGGAAAGATAACCTAGTTTAATATTGTTTAGAGGCGTTAAATGATAAAAACCTGAAGTATATAAAGTATGTACAGTATATAAAGTATGTACAGTATATCAGTATATAAAGTGTGTATGGTATATAAAGTATGTATGTATATAAAGTATGTACAGTATATAACGTATGTACGGTGTATAAAGTATGTACAGTATATGAAGTAGGTACAGTATATGAAGTATGTACGGTATATAAAGTATGTACATTATATAGAGTATGTACGATATATAAAGTATGTACAGTATATAAAGTATGTACAGTATATACAGTATTTACAGTATATAAACTATGCACGGTATATAAAGTATGTACAGTATGTAAATTATGTGCAGTCTATAAAGTATGTATAGTATATACAGTGTGTACGGTATATAAAGTATTTACAGTATATAAAGTACCGTATTTTTCGGAGTATAAGTCGCTCCGGAGTATAAGTCACACCGGCCGAAAATGCATAATAAAAAAGGGGAAAAAAACATATCAGTCGCACTGGAGTATAAGTTGCATTTTTTGGGGAAATGTATTTGATAAAACCCAACACCAATAATAGACATTTGAAAGGCAATTGAAAATAAATAAAGAATAGTGAACAACAGGCTGAATAAGTGTACGTTATATAACGCATAAATAACCAACTGAGAACGTGCCTGGTATGTTAACGTAACATATTATGGTAGGAGTCATTCAAATAACTATAACATATAGAACATGCTATACGTTTACCAAACAATCTGTCACTCCTGATCGCTAAATCCCATGAAATCTTATACGTCTAGTCTCTTACGTGAATGAGCTAAATAATATTATTTGATATTTTATGGTAATGTGTTAATAATTTCACACATAAGTCGCTCCTGAGTATGAGTCGCACCCCCGGCCAAACTATGAAAAAAACTGTGACTTATAGTCCGAAAAATACGGTATGTACGATATATAAAGTATGTACAATATATAAAGTATGTACAGTATATAGAGTATGTGCGGTATATAGAGTATGCACGTTATATAAAGTATATACAGTATATAGAGTATGTACACTATATAAAGTATGTACAGTATATAGAGTATGTACACTATATAAAGTATGTACGGTATATAAAGTATTTATGGTATATAGAGTATGTACGTATATAAAGTATGTACAGTATATAAAATATGTACGGTATATAAAGTATGTACAGTATATAAAGTATGTACGGTATATAAAGTATGGACAGTATATAAAGTATGTATGTATATAGAGTTGTTAGGGTATGGTGATGTGGATCCCAAGGATGCAGAGACGAGTTTGGGTTTACAATTGTTCTTCCTCTTTATTTGGCGGAAGCACAAGGTAGCAAAAAACAATGGCGATGGTGGAAAACACAACACACCATGTAACAAACTACTGAGAGAGAAAAAACACAAAACTAAAAGCGCTAGACAAGGCTAGGAAAAATATACTTCATGAGAGAAGTAATAAAACAAGGTACCAAAATAAAACGCTAGACAAGGCTAGGATTATACGGGCCAACCTGAGGTGAAAGGTACACGACTTAGTGAGTCCTCTTGCACGACCAACCGTTTGGTAGCAATGGCAAAGTTCCGGCGCTCACCGGCCGTCAGCAGCCAGTTAAAATAGGCTGCTGCTAATCAAGGTCAGGTGTGTGCTGCTGCCTTGCGTCAGCTGCACTCCATACTGTGGATGAGAGAGAGAGTGAACATGGTGCAGACCAGTGTTTTTCAACCACTGTGCCGTGGCACACTAGTGTGCCGTGAGATACAGTCTGGTGTGCCGTGGGAGATTATCTAATTTCACCTATTTGGGTTAAAAATATTTTTTTGCAAACCAGTAATTATAGTCTGCAAATGATGTGTTGTTGTTGAGTGTCGGTGTTGTCTAGAACTCAGCAGAGTAACCGTGTAATACTCTTCCATATCAGTAGGTGGCAGCCGGTAGCTAATTGCTTTGTAAATGTCGGAAACAGCGGGAGGCAGTGTGCAGGTAAAAAGGTGTCTTATGCTTAAACCAAAAATAAACAAAAGTTGGTGCCCTTAAGAAAAGGCATTGAAGCTTAGGTAAGGCTATGCAGAACGAAACTACAACTGAACTGGCTACAAAGTAAACAAAAACAGAATGCTGGACGACAGCAAAGACTTACTGTGGAGCAAAGACGGCGTCCACAATGTACATCCAAACATGACATGACAATCAACAATGTCCCCACAAAGAAGGATAGTAACAACTGAAATATTCTTGATTGCTAAAACAAAGTAGATGCAGGAAATATCACTCAAAGAAAGACATGAAACTGCTACAGGAGAATACCAAAAATAGACAAAAAGCCACCAAAATAGGAGCGCAAGACAAGAACTAAAACACTACACACAGGAAAACAGCAAAAAACTCCAAATAAGTCACGGCGTGGTGTGACAGGTCGTGACAGTACACCTACTTTGAGACAAGAGCTATATTAATTCGTGGTTGGTTATGGTTTAAAGTCATATCCAACAATTGCGATAACGACTTTTTACTGTCAACAGAGTTCATGATTTCTGCTGGTGGTGTGCCTCAGGATTTTTTTAATGCAAAAAATGTGCCTTGGCTCCAAAAAGGTTGAAAAACACTGGTGCAGACAATAGAAATGAACAAGGAAATTTCAGATTACCACAGTACCCCCCCCTCAACGGACGCCTCCTGGCGGCCTACCTGGCTTGTCTGGGAATCGAACGTAAAATTCCTTGATCAAGTCTTTGTCAATAATAAGCGATCTAGAAATCCATGACCGCTCCTCCGGGCCGTACCCCTCCCAGTCCACCAGGTATTGGAATCCCCTGCCCCTTCTTCTTACATCCAAGATGGTGTTTACTGTAAACGCTGGGTGACCTTCAACCAGCCTGGGTGGAGGAGGCGGTACCTCAGGAGGACTGAGCGGGCTGGATGAGACAGGCTTAATGCGGGACACGTGAAAAACAGGATGGCATTTAAGAGATCTTGGGAGACGGAGTTTGACTGCAACACGGTTGATTATCTTGACAATGGGCAATGGTCCAATGAACCTGGGAACCAGTTTCCTAGAGTCGGTGGCCAATGGTAGGTCCCGAGACGATAACCAGACCTTCTGTCCCAACTGGTAGTGTGGGGCTGGTGTGCGATGTCGGTTGGCTAAGACCTGGTTCCTGGCCGATGTTCTTTTTAACGCAGCCCTGGTGTTGCGCCAAGCCTGGTGAGCCCGACGCAGGTGTGCCGTTACGGATGGTACGTCGGCATTGGGTTGGGTAGAAGGAAAAACTGGGGGTTGGAAACCATAGGCGACGTGAAATGGAGACAGACCGGTGGCGGAGCTAATGAGAGAGTTGTGAGCGTATTCTATCCATGGGAGATTTTCAGACCAGTTGCTGATGACAAGTGCACCGGATGGCCGCCTCCAGGTCTTGGTTGGTCCGCTCGGTCTGTCCATTGCTCTGAGGGTGGTAGCCGGAGGATAGGCTAGGGGAGGCCCCCAGAGACTTGCAGAATGCTCTCCAGACGGCCGAGGAAAACTGTGGCCCTCTGTCGGATACAACATCAGTGGGGATGCCGTGCAGCCGGAAAGCGTGGAGCACTAATAATTGGGCTGTTTCAAGAGCAGACGGCAGCTTGGGGAGGGCTACGAAATGGGCCATCTTCGAGAACAGGTCCACAATGGTCAAAATGGTGTCACTTCCCTCAGAGGGGGGCAGTCCTGTGACAAAATCCACAGCTATGTGTGACCACGGGCGGGAGGGGATGGGTAATGGGTGTAGCAGTCCTGCTGGGGCCTGGTGGGATGCCTTGTTCCGGGAGCAGACCCGACATGCTGCCACAAACGCCTTCGTATCTGCCAGAATGGATGGCCACCAAAAACGCTGGGAGAGGATAAAACTGGTGCGACGAATACCTGGATGGCAAGCGATCTTCGACCCATGTGCCCAATCCAGAACGCTGGACCGGAGCCGAGGAACCACAAACAGCCGACCTGGTGGGCAGCCCCGCGGAGATGTGTCCGACTTCAGGGCCTCCAAGACCTGCCGCTCGATGTCCCACTGGAGTCCCCCAATGAAGTGGGTATGGGGAACAATAGGTTCAGGTGAGGAATCTTCCAAGGACGAAGAGTAGACACGGGACAGGGCATCGGGCTTCCCATTCTGAGAACCAGGTCGGAAAGTGATGATAAAGTTAAAACGGGTCATAAATAGTGCCCACCCTGGCCTGGCGAGGGTTCAGTCTCTGTGCGGTCCTTAAGTAGGACAGGTTCTTGTGGTCCGTGTAGACGATGAATGGTAGCTCCGCCCCTTCCAGCCAGTGTCTCCACTCCTGAAGGGCCAAGATGACCGCCAGAAGCTCCCTGTTGCCAATGTCATAATTCTTCTCGGCAGGGGATAGGCGACGAGAGAAGAAAGCACAGGGGTGCAACTTCTGGTCGCTGGTAGATTGCTGGGAGAGTACGGCCCCTACACCTGAATCAGAAGCGTCCACTTCAACAAAAAATTGGAGAGAACGGTCAGGGTAACAAAGCACAGGAGCCGAAGTAAACAATCTTTTTAGCCTTAGGAACGCGGAATTAGCATCGGGTGTCCATTCAAACAGAACCTTAGTAGAAGTTAGCCTCGTAAGTGGCTCAGCGACGCGACTAAAATTGCGAATAAATCGCCGATAAAAATTAGAGAAGCCCAAGAATCTCTGGAGGTGCTTCTTGGACACCGGAGTGGGCCAGTCTACTACTGCTTTGACCTTAGCAGGGTCCGGTCTGAGTCTACCCTCCTCAATGATAAATCCTAAGAAGGGTATGGAAGATGAGTGAAACTTGCATTTTTCTGCCTTGACGAACAGTTTATTTTCGAGCAATCGTTGAAGGACTAACCGAACCTGCTGCACATGTTCGTCAAGTGTCGAAGAATAAATTAATATATCGTCCAGGTAAACGAAGAGAAACCGCCCTGTCATGTCCCGAAAAATATCATTAATGAAGCCCTGAAAAACGCCAGGTGCATTTGTAAGTCCAAACGGCATGACAAGATACTCAAAATGTCCGAGAGGAGTGTTGAATGCGGTCTTCCATTCATCCCCCTCTCGGATGCGAACTAGATGGTACGCGTTACGTAGATCGAGTTTAGTAAAAAACCTTGCGGACTGTAAGGGAGTAAATGCAGAATCAAGGAGAGGAAGAGGATACTTATTCTTGACAGTAATCAGATTAAGAGCGCGGTAGTCTATACAAGGCCGTAGGGACTTGTCCTTCTTTTCGACAAAAAAAAATCCGGCGGCTACTGGTGCGGTCGAGGGGCGAATGAGGCCCGCAGCTATTGAAGTGTTTATGTATTCCTCTAGTGCTTTGAGTTCGGTGTTCGACACCTTGTACAAACGGGTCGATGGTAAAGCCGCTCCGGCTAGCAAATCGATACCACAATCGTAGGGTCGGTGGGGGGGAAGTGAGAGTGCTCTATCCTTGCTAAACACCGCTCTTAAGTCATGGTAGTTTGTGGGCACGTTTGTCAAGTCTATGTTCTCTACAACGGCGGTAGGTGGCGGTGTGTGAGATCCCGCTGCGGAACGGAGACAATGTAGGTGGCAGGTAACACTCCAATTAATAATGGCCGAACGAGGCCAGTCTATGCTCGGGTTATGCTTCTGTAACCAGGTTAACCCAAGAATGATGGGCGCGGACCGTGATGGCACAATCAAAAAAATTATTTTCTCACAATGATTTCCAGACAAGCGCAGGTTGAGTGGGAGTGTCTGGTGGGTTATGCTGGCTAATAGGCGCCCATCTAGAGAATACACCCTCTTGGGTACATACAGTTTTACAACAGGAATCTTATGGAGTCTCATGAACTCAAAATCCAAAAAGTTATCATCTGCTCCCGAGTCAATGAGAGCGCAAATGTCTATTTGTTGGTTAGGCCAAGAAAGAGTACCTTTTAGCTGCATTCTGCCTGCGGCCAACGAAGGAGAACGGCGACCTCTGGTGGACGTGTCCTCTGGCGAGTGAGGGCGCACTCGTGGCCGTGCGGCGGGGCGCGGCAGTTCCTTGCAGCGGGAGATGAGGTGATCAGCGCCTCCACAGTATAGGCAGAGTTGGAGGCGAAAACGGCGTTCCCTCTCGGCGGTGGTGAGTCGACGGCCTCCCAGTTGCATTGGCTCGTCTATCTGCCATGAAGGAGAGGTGTCTTCGGGGACGAGTTGCTCCGTCTTGCAGATGGCGGGTCTAGCAGGCGCTGATTGGCTGCTAGGTGGGGCTTGTCTTCCCCGTCGATCCCTCCTCTCCTCTAGTAGGCGGAAGTCGATTTGCACCGCCAGCTCAATTAGATCATCCAGGTTCGTCGGGAGTGACAGCGGGATCATCATATGACGAATTTCGTCCGCGAGACCCAGGAAGAAGGCGTCCAACAACGCCGAGGGACCCCAGTCACAGTCGGCCGCCATGGTGCGGAACTCGATCGCGTAATCCGCGACCCGTCGTGAACCCTGTTGCAGCCGGAAAAGGGATCTCGCTGCCTCTCTACCTGGGAGTCGTCGTTGGAATATTTGCTTCAAGGACTTGGAAAAGTTCGCGTATGTGGAGCTGGAGGTGGTCTGACGGTTCCATTCGGCAGTCGCCCAGGTGCCAGCACGGCCAGACAGGTGAGAGATCACAAACGCTACTTTAGCCCGCTCAGAGGTGAAAGCGGACGCGTTTAGCTCAAAATGGAGTTCACACTGCGTCAGGAATTGTCTTACGTCTTCCTTTTCCCCGGAAAAACGTTCGGGTCGGGAAAGCCGTATATTGCTAGTACTAGCGGGTTGTGTAGGCTGGGTGGATGCCTGGTCAGGCACGGTGGTCGAGGTGGGTACGACGGTGGCTAACAGCATGTTGATTCGCTCCAACATGGCGTCTTGACGCTCCGACATCCCCTGTAGACCTCGGCTCAGGTGGTCAAGCTGGTCCCCCTGCTGGTTGATCCTTTGAGCCTGGCCTTGCAATGCTCTTTTCCAGGAGTCTGTCTCTGCGGGTTCCATCGTTTGGCCGGAACTTTCTGTTAGGGTATGGTGATGTGGATCCCAAGGATGCAGAGACGAGTTTGGGTTTACAATTGTTCTTCCTCTTTATTTGGCGGAAGCACAAGGTAGCAAAAAACAATGGCGATGGTGGAAAACACAACACACCATGTAACAAACTACTGAGAGAGAAAAAACACAAAACTAAAAGCGCTAGACAAGGCTAGGAAAAATATACTTCATGAGAGAAGTAATAAAACAAGGTACCAAAATAAAACGCTAGACAAGGCTAGGATTATACGGGCCAACCTGAGGTGAAAGGTACACGACTTAGTGAGTCCTCTTGCACGACCAACCGTTTGGTAGCAATGGCAAAGTTCCGGCGCTCACCGGCCGTCAGCAGCCAGTTAAAATAGGCTGCTGCTAATCAAGGTCAGGTGTGTGCTGCTGCCTTGCGTCAGCTGCACTCCATACTGTGGATGAGAGAGAGAGTGAACATGGTGCAGACAATAGAAATGAACAAGGAAATTTCAGATTACCACAAGAGTAAGTACAGTATATAGAGTATGGACAGTATATCAAGTATGTATGTATATAGAGTATGCACAGTATAATAAGTATGGACCGTATATAAAGTATGTACAGTATATAAAGTATGGACAGTATATAAAGTATGTACGGTATATAAAGTATGTACAGTATATAAAGTATGGACAGTATATCAGGTATGTACAGTATATGAAGTATGTACAGTATATAAAGTATGGACAGTATATAAAGTATGTATGTATATAGAGTAAGTACAGTATATAGAGTATGGACAGTATATCAAGTATGTATGTATATAGAGTATGCACAGTATAATAAGTATGGACCATATATAAAGTATGTACAGTATATAAAGTATGTACAGTATATAAAGTATGTAAGGTATATAAAGTATGGACACTATATAAAGTATGTAGAGTATATAAAGCATGGACAGTATATAAAGTATGTAGAGTATATAAATTATGTACGGTATATAAAGTATGCATGGTGTATATAAAGTATGGACAGTATATAAAGTATGTATGTATATAGAGTATGTACAGTATATAAAGTATGGACAGTATATCAAATATGTACAGTATATAAAGTATGTATATATATAGAGAGTATGTACAGTATATAAAGTATGTACAGTATATAAAGTATGTATGTATATAGAGTATGCACAGTATATAAAGTATGGACAGTATATAAAGTATGGACAGTAAATAAAGTATGTATGTATATAGAGTATGTACAGTATATACAGTATGGACAGTATATAAAGTATGTACGGTATATATGTACAGTATATAAAGTATGGACAGTATATCAAGTATGTACAGTATATAAAGTATGTACAGTGTATAAAGTATGTACGGTATATAAAGTATGGACAGTATATCAAGTATGTACAGTATATAAAGTATGTACAGTATATCAAGTATGGACAGTAAATAAAGTATGTATGTATATAGAGTATGTACAGTATATAAAGTATGGACAGTATATCAAGTATGTAGAGTATATAAATTATGTACGGTATATAAAGTATGTAAGGTGTTTATAAAGTATGGACAGTATATAAAGTATGTATGTATATAGAGTATGTACAGTATATAAAGTATGGACAGTATATCAAGTATGTACAGTATACTGTATAAAGTATGTACAGTATATCAAGTATGGACAGTATATAAAGTATGTACAGTATATCAAGTATGGACAGTATATCAAGTATGTATAGTATGTAAAGTATGGACAGTATATCAAGTATGGACAGTATATAAAGTATGTACGGTATATAAAGTATGGACAGTATATCAAGTATGTACAGTATACTGTATAAAGTATGTACAGTATATCAAGTATGGACAGTATATAAAGTATGTATGTATATAGAGTATGTACAGTATATAAAGTATGGACAGTATATCAAGTATGTATAGTATGTAAAGTATGGACAGTATATCAAGTATGGACAGTATATAAAGTATGTATAGTATGTAAAGTATGTACAGTATATCAAGTATGGACAGTATATAAAGTATGTACGGTATATAAAGTATGGACAGTATATAAAGTATGTACAGTATATAAAGTATGTACGGTGTATAGAGTATGGACAGTATATATAGTATGGACAGTATATAAAGTATGACTGTTGCTGTTATTTACAGCGTGCTGATTGCTGCAAATCAAAGAGGACAAACAGAGAAGGACGACAGCGGCACACTCCTCCCGACCTGAGGGGGATGTCACTGATCCGCTTTATGGCGTCATAAAGTCGCCCCCTCATAAGCGTCAGCATTTAGGGCCCTGTCAGCGGCCGACATGTTGTTTTAAAGCGGCGCCCTGTGCGCGCCAATTAGGCCCCGCGGCTCGTTGCAGATTAAACGGGCGGTTAAACGTTGTTTACTGCGAGACCCCCAGGAGCCGTCCGCTGCAGGACCTGTTAACTTCTGTCAGACAGCTGAGGGACGCTTGCTTTTCCTTACAGGACGTCACAAACGACGTCAGAAGTGACACGTAAGTGGTAAATTCTGTGTCCGAATACGCTTCAACAGTCAAACGTGACGTTCAACTGCAATCACGTGGCAATCACGGAAAAATGTGATGATAGCCACAGAACAGGAAGTGGAACACCAAATTCAACAAAGAACAGGGCCGTATTTAGTCTTTTGGGAGCCCAGGGAAAAACTACCGTATTTTCCAGACCATATAAAAATATTTTCCATTTACTAGCCGCACTGGACTAAAAGCCGCAAATATAAACGTTGACAAATTAGTTATTTACACAGAAAGTCTGTAAATGTTTATTTACATACCTTAATTGTTTCCAAACGGTGCCTGTAACACGGCAGTAAAACGGCTGATCAAACAAAACAGAAGTGATGGTGATGGACCCGCTAGCTGTGGAAGCTAGCTCTCCAACCAGCTGAGTTTAGGAGTTTACGAAACTGAAACAATACAAAAATAATGCAATTGTAAGTCAATAATGCTAACACAAACACTCGTAAACATGTTAGCATATCCATTGATGCTAACGACGCTAGACTGATTACATTACAATAGCACGTACTATCAACCATGTGACTGTTTAAAAAGTAAAAATTGTTTTAGTTATATTGTAAAACTTACAAACGTTGCTTGAGGTGATGAATGAAGAAGCCGTACGAGTAGAAACGCTGTGGACTTTTCCACCACGGAACGGCCCAAGATCAACTCAAATACTAACACTGAATGAGTAGTTTTACTCTTGATTTTATTCGTATTCAATAATTATATCTACATACAGTTTGACAGGATAAACTGTATGATACACACTACGCCATACCGACATACAGGGGCGGTATGGCGTAGTGAGCGGCCGTGCCAGAAACCTGAGGGTTGCAGGTTCGCTCCCCGCCACTTGACATCCAAATCGCTGCCGTTGTATCCTTGGGCAGGACACTTCACCCTTGCCCCCGGTGCCGCTCACACTGGTGAATGAATGATGAATGAATGATAGGTGGTGGTCGGAGGGGCCGTAGGTGCAAACTGGCAGCCTTGCTTCCATCAGTCTACCCCAGGGCAGCTGTGGCTACAAATGTAGCTTACCACCACCACCATGTGTGAATGAATGATGGGTTCCCACTTCTCTGTGAGCGCTTTGAGTATCTAATAATAGAAAAGCGCGATATAAAATCTAATCCATTATTATTATTATACCTTGTCAAATGATATAAAAATATGAACCATGAAACCATAAAAAATAAATGTACACACATTACGAAGTGCTCAAATTGATTTGAACTCAAGTAATAATAATAAATAATGATATATATGTTTCTCAAAAGGATGAATGGATGGAAATAACATTTAAGTGCAAAACTTCTCTATGACTTTAGCTCCAGACTTCATCTGTTTGTTTGATGTTGTCATTACTGCCACAAGAGGTGGAAAAGTGTATTACACTGAGTAACATTGCAGCCAATGCGTACCACATCTGAGTAGCAGATATTTTTTGGCGGCCCTTTGGTTAACAAACATTGGACTAGAAGATGGAGCGGCACTTATAAGTCCGGTTCAAGGCGGAAACAGAAGAAAATACTGTCGACGTTCAACCAGCAGAACTTGCAGAGAGCAAACTCGTCCAAAAGATAGCGCCGTGGCACAAACAATAATACGTCTTTTCAGTGTCTCTCTGTGTTTTATGAAATATATTTGTTGAAGACAAAACTTTATGGCTGTCAGCGAAGAAAAAGCCATCAATTAGACGCAGAGATCAAAGCGTAGGAAAAAAGCAGTGGCTTAAAGTCTTATATTTCGCCTTATATAGGCGTAATAGCGCTATTATTGTGAAGGCCGGAAGTGTGTGACTGGTGGGAAAAAGAGAGCTCTTAAAAAAGGGCCTCTCGAGTACCACATCTTACCAAACCTTCGGTTACTATAGTTGACCATTTTAAGGATTTATTACGCACAAGCCGATTAAGGATCGCCTCACACTGCTACTTTGTGCTAACGCTAGCTCGTTTATCACTCCAAAACTCCCAGACTGTTCAACAATGCCACAATTATCCACAGACACATTGTAAAAATATTTTCCTTTTTTTGTGTCTTAAGGTCTCAGAGCGCCACAACGAGACTTGTGAGTGTGTGTGACATTTAATCTTGCTGTAATATTTGTTTTAATGAAACACGAAATGCTTAGCCATTACCCCCTTGTTATGTTGGTTTGATATATATATATATATATATATATATATATATATATATATATATATATATATATATATATATATATATATATCTATATATATATATATATATATATATATATATATATATATATATATATATATATATACATGCATACACACATATACAAAACCCAAAACCAGTGAAGTTGGCACGTTGTGTAATTCGTAAATAAAAACAGAATACAAAGATCCTTTTGAACTTATATTCAATTGAATAGACTGCAAAAACAATATATTTAATGTTTGAACTGAGAAACCTTTTTTTTGCAAAAAATTTGGCACAGGGGCATTTTTACCACTGTGTTACATGGACTTTCCTTTTAACAACACTCAGTAAACGTTTGGGAATCGATGAGACCAATTTTTTAAGCTTTTCAGGTGGAATTATTTCCCATTCTTGCTTGATGTACAGCTTAAGTTGTTCAACAGTCCGGGGTCTCCGTTGTCGTATTTTACGCTTCATAATGCGCCACACATTTTCAATGGGAGACAGGTCTGGACTACAGGCAGGCCAGTCTAGTACCCACACTCTTTAACTACAAAGCCACGCTGTTGTAACACGTGGCTTAGCCTTGTATTGCTGAAATAAGCAGGGGCGTCCATGATAACGTTGCTTGGATGGCAACATATGTTGCTCCAAAACCTGTATATACCTTTCAGCATTAATGGTTCCTTCACAGATGTGTAAGTTACCCATGCCTTGGGCACTAATAACCCCCATACCATCACAGATGCTGGCTTTTGAACTTTGCGCCTATAACAATTTGGATGGTTATTTTCCTCTTTGAACCGGAGGACACGACGTCCACAGTTTCCAAAAACAATTTGAAATGTGGACTCGCCAGACCACAGAACACTTTTCCACTTTGCATCAGTCCATCTTAGATGAGCTCGGGCCCAGTGAAGCCGACGGCGTTTCTGGGTGTTGTTGATAAATGGCTTTGGCTTTGCATAGTAGAGTTTTAACTTTCACTTACAGATGTAGCGACCAACTGTAGTTACTGACAGTGGTTTTCTGATGTGTTTCTGAGCCCATGTGGTGATATCCTTTACACACAGATGTCGCTTTGTGATGCAGTACCGCCTGAGGAATCGAAGGTCACGGATATTCTGCTTTCATGCAGTGATTTTTCCAGATTCTCTGAACCTTTTGATGATATTACGGACCGTAGATGGTGAAATCCCTAAATTCCTTGCAATAGCTGGTTGAGAAATGTTGTTCTTAAAACTGTTCGACAATTTGCTCACGCATTTGTGGACAAAGTGGTGACCCTCGCCCCATCCTTGTTTGTGATTGACTGCGCATTTCATGGAAGCTGCTTTTATACCCAACCATGGCACCCACCTGTTCCCAATTAGTCTGTTCACCTGTGGGATGTTCCAAATAAGTGTTTGATGAGCATTCCTCGACTTTCTCAGTCTTTTTTGCCACTAGTGCCAGCTATCTTTTAAACATGTTGCAGGCATCAAATTCCAAATGAGCTAATATTTGTAAAAAATAACAAGTTCGAACATCAAGTATCTTGTCTTTGCAGTCTATTCAATTGAATATAAGTTGAAAATGATTAGCAAATCATTGTATTCTGTTTTTATTTACGATTTACACAACGTGCCAACTTCACTGGTTTTGGGGTTTGAATATACATATATATGTATGTTACATACACATATATAGATACATGCATATATGTATACACATATAAATATATATACATATTTACATATATACTTATAGGTATATATATATACATACATACATTCTTACATATACGTATACGTATATATTATAGTGTCTTCAAAAAGTGCAGTTTTTGTACTAAAATAGGGACTTTTGACGAGGCTAGAACCCATTATTCAAGTTTATAGTGATTCTTATGGGGATTTATGCTTCACTATTCAAAATTTTACTGTTTACGAACCGTTTTTAAGAACCAATTACATTTGTGAATCGAGGTTCCACTGTATTTTGATAATTAGATTATTTATTGTGGAGAAAATTGCTTCAGTGTATGCATCGGACATTTTGAAACTATCCACTAACAAAAACTGAGGTACCACTCACTCTTGATTTGGTTTCATTTACTCATTTTTACGCCGGTGTGAAGCTTCTAGGATGGCCACAGCTTGACCCTAGAACAGATTATTTCTTTTTTTTTTTTATTTCCAATGTTTTTTTGTTTTGTTTTTAAGTGCATTTAAAGTGCTGTGAGAAGAGAAGTGTCCGTTTGGAACGGCACATGGGTCCCAGTGGTCTTTTGTCCTCACCCATCGAGGACATAGTATGTCCTTTCTAGTGGACTTTTGGCTGAGAAAAGTGCAACTAAGCCTGTGGCACAGTACGTGGGTCCGTGGATCAGACACGGTGTAAGGGGACGTGGGAGGTGCTGGATGGACCATCCGTCACTATGCTTGCTGCCTCCAGCGGCCCCGCAGGGAAATCTGATCTCCACACCCCCTCTTAAGAGGAGCAAACAATCACGTCTGCAACAAACACTGAACCAAGAGCAGCTCGCCTCCAAAACAAAAGCATGGGAAACCAGATATGTTTAACGCACAATGAATTTGACTTGGTACACTGTGTCTTTTTTACACAATGTGAACCATTAATATTAACTAATATACAAACAAGCACTTTATTGGACTAATAAGATA
This sequence comes from Entelurus aequoreus, assembly GCF_033978785.1. Classification (NCBI taxonomy): domain Eukaryota; kingdom Metazoa; phylum Chordata; class Actinopteri; order Syngnathiformes; family Syngnathidae; genus Entelurus; species Entelurus aequoreus. Next base: position 62,288,526 of record NC_084733.1, on the reverse strand, counting down.
AAAGTGTATTGGCGAATAGATCAAAATTATGACGTAGTATGCTCATTTGCGTGATTATCATTCTGCTTGTACAGTAGCTCGACTGCAATTTAATTGACCTCATTGTTTTTGTAAAGTGATAAGAAACAATTACCAAAGTGGAACACCTACTGCTCACCGTAAAATGCAATGGAATGTCTTTGACTGTTTGATAAAATCCAATAACAAGCATAATGTTAAATAAATACAGTTTTTTAGTTAATTCATATTCTTGTAAAAGCTGATTTTCTGCGATTTAAAAATGCGCATTCACAACCCTTCTTTTGAAAGGGCGTAACAGTTTGATAAAATCAAATAACAAGCATAATGTTGAATAAATACAGTTTTTTAGTTAATTAATATTCTTGTAAAAGCTGATTTTCTGCGATTTAAATAAAAAAGAAGCGCGTTCACAACTCTTCTTTTGAAAGGGCGTCTCACGGAAGTGAGGCCGCCGCGCGCACCGAAGCCCCGCCAGCTTGACGTCCGCCTCCATGCCTGCGGTCTTCTTGACCCAGTCTGAGCGGAGCAGCGCCGCCAGTCCAACTTCACTTGCCGAGCCGAGCGGTACCGGCTGGGTGCACGTGACGGAGACAACATGAGCGAGGGCGGCAGGTTCGGACTCTGTGGACCGCGGCGCGCTGTGGACCGGACCGGAAGGACCTGCTGCTAGTACCTGCTCGGAGAAGTAGTGGACAAGTCGACGCTCGTGTCAAGACGTGGAGGGAAAGGATTTGTAACTTTTCCTTTTTTTTTTTGTTGTTGTTGTTGTTTGTTCTTCTCTCCTCGTTGACACCGAAGACCCATGGGGGATTTCTAGAGTACTTTTTGGAGTCCTGGAAATTCATGTTTGGACACCTGAAGACATAAAGTCTGCCCTGGACGGACATTACATTAGGTACTTCCTTCACTTTCTTCTACGCTACAGGTTGACGTGTGCGTGCGTGCGTGTGCGTGCGTGTGAACGTTCGGTTCAAGCAAGCTTCTGCTGGGTTTATTGTTTATTCTTCCATTTATGTCCAAATCAAACATCAAAGTGCAAGTGGTCATCCTCATCTCTTCTGGTTGGTGCTGCATTTTGATGCCGGGAGGAGAAAAAAACATCAACATGTACACAACAATCTAAAGGAATCAATATATAAATAATTAATTAACATCATTTTTCGCACCATGTTAAAGCCCGACGTGCCTGTTCTGCTCCTCCTTGCCGCATCGCTCACGTCTTCCATGTAAAATGAAATATGAATTGGCATCAAAACGCCTTTCTTTTTTTTTCAGAAGAAATGATATGTTGGTGTGTGATGATTTTCAAGAGAATTGTCGCAAAATGAAAACATCACTATCTCTGATTCAGTTTTCGTGCCTGCAACTTCGAAAGAAAGATTTGCGACAATACCGCGTTTTAGGAGTAGTTTTTCGCTCCTTCCTGTTACAAAAGGCCATAGGAAAATAACATTTTCTGACAAAATGTCATGTAAATGTGCTGTTAACCCAAAAATATGAACATAAAACTCACTACAGACAATAATTGTAGTTTCACGCGCAGAAAATAAGGAATTACTTATAACTGATGAATGGAAAGTATAAATAAGGGGTGTCCAAAGTGTGGCCCGTGGGGGCCGTTTTTTATTTATTTTTTTGAACACATTCTCAAAATGCTATTAAAAAAACAAATCAAAAAACATAAAGAAGTTGAAAATATTGCAAAATGTGTGTGTTTTCTTTAACAAAAAGGGCATAAAACAATACAAAAAATAATAAAAACATATAATTGACTGATAGATCTGAAGTTGATCCAAAGATTTAAGTTTTGAAAGTAAAAAAAAAAAATTAAATAGGACTTATTTTTAACACTTATGAGTAAGGCCCGTTTGATTTCCAAGAATTTTATTGGATTTTTTTTTTAACTGTCATTGCTCAAAACAATGAATTAAAAGCAACCTATTATTATTATTATTATTATTATTATTATTAACATTATTATTATTATTGACCTATTTTAGGCTCCAATTACTTAACATCAAATATTACATTTTTTATTATTATAGGGGAGGGGGAATATTGTATATTTTGTGGTTTTGCCATAAGCAAAATAGTTTTCTTTGAGAGAAAGGGATAAAACATTAACATTTTTATTACTCAGATCCTTCTGGGTCTCCGGGAGCAAACTTAAGAGGAGCCTTGAAAAGGTTAAAAACAAATAAAATACGTATAACTGATGAATGGAATGTAGAAATCAGGGGTGTCCAAAATGTGGTCCAGGGGCCATTTGCGGGCCGGAGCTAATTTTTTTAACGGCCCGTGGCGCATTCTATCAAAACTATTAAAAACACACAAAAAAGTGCAATCAAAAAAAGAGAGTGGTTTTCTTTGACAAAAGGGCATAGAGTGTCCGCCCTGAGATCGGTAGGTTGGAGTTCAAATCCCAGCCGAGTCATACCAAAGACTATAAAAATGGGACCCATAACCTCCCTGCTTGGCACTCAGCAACAAAGGGTTGGAGTTGGGGGTTAAATCACCAAAATGATTCCCGGGCGCGGCGCCGCTGCTGCCCACTGCTCCCCACTGCTCCCCAAGGGGATGGGACAAATGCAGAGGACAAATTTCAGCACATCTAGTGTGTGTGTGACAATCATTGGTACTTTAATCTTAATCTTAATCTTAAAACAGATGTAAAGGCCATACAAACTTTAATCGACGGATAGATCTGAAGTTGATCTATCGATTTAAGTGTTGAAAGTAAAAAAAATTAAATAAAATAACATTTTTAACACTTATTTTTTGGATTCCAAGAATTTTTGTGGATTTTTTTAAAACTGTCATTGCTGAAAAAATACTATTGAATTGAAAGCAATGTTGTTATGAACCTATTTGAGGCTCTAATTAATATTAAAACGAACAAACAAAAAAAACATTAAAAAGTCGAATAAAAAAAAAAAAAAAATACTGCATATGTTGTGTATAAATGTATAAATGAGGGGTGTCCAAAGTGCCGGGTATCATTTGCGGTCCACAGCTAATTTTTTTAATGGCCAGCTGCACATTTGAAAAATACTATTATAAAACATAAAAAAGTGGAATTGTTCTTTAAAAGAAAAGAGAAAATATTGCATATTTTGTGTTTGCAATTAAAAAATAGGTTTTATTTGGCAAAAAGAGCATAAAAAAAACCAAATAATAATAATAAAAAGTTATGATTGACAGATCTGAAGTTGATCTAAAGATTTAAGTGTTGAAAGTATTTTTTTAAATGTTTTTTTTTAATTAGGACCTATTTTTAACACTTATGAGTGCGGCCCTTTTGGATTCCAAAAATTCCCCCAAAAATAAAAAAAAAACAGTACAAAAAGTAGTTACTATTTTTTTAGTCTCCAATTACATCCATTTTGAATTTTTTGGGGTGGAAAATATAGCATATTTTGTGGTTTTGCCATTATAAAAAAAGGGCATAGAACAACAACTTTTTCAAACTTTATATCAACAGATATACTTGAAGGTGATTAAGAGATTCAGGTGTTACATAATAACACTACTAATAATAATACAATATATACATGACTTATTTTTAACATCTTTATGACTCAGATCCTTCTGGGTCCCTGGGACCAAACTTAGAGGAGCCTTAAAGGTTAAGAAAAAAAAAAAAATTATATATATATATATATATATATATATATATATATATATATATATATATATATATATATATATATATATATATATATATATATATATATATATATATATATATATATATATATATATATATATATATGTGTGTGTGTGTGTATACATACATATAACATTAAAATACAGTAGCTTAGTAGGCCTACGTATTCATTAACGGCAGAGGTCACATTACATACAGTTTGAACAGTAACACTGTGTTTGAATATTTAGTCAATATTTGGTGTGCCACCAGTTTAAGAGTCGCTGATCTTGTAATACCTCATTAATAATTGTGTACATCATCAGAACGTTGTTGATTTTGTGAACGAAGGGGACAACGCTGCCCCATGTGACATGGCGAGCGCTGATCATCCTCATCACCGTTGTGCGCCCACGTGGGGCCGTGCATTATTTATTCCCGTCATGCATTATTCACCGCCGCTGCCTTTCATGCTTATAAGAAAATATTAGCATGAAAAACACGTCGTAGCCTCCGAGCCTCTCGCTCGGTGCGCACTCGCCTTTGGAGTGTGCTCCCGTCCACGACAGGCGAGAAGGTGAGCAGCGCCGCAGAGACCGAACCTGCATGACAAGGAGCGTCGCAGCTCTTTTTGTCGCGCCTTTCAATGTCGTTCGTGTGTCAGATGTCAAAAAGACTCTTTGGCGCAGAAAAGTACACTGAAGCGAGATACTGTGCACACTTTGACACTGCATCCAGCTGCCAAACTGGCAACGCCGTGCCTCTGTGGCGGCCCTGAAACACAGCAGCGGTGCAGAGGAAAAGCGGGAAAATGTCCACCTTTGTGAAAGGAGCTGTGGACCCACAGTGCAAAGGTCAAACTGATCAATTGCTTGCGCAAAACATTATTTGAACTTTGAACCTTTTGGATCGGATATCATTCAAAGTATATATATATATATTGTTGTCAGCCTAAGGCACACCTGTGCAATAATCATGCTGTTTAAATGGTAAATGGGTTATACTTATATAGCGCTTTTCTACCTTCAAGGTACTCAAAGCGCTTTGACACTATTTCCACATTCACCCATTCACACACACATTCACACACTGATGGCGGGAGCTGCCATGCAAGGCCCTAACCACGACCCATCAGGAGCAAGGGTGAAGTGTCTTGCTCAAGGACACAACGGACGTGACGAGGTTGGTAGAAGGTGGGGATTGAACCAGGAACCCTCAGGTTGCTGGCACGGCCACTCTCCCAACTGCGCCACGCCGTCCCCGTTAATCAGCATCTTGATATGCCACACTTGTGGCGTGGGATGGATTATCTTGGCAATTAAGAAATGCTCACTAACACAGATTTAGACACATTTGTCAACAATATTTGAGAAGACTAGGACATATACACATATATACATATGTACCGTATTTTTCGGAGTATAAGTCGCACCGGCCGAAAATGCATAATAAAGAAGGAAAAAACATATATAAGTCGCACTGGAGTATAAGTCGCATTTTTGGGGGAAATCCAACACCAAGAATAGACATTTGAAAGGCAATTTAAAATAAATAAAGAATAGTGAACAACAGGCTGAATAAGTGTACGTTATATGACGCATAAATAACCAACTGAGAATGTGCCTGGTATGTTAACGTAACATATTATGGTTTGAGTCATTCAAATAACAATAACATATAGAACATGCTATACGTTTACCAAACAATCTGTCACTCCTAATCGCTAAAATTCGATGAAATCTTATACGTCTAGTCTCTTACATGAATGAGCTAAATAATATTAATTGATATTTTACGGTAATGTGTTACATATATGTGTATATATATATATATATATATATATATATATATATATATATATATATATATATATATATATATATATATATATATATATATATATATATATATATATATATATATATGTATATATATATATATATATATATGTATATATATATATATGTATATGTATATATATATATATATATATATATGTATATATATATATGTATATATATATATATATACATTTATATGTGTGTGTGTGTGTATATATATATATATATATATATATATATATATATATATATATATATATATATATATATATATATATATATATATATATGTACATATACATTTATATGTGTGTATATATATATATATATATATATATATATATATATATATATATATATACGTACATATATATATATGTATATATACATTTATATGTGTGTGTATATATATATATATATATATATATATATATATATATATATATATATATATATATATATATATATATATATACGTATATATATCAGTGACGTGCAGTCAGGGGAGGCAAGTGAATAATGCCTCCCCTGACTGTGTGTATATATATATATATATATATATATATATATATATATATATATATATATATATATATATATATATATATATATATATATATATATATATATATATATATATATATATATATATATATATATATATAATATACAAACCCGGTATCTGTAATTAAGATTTGGACAATATCGGATATCGGCAAAAAGCCATTATCGGACATCCCTAATATTTATTTATATATATATATATATATATATATATATATATATATATATATATATATATATATATATATATATATATATATATATAAATCTCCTGATGATTGAGGGAAACCCCTCATGAAACAGGCCTGTAGAGATGAAATAGTCTTGTGATTTTTCCCATACATACATATTACGCTCTACCACGGTATCGAGCACTATTTTTTTTAGATAATCTAATAATTAGGGGTGTGGGAAAAAATCGATTCGAATCGCGATTCTCACGTTGTGCGATTCAGAATCGATTCTCATTTTTAAAAAATTTTTATTTTTTATTTTTTATTTTTTATTTTTTTTAATTAATCAATCCAACATCAATACCATAACAATGCAATACAATTCCAAAACCAAACCCGACCCAGCAACAATCAGAACTGCAATAAACAGAGCAATTGAGAGGAGACACAAACACGACACAGAACAAACCAAAAGTAGTGAAACAAAAATGAATATTATCAACAACAGTATCAATATTAGTACAATTTCAACATAGCAGTGATTAAAAAATCCCTCATTGACATTATCATTAGACATTTAGTTTATGAGATGCGATGCAAGTGTAAGCCACTGTGAGACTATTATTCATTTTTTTAATTTTATTTTTTTATTAATGTTTGTAATGATAATATCAGTGAGGGATTTTTAATCACTGCTATGTTAAAATTGTTGCTAATATTGATACTGTTGTTGATAATATTAATTTTTGTCTCACTACTTTTAGATTGTTCCATGTCATGTTTGTGTGTCCTCAATTGCTCTGTTTATTGCTATTCTGAGTGTTGCTGGGTCGGGTTTGGTTTTGAAATTGTATTGCATTATTATGGTATTGTTGTGTATTGTTTTCATTAAAAAAAAAATCGATTTTGAATCTAATCGTGACCCCAAGAATCGATTTTGAATCGAATCGTGGGACACCCAAAGATTCACAGCCCTTATATATATATATATATATATATATATATATATATATATATATATATATATATATATATATATATATATATATATATATATATATATATATATATATATATATATATATATATATATATATATATATATATATATACACATATGTATATGTGTATATTAGGGGTGTAACAGTACGTGTATTTGTATTGAACCGTTTCGGTACGGGGGTTCTGGTTCGGTTCGGAGGTGTACTGAACGAGTTTCCACACGAACATATGAAGTAGCCGCCTAAACTAAACTCTTAACAAGCTGCTCTGTTTTCTGCCTCTGTCTTCTACACGGCACCCAGCATTGTCCCACCCACACAACCATCTGACTGGTTACAACCATAGCGATAACAGCCAATCAGCAGTGCGTATTCAGAGCGCATTATATTATATATACACATATATATATATGTGTATATGTGTATGTATATATATATATATATATATATATATATATATATATATATATATATATATATATATATATATATATATATATATATATATATATGTATTATAAATGTGCAGCACGGTGGCAGAGGGGTTAGTGCGTCTGCCTCACAATACGAAGGTCTTGAGTAGTCCTGGGTTCAATCCCGGGCTCTGGATCTTTCTGTGTGGAGTTTGCATGTCCTCCCCGTGACTGTGTGGGTTCCCTCCGGGTACTCCGGCTTCCTCCCACCTCCAAAGACATGCACCTGGGGATAGGTTGATTGGCAACACTAAATTGGCCCTAGTGTGTGAGTGTGAATGTTGTCTGTCTATCTGTGTTGGCCCTGCGATGAGGTAGCGACTTGTCCAGGGTGTACGCCGCCTTCCGCCCGGATGCAGCTGAGATAGGCTCCAGCACCCCCCGCGACCCGAAGGGAATAAGCGGTAGAAAATGGATGGATGGATGGATGGATATATGGGGCGGCATGGCGTAGTGGGTAGAGCGCCCGTGTCAGAAACCTGAGGGTTGCAGGTTCGCTCCCCGCCTCTTACCATGCTAAAATCTGACCTGTCCAGCGACTAAAGTAAATATTTCAGTTACATTTTATCACTTTTTTTTGTTTTGTTTTGAAAAACTGTCCTGCCTTTAATAAACTTTAGTACTTTAGTAAATCCATGCCATCCATTTTCTACCGCTTATTCCCTTCGGGGTCACGGGGGGCGCTGGAGCCTATCTCAGCTACAATCGGGCAGAAATGTTTCGTTAAAATTTTATCAGATCTTTTTTTTCTTTTTAAATCTGTCCTGTCCAGCCTCTTTAGAAAATGTTTCGGTCACATTTTTCTCAGCCTTTTCTTTTTCTTTTTCTTTTTTTCTTTTTTTTTTTTAAAATCTGTCCCGTTCAGCCTCTTTAGTGAATGTTTGGGTAACATTTTTATCAGACTTTGTTATTATTATATCTTTTTTTGAAACATCTTTTTCTTATCTAGCCATCCATCCATCCATTTTCTACCGCTTATTCCGTTTTAGAAAATATTTCGGTAAAAATTGTTTTATTTTTTTTCTGAAAAATCTGTCCTGTCCAGCCACTTTAGTAAATATTTCGGTAAAATTTTATCAGACTTTTTTTTTTCTTTTCTTTTAATCTGTCCTCTCCAGCCACTTTAGTAAATGTTTCGGTAAAATGTTACCTGACCAAATACATAGTTAATCATAGAACTGGCACCCAATGTTATTAAAAAAAGTATTGATTTTGAATCGATTCTGAATCGAATCATTACCCCCAAGAATCGAATCGAACCGTGTGGCGCCCAAAGTTTGCCAGCCCTACTAATTAGTGACGTCATCCATAGCTTGGGTAAAACGTTGGTGGTCGCCACAGATCCTCGGACGACTGCGTAAAGTCCTCACGGCTGCGCTGTCCAAACACACGGCGGTGAGGTGGCCTGAAGGTGGTTAGGCCGCCATGAAAGGCGTGGGGATTTAAAAATGTTAGTGTGTGTCTGCGTTGCGTTATCTGCCGCCCGTGAGTCCCGCCGCACTGGAAACGTGCTAACAGAGCGGCCCTGAGAGTGAGGCGTGTGCGCCGCGAGGTCCTCGCAGGGGGAAGAAAAGCAGCACTGTTAAGACAACACAACCTCTCTGTGGACGCACAATACACCCCTGTGTGCCAGCCAACACCGCTCCTAACCTCTGTGTGTGCGTGTGTGTGTGTGTGTGTGTGTGTGTGTGTGTGTGTGTGTGTGTGTGTGTGTGTGTGTGTGTGTGTGTGTGTGTGTGTGTGTGTGTGGTGGGCGTCTCGCAGACGAGGTTATTTCAAGGCTATGTCCACATGTAGAGTGAAAAGAGAGCATCCCAGTGGAACCTTCTAAAGTCAAACAGCAGTTAGGCTGCACAAATTTGAAAAATGAAACATACAAAAACAAATGTTTTTCTTTTATTGTTTTCACATTTTGCAGTAGTTACCTTCTTTTGACACTTTCAAAAGTGTTAAAATATGACTTAAATCATGTCTTGTACTTTTTGTTAGTGGGACTTTGTGCAAATGTGCCGAATGTGTCTGCTGAAATAGTTATGTTATATTTCCATCCATTTTTTACCGCTTGTCCCTCTCGGGGTCGCGGGGGAGCTGTAGCCAATCTCAGCTGCATTCGGGCGGAAGGCCAAGTACACTCTGGACAAGTCGCCACCTCATCGCAGGGCCAACACAGATAGACAGACAACATTCACATTCACACACTAGGGCCAATTTAGTGTTGCCAATCAACCTATCCCCAGGTGCATGTCTTTGGAGGTGGGAAGAAGCCGGAGTACCCGGAGGGAACCCACGCAGTCACGGGGAGAACATGTAAACTCCACACATATTCGCTAAAAAAGTTGTGTGTTTCAAATAGTTAAGTTAAAGTACCAATGATTGTCACACACACACACGAGGTGTGGTGAAATGTGTCCTCTGCATTTGACCCATCTCCTTGTTCACCCACTGGGAGGTGAGGGGAGCAGTGAGCAGCAGCGGTGGCCGTGCCCAGGAATCATTTTTGGTGATTTAACCCCCAATTCCAACCTTTGATGCTGAGTGCCAAGCAGGGAGATAATGGGTCCCATTTTTATAGTCTTTGGTATGACTCGGCCGGGTTTTGAACTCACGACCTACCGATCTCAGGGCGGCCACTATAACCACAAGGCCACTGAGCATTTAACATAGCATAAGGAGTACAGCTGTTTATATATTGTTATTATTTATTTGAAATAATGTATTAAATATTATTATTTATTAGATATTTTGTATTAATTATTATTATTATTTATTAGATATTATGTATTAATTATCATTATTTATCTATTTATTATTAGCTTTATTAGCTTGGCTATAATGTTATTCACGCCACTACCTCAATATACTTAAAAATTTTAAATAAATATAAAATAATAAATAATTATAATAAATTCTAGAATTTATTATTATTTATTATTATGATATAATAATATAACATATAAGTTACAATATAACAAATTATAGAATGTGTTATGTATTATTATATAATAATACATTATAGAATGTATCATTGTTATTTATTATATAATAACATAAAAATAATAATACATTGTAGAATGTGTTATTATTTATTATATAATAAGAAATTCTACAATTTATTATGTATTATACATGTATTTATTTCAAACTGAAGTATATTGAGGTAGTTTCTTCATCTAAATTCTAGAATATATTATTGTTTTTTTTAAATTATATAATAGTATATTCTAGAATGTATCATCATTTATTATTATACAATAATACATATAATTGTAATGTAATAAATTATAGAATGTGTTATTATTTATGATCATATAATACATTCTGGAATTTATTTTTTATTATACATTTATTTATTACAAACTCTAAAGTAAATTGAGGTAGTTTTTTTCATTTAAATTCTAGAATATATTGTTATTATTGATTATTACATAATAATACATTCTGTATTATTTATAATTATATATAATAACTATAATTATATTAAAATCTAAAATGTATTTATTATATAATAATACATTCTGCAATGTATTCTTTATAGTTATGTATGTATTTATTCCAAACCCATAAGTATATAGATTTAGGTTTTTTTTCATCTAAATTCTGGACTATATTATTATCTATTATATAATAGTAAATTCTTGAATGTATTATTTATTTTTATATATAATTATAATAAAGTAATAATGTATTATTATTATTTATTATTATATAATGTTAAATTCTAAAATGTATTATTTTATATGTATTTATTTCAAGTATATTGAGGTAGTTTTTAAATCTAAACTCTAAAATGTATATGATGAAAAGTCACCTGCTATAGAATGAAGAGTGCTTACTCCGCATGTCAACATCTCTGTTCGGTGCCACACGCCCACACTATCAAAATGCCGAGGCAAACCTTTCCAGATCAACACCGTATGTAGATTAAGTAATAAAGTAATAAAGTTGTACTTTATATAAGAAAAAAATGGCGTACAAAACTATTCCTATATCTTGTTATATGTCATTCATTCACCCGAAGGTTTGTAATCCTCAGTCTCAACAACCACAATGCACCTGCTCCCGATCTTTTTAACATCCGGTTTGCCTCAATGAATTGTGGAACATGCAGTATTTTAGTTAACCCTTTGTTAGGCTATGAAGTAGAAAACAACGCAATTCAATGTCAGTGTTTCTCAAATAATCAATATTAAATACATGTATAAATCAAATCAATTCTCTTAACTCTTTTTAGCTGTAAATAATAATAGATCAATTTATCAGCAATTAAATCAAGCATGCAAATTATGAATGATCATCACACATGAACTATATAACCCATAAATTACAACACTTTATGGAAAAAAATAGTCTACAACAAAAGGAGACAACATCCGCAGGAACCTACCACATAGCGAAGGACGTACAGTCGTACACAATTTGATTTCCTATTATGCAGCTAATTTTTATTGGACACTTATTGAAATATCTTGTGTGACATCATGCACAAAAGTGCACTTTATTTGTTTTAAACTATTGTAGTGGCGTTCTGTACAAAAAGTGCACTTTAATTTAGTATTGTTATATGTCATTTTAGTGACATCATGCACAAAAGTGTACTAATAGCTTGTTTTAAAATGTCTCTGACAATTTTGCACTTTCTGTTTTGGAAATTACATGAATGTTTGTGCCACTGCTTAATAACTGTTTAATAAATACTGTGTTGGTCAATTGACTTAGTTGTGATTTCGCTCTCTGCATAAAAGTTTCAAATGAGCATATTAATTAATGCAGTATGAACAAAAATGTTTTAATGTAGACACATAGAATCATCATAGTCCTGTGATTATATGCATCAAGTGTTCATTCAAGGCTAAGGCAAAATATTGAGATATATATCGTGTATCGTGATATGGCCTAAAAATATCGAGATTTTAAAAAAGGCCATATCGCCTGTTTATATGTAATAAATTTACAATAATTTTGAAAAAAAACATACATAACACATTTTGTAATTTTGGAGTATTGTGTGTAAAATTTTGAGGACAAAAATGAATGTATTCCATTTTGGAATGAGTCTGTAACATAACAAGATGTGGACAAAGTCAAGCGCTGTGAATACTTTCCGGATGTGCTGTACAAATGTATTTGCGTCCAAGCTGATAAATTTGCCGATTTAATATGAAGCCTTATTCTAAAATGGAAAAAATTCATTTTTGTCCTAGAAATTATACACATACTACCCCCTAATGACAATGTGAAAGACCCTTTTTTTTGGGGGGGGGCTTCTAGAAATGTATTAAAAATAAACATGCTAAATATACAGGAAAAACATTTTTTTTCACATTGTCATTATGGGGTATTGTGTGTAGAATTTTGAGGACAAAAATGGATTTATTCCATTTTGGAAAAGGCTGTAACAACAACATATGGAAAAGGTGAATCACTGTGAATACTTTCCGGATGCACTGTACAGTTTTTTGCGTCCGAGCTGATATATTTGCTAATTTAAATTTGAAACCTTATTCTAAAATAGAATGAATTGATTTTTGTCCTCAAAATTCTACACATAATACCCCATAATGAAAATGTAAAAATATTTTTGGTTTGTTTTAATAAATGATTGCAAATGTGTTCAAAATAAACAAGCTAAATAGGCTAAACAGGCTAAATATACAGGGGAAAAAAAGTTTTTACATTGTCATTATGGGGTATTGTGTGTATAATTTTGAGGATAATGAACAACTTTTTCTATTTTGAAATAAGGCTGTAACATTACAAAATGTGGAAAAGGTGAATTGCTGTGAATACTTTCTGGATGCACTGTACAGTTTTTTGTGTCCAAGCTGATACATTTGCTAATTTAAATTTGAAACCTTATTCTAAAATGGAATTTTTTTTTTTTTTTTTTAAATAAATGTTTGCAAATGTGCTCCATTCATCCATTTTCTACCGCTTGACCCTTACGGGGTCGCGGAGGGTGCTGGAGCCCATCTCAGCTTTCTTCGGGCAGAAGGCGGGGTACACCCTGGACTTGAGCTAAATAGGCTAAACAGGCTAAATATACAGAAAAAAAAAACTTTTTCACATTGTCATTATGGGGTATTGTGTTTAGAATTTTGAGGATAAAGAACAACTTTTTCTATTTTGAAATAAGTCTGTGACATTACAAAATGTGGGAAAAGAGAAGCAGTGTGAATACTTTCCGGACGCACTGAATATTTGCAGGCAGCCAATCGTATGCCAACGCAACAGGTTGTATGTGTTTAGCCAATCAGAAGCCAGAAGATAATAATTTTTGTAAAAAGTGGACTGATAACTAGATAAAACCTAAAAAAATGTCTCACTTATGAAGACAAAGACACACACATGACGGGAAGAAGACGAGCCAAACAAAATAACTTGGTTGAACCTTGGCCTAAAAAACAGTTTGAATGATGACAAAATGCGTTGAAAAATGCAAGTTACAGAAATAGACACTTTGCCTGAGGCCGAGTGTGTGTGTGTGTGTGTGTGTGTGTGTGTGTGTGTGTGTGTGTGTGTGTGTGTGTGTGTGTGTGTGTGTGTGTGTGTGTGTGCCCGAGGACCCCTCACTTGGAGCTTTCCCTCACATTCCAGCGTCTTTCCCGACGTGAGCAAACAGGGCGCTCGGCCGCCGCTCCCAGGCTGTGCGTGCATGCCGTCTCATGCCATCTTTTCCCACGTGTTCTCCTGACCGCTTCCTGTTTTTTTGGCCTTCCAGGTGAGGAAGGAAGCGTTCCGCTGGCGTCCCCGGTGCCGACGTTCCGCCGGACGTCATGCTAAGGGAGGATGTCGCCTGAGTCGGGCCTCGCTGCCATGCGCCGCGCCTCGCCGCCCGCAGGGATGGTGGCCGCGTGGCACTCGCTCTGGCTTTGCGTCCTGCTACCCGTCTGCGTGGCGGCGGCCAGGCTGCCCATCGCCGAACCCACAGGTAGGCCGTGCAACTTCACACCGTTTGTGTTCCAGGAAACACTGCATTTTCTGTTTTGATGGAGTCCTTCTCAGTGACTGGTCGGCAAAGTAGAGCAGGTGACCAGCTGATTGGCTGATTCCCAGCGGGAAAGGTTGCTCGGCCGTGCCAGCAACTTGAGGGTTGCAGGTTCGATCCCGGCTTCCGCTATCTTAGTCACTGCCGTTGTGTCCTTGGGCAAGACACTTTACCCAACCCGGTGCCACCCACACTGGTTTAAATGTAACTTAGATATTGGGTTTCACAATGTAAAGCGCTTTGAGTCACTTGAGAAAAAGCGCTTTATAAATGTAATTCACTTCACTTTCCATCGTTGACCCCCTGACGCATATCATTTTTCTGTGGGAGTCAAAACGTGAGCAAAAAACTTTTTTAGTTTTCAACTTTTTTATGTCAAAAAAAGAGGGAACTGCAGCGGCACCCCTGCTGCTCGTTGAGAAGAGAAATGAGAGTCACTAAAAGTCTCCCCTCGATTTGTCTCTCGTTGCTTTTTGAAAAGCAGCATCCGCAGGCCACTGATTACCCTAAATTTTCGCAACTTTTTTCCAACACTTTAAACCCTGACGCTTTTAAAATGGTGCGGCTAATTTATGGATCTTTTCTTCTTCCGCTAATCGCCTTAATGTTTTGCGCTCAATAATCTTCGTTAAACCCAGGCAGAGTACTCTAATGGTGTTATTGTTTGTGGTATGGCGCCATCTTTTGGACGGGTTCGCTCACTGCAGGTGCTGCAAGTTGAAAACGTACTTCCTGTTTTGCCTTGAACTGAAAGTAAAACCGTCCGTATGTATTCTTCATTCGTCACTCCAGGCAACGTTTGTAAGTTTTACAATATAACTACAACAATTCTTACTTAATAAAACGTCCCATGTGTGATGTCTGTAGGAGTGTTTTCATGCATATGTAATGAAGTTAGCATCGTTAGAATTAGCTAATATGCTAACAAGTTTACAAGTGTCTGTGTTAGTATTATTAACTTACAACGGCATTATTTTTGTATTGTTTCAGTTTCACAAATTCCTCAGTAAATTCACCAAAACATCACTGTGGAGTTATTGAGTCTGTTTAGCTGATTGGAGAGCTAGTTTGCGCAGCTAGTGGGTCCATGACGATGACTTCTGTTTTGTTTGATCAGCCGTTTTACTGCCGTGTTACAGACACCGTTTGGAAACAATTAAGGTATGTAAATAAACATTTCCAGAATATTTCTGCGTAAATAACTCATTTCATAATGTACTGTATACAACTGAGACTTATAGTCCGGTGCGGCTAATATATGGGAAAAATGTTCCCCAAATTTTAGCGGGTGCGGCTGTATATTCCGGGAAATACGGTGCGTGCTGAATAAAACATCTGCCTTGTTTTTAATAAATGTTTAGGCCTACTAAGCTAATGTATGGGAAAGAGTGTCAGTCAAAATAATTTAAATTGGATGTTTTTGATGAGCCAGGACACACTTTGACTGATTGGAGAGCTGCGCAAGCTAGCTCTCAAATCAGCTCAACAGAGTCAACTCCATGATGACGTTTTGGTGAATTTACTGAGTAATTTGTGACACTGGAGTAATACAAAAAAAATGCCATCTAAAGTTAATAATACTAAGGCACGGCTAGAGGTCGGGGAAATAATCGATTTTATGAATTAATTTAGTCATTTTACTACTTGCAAATGCTTAAAATAGGATCGAAAAAAGGCTTGAAAAATATCCCCTCAAAAATCTGCAATAGAGTATTCCCTCACTTAACGCGGGGGGTAATGTTCTGAAAAATACCCGCTTTAAGTGAGTTTAATTTTTTTTCTTTCGTTTTTTATGTGTTTTCGTTCATTACATTTTTTTTTCAATTACGCTATATGTTTTTTCGTTAACAATTTAAATGGCTTTTTTTTCAGTTTCGTAAATTCACAAAAACGTCACCGTGGAGTTATCGAGTCTGTTTAGCTGGTTGGAGAGCTAGCTTGCGCAGCTAGTGGGTCTATGACATTGACTTCTGTTTTGTTTGATCAGCCGTTTTACTGCCGTGTTACAGACACATTTGGAAACAATTAAGGTATGTAAATAAACATTTACAAAACTTTCCTGCAACTTTTATATCTGCGACTTATAGTCCGACACAGCTAATATATGGAAAACTATTTTTTCCCCTCAGATGTAGTGGGTGCGGCTTATATTCCCGGTGCAACTCTATAGTCCGGAAAATGCGGTATATGGTCTGTGTTTGATTATGATTATAATCATAATCAAAACATTAGAAGCCAAAAATAAAACCAAAAGTATGGCCCTGAATTTACTTGGAATCAGGTGATACCAAAATCTAAATCCAAAGTGTGTCCTGGTTCATCAAAAACATAAAATGTAAATTATTTTGACTGACAGCCTTTCCCATATATTATTTGCAGCACAAATAGATTTTGACGCTACCTGCGTACTGTAGTACAGTGTTGGACACTATAGGACAGAAGTGTCAAAGTCATTTTCACTGAGGGCCACATCGCAGTTATGTTTGGCCCCAGAGGGCTGCCTTTAACAGTGAATACTATTATTACACAATGTTTTTATGCATTTAATTAGTAGATTTTTTAGAAACTAAAATGTTAAAAAAATATGATAAGTTGTAATAATTTCACCTCAAAATTTAGTGTTTATAACTGTAAATGAAAAAACAGTACTGCTGTTTTTATGGTATAAAAAAAAGGCAGCTCAGTTGCCAGAATTTTACTGTAAAATTTACATTTATTTTTTTTACTGTAAATAAAAAAAATGCAATTTTACAGTAAAATTTTGGCACCTGAGCTGCCAGTTTGTTGGGGTTTTTTTTTTACCGCAAATCAACAACTGTAGATTTTTCGGTGTATTACTGTAAATGCCAAAACGGCACCACAGATTATTACAGTAAAAAAAGTACTGTTTTTTTCATTTAGAGAAAAATGCTGTAAAAACCAAAGTAAATAAAACATTTTTACCATGAAATCTATTGCTACTTTTACATTGCACAATTTGATGGATAACTTGCTTTGAAATCATTATTATTAGTATTTATTTCTATTTAAAAAATGGTTTGGATGTTTGATAATATATCTTTGCATAATTAGACAATATTTAAGTTAACATAATTTGCGATTACATGGAGTAATTTTTTTTTTCTCCCAAAATAGAAAGAAAGAATATATTTAGTAAGAAAAGTTACAGTATTTTATTGATACATATTATTTCCAGGCTTTCAAGGGCCAAGTTAAAAGAAGTGGCTGGCCACTGCCTTGAGTTTGACATTTGTGCAAAAAGAGACCAAACCATTCGGTATCGTGGCCACGGATTGGATCAGCCTTGGGCGGCGTATCTATATTGGAAAAAAGAGTGTGGAGGTGACTAAAAAGTGTTATTTCAGGTTCAGAGAACTCTCGTCATGTTGAAAAATGTATTCAGAAGGTCATAAACTGTTTTTTTTAATGTTCTAGCTATGAGACTGTTGAACTTCTATTCCCTACATTGCGGAAATTCATTTATCGCAGTCAGTTAACAGCGACAAACTCCCCTTTTTAAAAATTGAAGTAATAGTGCAAAATAAGTCCACAAAATGAACTATGAGCTGCCAGAAATATCAATTGCATCACGCTAGTATTGACCCATTATCCTTACTTGGGTCGAGTCGTAATGTCGAGGCAAAGAACTGATTGGCCGGCGTGAAGGAGCAGGAAAAGGAAAGTGAAAATGTGAAGTGTTTAACCGGAGTGTCAAATTAAGTCAAAAAGGTGTCAAAGGTGTGTTCACGTTCATAATTTCAACACAAAGGCACATTTCAAAGCATGCAAAGAACATTTAATTGGACTCTTCTCGCTTTGCTGAGCATGTTTTTTTTTTGTGTGTGTGTTTTTTTTTTTCCAATCCTCCTGCTGTCCCTCAGGCGAAGAAACAAGCGAGGATCAATCCAAAGCAAACGTGGAAGGAGTTTGCTTTAATCATTCCGTATTGTTAGGGGAGGGAGGAGAGGGAAAAAAAGAACAACAAACGGCGAGGGATAATCTTTTGTTTGAGGCCCGGGCCAAGTTTCTTTTTCTTTTAAGTCTCCACGCAAGACACCGCGCTGTGTGAGACACACCATGAGCTCAGCACTTTCTCTGAGCGTGTGCGAGACTCGAGGAGCGACGTTGTTTTAGATCGTAAACAATAATCCTCGTCAAGCCGCTAGTAGTCATCTTTTGTTGGCAGAAAATGTCCATTTATGTACACATCTCCATTTTCCTTCCTCATGAACTGTGTTCATTTGACAAGAATATAAATAGCCTTAACTGTCACGGTTTACCTGACACATGAAGCGTGACAAAATGGGGACGTGCACTCTTCACATTAGCCGCCAGAGAGCAGGAGAGTGTTTGAATATATTAACTTTTGTGGCAATTCCAACTTTGACCACAGCGTCAGTGGCTATGTAGAGTGGCGCTTTCCATCATGTTCAGCAGACTGCATTGCAAAAAGGATTAACTACCTTTCTTTTTGTTGGCAGAAAATGTCCATTTTTTAACATAATGGAACCCTCCATTTTCCTTCCTCCTGAACGTAGAACCGTGTGTTCATTTGACAAGAATATAAATGGCCTTATTCGTCACGGTTTACCCGACACATGAAATGGACAAAATGGGGAAGTGTACTCTTCACATGAGACTGCAGTAGAGTGTTTGAATATATTAACTTTTGTGGCAATTCCAACTTTGACCACAGTGTCAGTCGCTATGTAGAGTGGCACTTTCCATCATTTTCAGCAGTCTGCATTGCGAAAAAAAGGATTAACCCCCCTCTTTTTATTGGCAGAAAATGTATTTTAACATAATGGAACCCTCCATCTTCCTTCCTCCTGAACGTAGAACTGTGTGTTCATTTGACAAGAATACAAGTGGCCTTATTTGTCACGGTTTACCGGACACATGAAACGTGACAACATGGGGACATGCACTCTTCACATTAGCCACCAGACGGCAGTAGAGTGTTTGAATATCTTAATTTTTGTGGCAATTCCAACTTTGACCACAGTTGCTATGTAAAGTATCGTTTTCGATCATTTTCAGCAGACTGCATTGCAAAAAGGATTATAGCCCCCCTCTTCTTTTCGCGCGAGGTCCACCCAGGAATGGGGCCATAGGAATCGCTTCCCTACTGTAATACTTGGGTGTCCCAGGCCGATGATACCAGTATCAGATTACCGTATTTTCTGGACTATAAAGCCACACACACTAAATTTTAGAGACATTTTAGAAAATTTCCATGTATTAGCCGCACCGGACTATAAGCCGCAGATATATACGTCGTTAGCATGAGTTATTTTTGATAACACGTTTACAAGTGTCTGTTTTAGTATTATTAACTTACAATGGCATTTTTTTTGTATTGTTTCAGTTTTGTAATTCACCAAAACGTCACCGTGGAGTTATTGAGTCTGTTTAGCTGATTGGAGAGCTAGCTTGCGCAGCTAGCTTGCGCAGCTAGCGGGTCAATGACCCTGACTTTTGTTTTGTTTGACACATTTACAGAATATTTCTGTGTAAATAATTCATTTCGCAACATGTATGTCTGCGACTTATAGTCCGATGCGGCTAATACATGGAAAACTATGTACTGTGTTTCTTCTCAAACTGAGTGGCTGTGGCTTATACCCCGGTGCGCTCTATAGTCCGAGGAATGGCAGTGTCACTTTTGTCCTGTTTTCTTCACCTTTCTTCACCTCATGATGTTTCCTGAGCGTGAGGCAGGCTCCTCTGATGGCAGTTCGCCAAAGAAAGGCAAGTCAAATGGGACGTGGTAAAAGTTGTCTTTGAACGTGTGAAGGGGGTCTGCCACACCCCTTTCAGTGCAAGACCACCAGACTTGCCTTGTCGTCATAGGAACGATTGGACGTTTTTCTTAGGCCATGTCTACACTAAGCCGGATAACCCCTTAAACAAATAATTATTTAGCCTAAGCATCGTGACAGCCACACTAAATCACCGTTTAAGGTAACCCTCCTTGGATAATTTTTTTATACGGGTAAGTGCGCCGTTTATTTGTTGAATCTCCGGCTCTTAGCTTTGTATGGACTCATTGATTGTTTCCAAACTGAGTTTGGAGAGGAAGTGAAGTCAGAAAGACCGTGCCCCACACAGGAAGCGTCGTCAGAAAGAACGCGCCACAGCCAGCTTCATAACAACCGGAGCTAACCATTCTTCTACATGTACAGACGCTTGTGGAAATCACACATGAATACCTTAAGCTAAGGAAACGTGCGATTGCAGCTATTTCGGATACAACACTTCTCAGACGGCAAAATAACTTTCAAATGTCCAGGTCACCTGTGATTCTACTTACCGAAAAACTTTGTCCATTTGTAGAAAGGGGAGACAAGGAGAATGTGGGCTCCCGTGGGTGTGATAAAAAAGGTAGCGTGTGCTTTGTATTACCTGGCCGCTGAGTGAAGACTACGGAAAACATCGAATGCTTTTGGACTGGCAAAGCAGACTAACAGTTATGTCGCGGACTCAACGTCTAGGTCCAGAGTATATAAAGTCACCAAAAAGGAATGGACAATGAAGGTGAAGGTTAAAAGAGTGAGGAGTGTCCTGACCAGATATCTAGATCCCTAGTTTGATTGATGTAAAATGTTCTTTATCACATTGTTTACTTTCACATGTCCATTAAAGATTTGATTAATTTATGATGGCTCAGTTGTGATTCACTACAATAGGCACCCACAGCACACTGGATTCCAGTTAATTGAAATACCACAACACTGGATATTGTTCAGATAAGTCACATTTAATTTAAGAACTTGCATACAATGCAACACTGGAGGTGACTATGATGTGCGCATCATAGTCCATCCGCGTTGCACCAGCGGATGGAGGGGTCGAGGGGGTCTTAAACAACCATTGTGTGTGTATGAACAAGGATAAGGTTAGGTGGGATTTACCCTGGATAACCTTAGCCGGCTTGTGTAGAAAGGGCCTTATTGCGGCCTGCGTCTTATCCCCACCGTCTTCCTCGTCATCTCCATTTCCCTGGCAGTCTCCCTTGTGGCGTTCTGGCTCCCAGCAGACGTCCACAGATGGACAAGCACTGGGGATAAAATGGCTGTTGTTTACTGGCAGATGGCTCCGTTTCCCCACCAGCCACCACTTACCTGTGCAGAGTGTGTGCGCGCGCGTGTTTTTGTGAGAGGTTTCGAGGGGGGGGGCGGGAGCGTGTGCATATGTGGGTCATAAAGTAGTTGGCACTGCAGACACGTCCTTGAACGCAGCACGGTGTCTCACGGCGGCCAAATGAGTGAGTAGTTTAGCTGCTGCACACCTGTGTGTGTGTGTGTGTGTGTGTGTGTGTGTGTGTGTGTGTGTGTGTGTGTGTGTGTGTGTGTGTGTGTGTGTGTGTGTGTGTGTGTGTGTGTGTGTGTGTGTGTGTGTGTGTGTGTGTGTGTGTGTGTGTTTTTGAGGGGTCATTTGGTCATGCCTGCGTGCGTGTTCGTTCGTGCGTGTGTGTGCGTGCGCGTTTGTGTGCGCGTTCGTGTGTGCATGTTCGTGCGTGCGTGTTTAAGTGTGCGTGTTTGTGCGTGCGTGTTCGTGCGTGCGTCCTGTATTTACAGTAATAATCACCCTACGCGCACACAACCGTGTGCGCGTGTGTGCTTGTGTGTGCGTGTTCATGTGTGTGTCCTGTATTTACAGTAATACCCACCCCCTCCCTTTAGTCTCCATGATTAATGTTGCTCCTCCGCTCTTGACGTTTTGAAGCGGCACATTTAACACACTCACTTTTGCCATTGCATTACAGTCCTATGTGTGTGCGAGTGCGAGTGCGTGTGCGTGTGTGCGTGTGTGCGTGTGTGCGTGTGTGCGTGTGTGTGTGTGTGTGTGTGTGTGTGTGTGTGTGTGTGTGTGTGTTAGTCATACCTCCAGGCCCTTGTCATTTGGGCGTGTTTGGGTCGTTACCTGGCTTGTTAAAGCCACACCATCCTCCCACTTGACACACAATCACTGCACCGCAATCACATTCTGCTTCCTCCCCTTTATTGTCTTAACACACATGCACACACACACGCGTGCACATACACATTCACACGCACACACACACACACGCACACACACTTCACAGCCCTTCTGGGTCCCACTTTGATCTTCCTGCGTGTGTGCGTGTCAGTCATGCGTCAGCATGTGTTGTACATCAGCACATTTTGTAGTTGTACGTGGAAGCTGTCAGCCGGAATGTCCCC
Organism: Entelurus aequoreus; assembly: GCF_033978785.1. Taxonomy (NCBI): domain Eukaryota; kingdom Metazoa; phylum Chordata; class Actinopteri; order Syngnathiformes; family Syngnathidae; genus Entelurus; species Entelurus aequoreus. The sequence continues at coordinate 62,265,615 of NC_084733.1, read as the reverse complement.
AAACTTGTTTTTGAATATACCCTCCATATTTTGTCGCTGCTGCTCCACTTTAGGAGAACTTTTTAACATTCTGTACTCTGGTTGTACGCAGTGTTCTAAAAAACTACTTTAAAAAAGTAATTAATTATACTTTCTTTACCAAAAAAGTAATTGAATTACTAACTAAATGCAAATAATTACTGGGAAAAGTAATTATTACGGTATTTCATATGAGCAAACTGTGAGTGTGTGTGCTTTTAAAAGGCGGGGCATGTTGCCTAGTGACGCGTGACATCATCAAAGGTATCCACAGAGCTGTTTGTTAGCTTCAGACGTTAGCAGCGGGAGTTAGTCGCCAGCTCTTGTGATTCTGCTTAACAAAGAGATTGAATGGGCTGTCATATTTTCTTGTCAACAAACGGTGTATTGTTTGGATGGCAGGTTTATCGCTTCAATCATTGAATTGTTGTTCAATATTCCCAACGTGTGCGTATGTTGTTGTCTGCGCTGTCACAGTGTTATGTTGCCTCTTCCTGTTTGATGTCGACATAAAACTACATCAAAATTAGCGTGCCATGTCACATCAAGCCAACGCTAATGGCGTTGTAACGGACCTAAAAGTAATTAGTTGGATTACGCGTTACTAGTAAAAGTAACGGCGTTGCTAACGTCGAGATTACGAACACTGGATGTACGGCATTCCGGTACTAATAAAGTACCGCGGTACTAACGAATTAAAAAAAGGTCTTTTTTTTTTTCATGCGCCGGCTGACGGTACGGCGAGGCACTAGCGCGAGTCAGCATCACCACACGCACAGGAAGATGAGGCTGACATTGAATGGTTGTCCTGCAAAGTTTCAAGAACTAGGGGGTGCCTTTCTGAGATATGTTGAAGAAACTGATCTCCAATTTAATCCATGCAATTGAAATGTGGGCGGTTGATGAGCCTTTTGTGTGCTTGTTGGTTGCTATATCTCTCTAAGGTCATTCAGACCTTAGAGAGATATTTTTTACTTTATTTATAATTTTTATTTTTATGTATTTATTGTATTTTTTCTTTTTGGGGAAAACCGCATTTGATGTATTTTTGACAACTACTGTCTATTGCATTAGTCTGAAAATTAATAAATAAATGTTTAAAAAAGTTAAATAAAGTAACACGCACAGACCACTTGCAAGCAGAAACATTGTAGAGACAGAAGAGAGAGAGTGAAAGCATTTTGGTTTTAAAACTAACGATAAAGGTGGCGTTTTAAACATTCCGCTCTTCAAGCGGCGCTAACATATCTACCGGCTATTTTAGCCATAGAAATCATGTATTTAGACGCCACATCGACCGCTACTGTCTATTGGCACTGACGAGACGTGGGGCCGCCATCTTGAAAAGGGAAACTGTCAGGAACTGTTGGTGTTGAACCCCAAGATGCAGAGATGGCAGGTAAAGCGCAGGAAAACAGGACTTTGATAGGGTAACCGGAGACAGGATAACAGGAACCATGATAACGGGAGACAGGAAACAATCACCGAACCCTGACTGAAGGGCGAGGCAGTCATAAATGGCAGCCAGCTGATTGACAACAGGTGCCGGGCTGCCAATCAGCGGCAGGTGAGGGAAACGAGCGTTACATTAGACATGCAGGAAGTGGATCTAAAATAAGAGCGCTGACAGGAAATAAACACCAACCAAGGAAACACAACCCGGCGTGAACCTGACTGATCGTCACAGTACACCCCTCTTTAGGGACGGATTCTAGACGTCCCCCCAAAAAAACAAGCTTCAAAAGTCACGGGAGGGTGGAGGGCGGAGTTGGCGGCGGGTCGCCAAACCTTGTCCCCGCAGCCAGGGAGGGAGAGTCAGGTGGTGGCGACGCGTTGATCTCTGCTGCATCTGGCGAGGCGAGCCACCACGGAACCAGGAGGCGCGTGGACGTTTGATGGCCGCCTGTGCAGCAGGAAAGCAGGGGGTCACGGAGGCGACTAGCATGACGGACGCGTCTTGGGACGCCAGAGACGAGGATGACAGCGCTTTGGGACAGCCCACCAGAGACAAGGATGGCGGCGCTGTGGGACGGCCCGCTGAAGACGAGGACAGTTTTTCCAGAGCTGGAGCAGCAGGCGGCTGGGCTGTCGGCGGGTCCTGAGCTGGCGTTATAGATCCGGCCGACTTTGGCCGCCCCCCTGGAACAGACGACAAGGATGGGTGGGAGGAAGCCAAGGAACCAGTCCGTGCAAGCCACAGAGCTTGTCCATCAAGGAGACCAAGCAGGTACACTTCTCGTCTGCGGCTTTCTCCCGACCAGCCATCTGTTGCCTCCAGACAGCCCACCAAACCTCCGCGGGGTTCGTTCTTGAAAGGGGCAACATCTCTATC
>NC_084733.1:62175765-62253265 GCF_033978785.1 Entelurus aequoreus | reverse complement strand
CACGAAAACAAAGTGCTGAGCCAGTGTCCCCTGTTTCCTTTCGAGCTGAAAGTGTTATGATCCGCTGCCCGGATCATATTTCTGTTTACGTTTTCTAGTCACTTGTGTTTTTCTGTTAGTCTTGATCTCTTTCTAGTTCCTGTTTAAGCACTTCTCAGTTTGGTTACCATAGTTACTGATTATTTTCACCTGCCGTGTGTGTTCCCAACGCGCACCTGTTTTTCATGATTGACATTATTATTTAAAGCCTGCCTCCCCAGCCAGTCGGTCTGGCTTCGTAATTTGTTTTCATACAACAGTTGACGACTTTTGTTTCCTGCGCTTTAGCTGCTAGTTTTCACACTAGGCTATTTTGGCTTGCTAGCTCCCACGCTAGTCCTTTAGTTTTGTACCTTAAGTGCTATGAGCATGTGTTTCTTTGTTCCTGTCTGATTTATGTTTAAATAAATCATTCTTTACCTGCAAGCTGTGTCCGAAGCCCGATCTGCATCCCGGGGAGAACGCACACCCGCACCCGGTCGTCACAGAAAGTGTGTCTGTGGCTTTAATGCAAATGAGCTGTCGTTAACGACAGGAGAAACTAGCAACACTAGCATAGCTATGTATATATATATACCAGTGGCGTGCGGTGAGGTTAATGTCTGGTGAGGCACGACTGCATCATCACAGTCAGATTTACAAACATATGAACCTGCAGTGCAGGTGTACCTAATGTTGTGTCCCTGCGGTCGTTCGCGGCTCCTGCAGCGCGAGCATTGTTGTTTTTGCACTTTTTGGCTTCTTGTTAAGTGACTTTTTTTGGGTGGATTCGGTCTTGCATGTGGAGGGTTTGGGTGTGGGCTTTGGTTGGTGTGGCCGCGGCGCTCCCGTCGGGCGGTGCATTCTGCGGCGGAGGTGCTTGGCACCAGGAGGCGGAGTTATGAGACGAGCCTCACACAGTGTGTCTTCGCAGCAGAGTTTTATGAATGCTCAGCACTAAAAATACGTTACACACATACAGTTGTTGACAAAATACACTGTACATTATATACCTCAGCTAACTAAACTATGGAAATGTATAATATAATTCATATAGCAATACGGTCTCACTGCACAGCAGGCCAGCAGTTAGCTGAGTCATTGCGCACAATCCATGTTGAGGCACAACGCAGTGACGTGCCTCAACTGGCTGCTGATCACAGCACCGTCTCTTCTCAGTATTTGAACGGCAAATGTGAAAATAAAAATAAAAATAATCTAAAACTGGTGAAGTTGAATGGAAAATAACTTTAGTATAATCACTGGATACATATAACAATTTAATTTTTTTTTTTTTCTTTTTACTTTTTTTTTTTCTTTCCATGATGGCAGGTGAGGCCGTGCCTCCCCTGCCTCTAGTGACGGCACGCCACTATATATATATATATATATATATATATATATATATATATATATATATATATATATATATATATATATATATATATACATATATATACATATATATATATATATATATATATATATATATAATGTGTTTTTATATATATATATATATATATAGTAGTACGCATTGAAATAAAAATGTTTAGACACCCCGATTCTGAACTATTGGAAGCTTCCAAAATAAAAGGAAAATATCGCTAAAATATAAACAAAGTTTAGTTAATTAAAAAATAAAACAATACTAACTTATGCATTTATTTGAAAAATTACCCCAACAATTACAAAAGGTGTTAGATGTGTTACTGAACATTCATATTTTCCTGCAGTTAGAAGTTTTGACACACTAATTATCCAGTTACATAATATTATTATTATTACTATTATTATTATTTTATATTGTAAAAAAAACAATAGTAAAAATGTAAGAAAATAATAGCAAAAAAATGTGTATGAAATTAGACAAATCTGAAATGTTTTTACTAATAAATAATAATAATATACTTAGTCACCAATAATACAAAGCTGACACAATATTTGTTTTTAGCATTTTTTTTTTTATAGAAAAATATCAATATGGTCCCCAGCATAGTTTGACTTTTTAGTGTTGGAAAAAGTTTGGACACCCCTGAACTAAAGTATGGATATTTTGACTTGAGAATGCCTATTAGAGCATAAGGAATGGATATTTCACTACGCCAGTATCTTCAAAGATGTAAGGTACACAATGTTGCAGCATATTTACCATGATTGGAAGGGGAAACGTGAACTTTTTACGCATTGAATGAAAAAAAGGATGTGCATTTGCGGGAGTTTACTGCCCCTGCCTTCTCCAGGTCAGAATTCTCCGGTTTGCTTGTTTTTTTTTTTTTTTTTATCAATTATCGCTTTCCGCCGATGTTTTGTTTCGTTTATATTTGCCGGTGTCGTGCCAAATTCTGTATACCTGAAATATTTTGTGTCCCCTGCCGGAGGAGCGCGCTATTAGCGATGTCAATGATATGAATGTGGATTCTTACAATCATGCTTTGATTATAAAAAATGTTGTTGGTGTAACATGCGACATTCCTACATGAATAAATGCTTTTGATCATCCGTACATGACGTGTTGTACTTCAAGCCTCTCTAGTGTATACGTGTCATGCTGCAGAGCGGTTGATCAGCCTACCTATTTTATGAAAATTACAATAATAATATCACGTTATTTGGTTTATTATTTATTTAATCTTCTAATAGATTAAAAATAACACCAATATAATGGGAACAAACACTACAGGGTAGACTCAATTCCATGTTTAAAAAAAACCCAAAGATCCCATGTATTTTATGCCAGAAAACGTGTCCCACTTACGTTTATTTTCCTCAAGCTATGTACTAACATCATGTGGATTATATGTACACATTGTACAAAACTTGTTAATGACAAAAAAAGTTAGTAGGAGATACAGAATATTTCAGCATATTTCTGTGCTGTCATAAAATGTGTCCCCATTCTATTTCCCTCAAATTATGTAGTAACTTCATGTGGTTTATTATGTACATATTTAGTATCATTTACAGCTAAATGTGTACATTTGGATTCATTTTATTTATTACAAAAAAGTTAGTAGGGGATACTGAATATTTCAGCATATTTCTGTGCTGCCATAAAATGTGTCCCCCTTCTATTTTCTTCAATTGATATACTAACTTCTTGTGGTTTATTCTGTACACATTTAACATCATCAACAACAAAACATGTGAATTTGGACTAATTTTAATAATCACAAAAAAAGTTAGTAGGTGATACATAACATTTCAGCCTCCTTTTTTCCTTTTTAGCAAGATTTTTTTCATGTGATGCTCAAACTATGAAACAATAATGAAAATGTTATTGTTACATAAAAAGTTAGCCTTAATAGAGATACTAATAGAGATAATAAAGATACACTTTAATAAATTTAAAACATTAACAATGCCTCTCAAAATTACTTAACAATAGTCATAAGAACAATATCACTTGCAATTTATTTTTAGGCAACAACACAAGTGGAAGATAAATAAGAACAACAAACACAACAAACACATTGGCACAAAAGTTTTACAATCTATACATATTACTAGGAACTAGAGCTGTAAAAATAACAAGTTAATAATGTGATTAATCAGAAAATATGTGTAAATGTGAGTGTGAATGTTGTCTGTCTATCTGTGTTGGCCCTGCGATGAGGTGGCGACTTGTCCAGGGTGTACCCCGCCTTCCGCCCGATTGTAGCTGAGATAGGCTCCAGCACCCCCCGCGACCCCGAAGGGAATAAGCGGTAGAAAATGGATGGATGGATGTACAGACTTAAGTTTAATCATGCAATTTATTTTGCCTGTACACGCTCTTTTAGCTCAACTGCTATATGGTCAGGGATCAGATAGATGCATAAGTCAGTACAAAAATGAGTAAGAAGACTCTGACTGGTGTGATCACTGGCAAATTCACTTACACAATACACCTTTTAAGAATTTTAGATACAACTGTTTCTAAGTTTTGTGCAAATACTGTAAATGACATGCATTCAAATGAAACGTTTAACAACTTTCCTGGATGACATTCTCAGAATAAAATTGTGTCTGTGTAAGTTTCCATTTTGCAAGAGAGTAATCACCTGTAGATGTGGCACTTTTTAATTATCTACATACAGGTGAGAATAATCAATTACATTTGTCAAAGTGAGACCTACACTGTTACAATGTCTATTTCTCAGATGATACACTTGTTGATGACTGAAATATGCTGATAGCAACCTAACCCCCCACCCACCGCCTCCCCCCTCTTCCACATCCCACCCCCGGATTGTAAATAATTCAATGTATATACTCTGATGATTAACTTGTGTGATGACTATATTATGCTGATAGTATATATTTGTACCATGAATTGATTAACGTGGACCCCGACTTAAACAAGTTGAAAAATGAATTTGGAGGTAATCCTCCTTTTTCATTGTCCCATTTACTCTCTGCAAAGCACCAGTTCCATTGGCAGCAAAACAGGCCCAGAGCATAATACTACCACCACCATGCTTGACGGTAGGCTGGTGTTCCTGGGATTAAAGGTCTCACCTTTTCTCCTCCAAACATATTGCTGGGTATTGTGGCCAAACAGCTCACTTTTTGTTTAATTTTTACAACTGGGGGAAAAAACACTTTAAGATGTTCAATATTTATCTTGTTTGAATATTTGCTTGCAGAAATTAGTCCATTTTATAAGTTATTTACCTTCCAATTCCAGTACAAGGGTAAACAATTCTACAGTAATGAGAAATAAAAGAATACATAATTTAAATGGTTACGTGCATTATTATATATTATGATTACATTATAAACACTGTGTAGTTTTTATCGATTATTCTTTCAGTTTAAGAGCATGATGTAGACTAGTTTTGAGTCTCTGCATAAAGCCAAATATTTTTAAAAGTAAATTATTGCATATTGTTTTAATGTGTGACACCTTGACACAAGAGTATGTTAATTGGTAGTTTAAAGGTAACATGTCTTCCTTCACTTGTTTTTTTTACAGTTTTGTGCATTCAATCAATCAATCAATCAATGTTTATTTATATAGCCCTAAATCACAAGTGTCTCAAAGGGCTGCACAAGCCACAACGACATCCGCGGTACAGAGCCCACATAAAGGGCAAGGAAAACTCACCCCAGTGGGACGTTGGTGTGAATGACTATGAGAAACCTTGGAGAGGACCGCATATGTGGGTAACCCCCACCCCTCTAGGGGAGACCGAAAGCAATGGATGTCGAGTGGGTCTGACATAATATTGTGAAAGTCCAGTCCATAGTGGATCTAACACAATAGTGAGAGTCCAGTCCATAGTGCGGCCAGCAGGAAACCATCCCGAGCGGAGACGGGTCAGCAGCGCAGAGATGTCCCCAACCGATGCACAGGCGAGCGGTCCACCCCGGGTCCCGACTCTGGACAGCCAGCACTTCATCCATGGCCACCGGACCTGTGTCCCGCCCCCCCCTCCACAAGCGAGAGGGGGGCAGAAGAGAAAAGAAAAGAAACGGCAGATCAACTGGTCTAAAAAGGGGGTCTATTTAAAGGCTAGAGTATACAAATAAGTTTTAAGATGGGACTTAAATGATTCTACTGAGGTAGCATCTCTAACTGTTACCGGAAGGGCATTCCATAGTATTGGAGCCCGAATAGAAAACACTATAGCCCGCAGACTTTTTTTGGGCTCTGGGAATCACTAATAAGCCGGAGTTCTTTGAACGCAGATTTCTTGCCGGGACACATGGTTCAATACAATCGGCAAGATAGGATGGAGCTAGACCGTGTAGTATTTTATACGTAAGTAGTAAAACCTTAAATAAATGATAAATGGGTTATACTTGTATAGCACTTTTCTACCTTCAAGGTACTCAAAGCGCTTTGACAGTATTTCCACATTCACCCATTCACACACACATTCACACACTGATGGCGGGAGCTGCCATGCAAGGCGCTACCAGCAGCCATCAGGAGCAAGGGTGAAGTGTCTTGCCCAAGGACACAACAGACGTGACTAGGATAGTAGAAGGTGGGGATTGAACCCCAGTGACCAGCAACCGTCCGATTGCTGGCACGGCCACTCTACCCACTTCGCCACGCCGTCACATCTTAAGTGCACAGGAAGCCAGTGCAGGTGAGCCAGTATAGGCGTAATATGATCAAACTTTCTTGTTCTTGTCAAAAGTCTAGCAGCCGCATTTTGTACCAACTGTAATCTTTTAATGCTAGACATAGGGAGACCCGAAAATAATACGTTACAGTAATCGAGACGAGACGTAACGAACGCATGAATAATGATCTCAGCGTCGCTAGTGGACAAAATGGAACGAATTTTAGCGATATTAAGGAGATGAAAGAAGGCCGTTTTAGTAACACTTAATGTGTGACTCAAACGAGAGAGTTGGGTCGAAGATAATACCCAGATTCTTTACAGTCGCCTTGGGTAATTGTTTGGTTGTCAAATGTTAAGGTGGTATTATTAAATAAATGTCGGTGTCTAGCAGGACCGATAATCAGCATTTCCGTTTCCTTGGCGTTGAGTTGCAAAAAGTTAGCGGACATCCATTGTTTAATTTCATTAAGACACGCCTCCAGCTGACTACAATCCGGCGTGTTGGTCAGCTTTAGGGGCATGTAGAGTTGGGTGTCATCAGCATAACAGTGAAAGCTAACACCGTATTTGCGTATGATGTCGCCTAGCGGCAGCATGTGTGTACTTAAGATTGCAGGGCCAAGAACCGAACCCTGGGGAACTCCACACGTTGCCTTAACATAGTCCGATGTCACATTGTTATGGGAGACGCACTGCATCCTGTCAGTAAGATAAGAGTTAAAACCAAGACAAGACTAAGTCTGACATACCAATATGTGTTTTGATACGCTCTAATAAAATATAATGATCGACGGTATCGAAAGCAGCGCTAAGATCTAGAAGCAGCAACATAGATGACGCATCAGAATCCATCGTTAGCAATAAATCATTCGTCATTTTTGCGAGGGCTGTCTCCGTAGAGTGATTTGCCCTTAAACCGCATTGAAAAGGTTCACAGAGATTGTTAGACACTAAGTGTTCATTTAGCTGCTGTGCAACAATTTTTTCGAGGATTTTCGAAATAAAGCGAAGGTGGGACACCGGCCGGTAGTTTACCATGAGGTCAGGATCGAGGTTATGTCTTTTGAGCAGAGGATGAATAACCGCTTTTTTGAATGCTAGGGGAACAGTGCCAGAGGAAAGTGATAAGTTTATAATATTTAGTACTGATGGACCTAATATTACAAACAGTTCCTTGATAAGTTTCCCAGGAAGTGGGTCAAGTAAACATGTTGTTTGTTTTATCACACTTACACGCCGTAATAATTCCTCTAATGTTATTTCATCAAAAAGAGAGACTATTTTGAAGAGCAGTATCCGTCGTATATACAGTCGTATCTGTGTTAATAGAACCCAGTTGCAGCTGGGATGTATTGTCTTTAATCTCCTTTCTATTGAGTTAAATTTTCTTATTAAAGAAATTCATAAAGTCATCTGCCGAGTGGGTAGAGCTACTGGGAGGAGTCCCTTGTTGGGTTAGCGATGCTACTGTACTTAACAAAAATTTAGGATCGTTTTTGTTGAGGCGGATGAGATTTGAGTAATACTTAGCTTTAGCTAAGGTAAGCATGCGTTTATAAGTTATTAAACTATCACTCCATGCTTGATGGAAAACCTCAAGTTTAGTCGCGCGCCATTTGCATTTCAGCTTTCTACATGATCATTTATGAGCTCTAGTTTCTTCTGTAAACCATGGGGTGTGCCTTTTAGGGGCCCTTTTTAGCTTTAGCGGTGCTATACTATCAATGGTTTCGCGCAGGGCGTCATCAAAGTTGTTAGTGAGGTTATCAATAGAGCCCACATAATTTGGGAATGGTGCCATTACCGAAGGCAGTAGGTCAGCAAGAGTCATTGTTGTGGCAGCATTAATGTTGCGGCTGCTATAGCAGTTATTATTATTATTATTAGCTTGTTAACAATGAGTCAGAACTTCGAATTTTATAAGGTAATGATCGGACATTACTTTAGTATACGGGAGTATCATAACTTTGGAGGTGTTGACAACCCTGAGAAGCACTAGATCTATCGTATTACCGTTGCGATGCGTGGGTTCATTTATTAATTGTGTAAGACCACAGCTATCAATTATAGTCTGGAGCGCCACACACTGAGGGTCCGATGGGGTATTCATATGGATATTAAAGTCCCCCATTATGATTATATTGTCGGCGTGCGTCACTAGATCAGCAACGAACTCTGAGAATTAACTGATAAAGTCCGAATAGAGCGCTGGGGGGCGGTAGATAACAGCCAGGTCGAGAGGCAGCGGTGTGACAGACCTCATAGTAAGCACCTCAAACAATTTATATTTATTATTTAGGTTAGGGGTAAGGTTAAAGTTTTCATTGTATATTAGTGCGACCCCCACCCCTTTTAAAGGCCTACTGAAATGATTTTTTTTTATTTAAACGGGGATAGCAGATCTATTCTATGTGTCATACTTGATCATTTCGCGATATTGCCATATTTTTGCTGAAAGGATTTAGTATAGAACAACGACGATAAAGATTGCAACTTTTGGTATCTGATAAAAAAAAGGCTTGCCCCTACCGGAAGTAGCGTGACGTAGTCAGTTGAACATATACGCAAAGTTCCCTATTGTTTACAATGATGGCCGCATGAAGTGACAGAGATTCGGACCGAGAAAGCGACAATTTCCCCATTAATTTGAGCGAGGATGAAATATTTGTGGATGAGTAAAGTGCAAGTGAAGGACTAGTGGGGAGTTGAAGCTATTCAGATAGGGAAGATGCTGTGAGAGCCGGGGGTGACCTGATATTCAGCTGGGAATGACTACAACAGTAAATAAACACAAGACATATATATACTCTATTAGCCACAACACAACCAGGCTTATATTTAATATGCCACAAATTAATCCTGCATAAAAACACCTGCGTGTTTGTTACGCTAGCTCCTCTGCTAGCTCCTAGCTCCATAGAACACGCCAATACAATTCAAACACCTGATCAACACACACAATCACTCAGCCCAAAAGACCGTTCACCTAACCCAAGGTTCATAAAGCTTATATATTTTTAAAAAGTTACGTACGTGACGCGCACATACGGTCAAGCTATCAAATGTTTAACAGCCAAGGCTGCATACTCACGGTACCTGATATTCAGCTGGGAATGACTACAACAGTAAATAAACACAAGACATATATATACTCTATTAGCCACAACACAACCAGGCTTATATTTAATATGCCACAAATTAATCCTGCATAAAAACACCTGCGTGTTTGTTATGCTAGCTCCTAGCTCCTATGCTAGCTCCTAGCTCCATAGAACACGCCAATACAATTCAAACACCTGATCAACACACACAATCACTCAGCCCAAAAGACCGTTCACCTAACCCAAGGTTCATAAAGCTTATATATTTTTAAAAAGTTACGTACACACGCAAAAAAAAGTTGCGCACATACGGTCAAGCGATCAAATGTTTAGAAGCCAAAGCTGCATACTCACAGTAGCACGTCTGCGTCTTTGTCATCCAAATCAAAGTAATCCTGGTAAGAGTCTGTGTTGTCCCAGTTCTCTACAGGCGTCTGTGTATCGAAGTCAAAAGTCCTCCTGGTTAGAGTCTCTGTTATCCGAGTTCTTCCATCTTGACTGCATCTTTCGGGAATGTAAACAAAGAAGCGCCGGCTGTGTACTGTTGTTGCTGACTACGTTCGAAAAATACGTCCATTTCGCACCGACAACTTTCTTCTTTGCTTGCTCAGCTTCCTTCTCCATAATGCAATGAACATGATTGCAACAGATTCACGAACACAGATGTCCAGAATACTGTGGAATTATGAAATGAAAACAGAGCTTTTTCGTATTGGCTTCAATGTGGAAGGCATACCCGTGTTCGCCGCTCTACGTCACGCGCATACGTCATCCTCAGAGGCGTTTCGAACCGGAAGTTTAGCGGCAAATTTAAAATGTCACTTTATAAGTTAACCCGGCCGTATTGGCATGTGTTATAATGTTAAGATTTCATCATTGATATATAAACTATCAGACTGCGTGGTCGGTAGTAGTGGGTTTCAGTAGGCCTTTAAAGGGACGGGCAATATGTGCATTCGTATAGTTAGGAGGAGATGCCTCATTTAGCGCAAAAAAATCGTCTGGTTTGAGCCAGGTTTTGCTAAGACCAATGACGTTAAGATTGTTGTCTCTCATGACCTCATTAACTAATAACGTTTTGGGAGACAATGATCTTGTGTTTAGAAAGCCCATATTATAGGTTGCTGTTTTGACGAGTTTTTGTTGAAATTATCCGTAGTAGCAATATTAATAATGTTGTGTTTATTATGCGTAGTGCACTTTAAATAGTTTCGACCATATCTAGGAATTGATATGACGGGAATTTTCCGATTGTTTGCTTGGTGCTGTGATAAAGTGAACGCATCATAATTTGCCACCTCAGTAGAATGCATGTCTACCTCTGACACAGTCACAACAGAAAAAACATTATGTGAGTTGTGTATTATTCTAAGAGAATTGTTATGTGTGCAGGGATTATCCAGCCGGGCGCTGGCTAGTTCTAGTTTAACTGACTCCTCACCCGGACAAGCAGACTCTGTAATTACCTGTGACCGGGCTTGCTCTAGTGTAGTTAGTCAAGTGTGACTCAAACGATAGTCTATGTACCAAGGCAGGATGATGACACCTTCCTAGTTTGGGTGAAGGCCGTCTCTCATCAGCAAGCCTGGTTTGCCCCAGAAAGAGGGCCAATTATCAATAAACGTTAGTCCCTGTTGTCTACAGAAGATTGCCAGCCACTTGTTAAGCGAGACTAATCTGCTATATCTCTCTTAATTGCCTCTCGCAGGCAGGGGGCCAGAGACAATTACTCGATGCCTGGACATCTTTCTAGCAAGATCACAAGTCCTGGCTATGTTTCTCTTTGTAATCTCTGACTGTCTCATCCTAGTGTCATTGGAGCCAACGTGTACAACTATATTTGCATAACTAGTGGTGTGATTAGCCTGTCATACGTGTTTACTAGGCCTGTTGCGAGTTAGCTCCCTAAGATTAGCTTCAATTTCAGGTGCTCTGGCCCCGGGAATACACTTAATTGTGGCTGGTTTGCTAAGCTTTATGTTTCGGGTGATGGAGTCCCCTATGACTAAGGTGTGGTGCCCGGTAGACTGGGGTGTAGGACTAGCTAAAGGGCTAAATCTATTATGCGTCTCAACCGGTACACCGTAGCTTATAGGTCGCTTAGGACTGCTATAAACTGGTCTAGTTAGCTCGCTACAGCTAACGCTAGCAGATGTGTCCGCCACATCTAAAGTTACGAGATTACTCTGTTCTAACTGGCGGACAAGGCCCTCTAGCAGAGCCAACCTATCCATGAGTAAGGTGCACGAAACGCAGGAAGCCATACTGATGGTATTTTCTGTCACCGAGTGAAGTTCCTGCTGTCTTCAGGGAAGTGGTCACGATGTGCGGGGGTAGATTCCTTCCGACCGGCGCGGCCTTTCTCCGCGCTAGCTTTGTTAGCTTAGCAGCTAGCTAGCTGAGGGAGGGCTGGTGAGACAGAGATCGGGTGATTTGCAAGTTAAATAGGACTACTAAATATGTTTGGGAAGTAGTAAAGAAAGCTGCAAAACAATTAAAAGCACACAGATAGAACGATACTTCGCTTTTTCGCAACAGCGAGCAGTCAGCGAGCAGTGACTCACGGCGAACCGGAACCCAATTTTTATGTATAAATCACAAATCGAATCGTAATTTTGGACAGAAAAGTCGCGACTAGGGTTTTTTCACAAAATCGTACAGATATCCGGTCCGCAAGAAATAGTTTTATTACCTCACAATTTAATATAATAATATTAATTATATCAGATAAGAAAACCGGGGAGAGAGAAATCTGGGCTTTTCTGCTTAGGCTGCTTCCCCCGCGACCCGACTCCAGATATATTAGATTGCTGTAGCCCTTTTCTCGACACTCCGAGCACTTTACAGTGACAACTGAGAACCCATCATTCAAAAACTAGTGGATTTTTGCCCCGTTGGGTGCTTGTAATCAGGCTTTGTTCAAGCTTATTAAAAAAGTCACTTTGAAGTAACAAGCTGTGATCAAAACGTGATATTAACTGTGCTTCCTGTGCTCGATGGAATGTAGAACACTTTGTCTTTGGAATGACAATTAGCGCCACTGGGAGTTTGTAGGCGACCCTATTTTCACCCCTTCCTGAAAAATTCCCTGGTTACCCGGGATTACCAGGAATTTCCCCCAATTTAAAATGAATGGGCAATATAAAACCTCTCCAAATCCCACATTTCTCAACCGATTCGAAACATTCTAACATCCACACACTCAACTCACCTTGGACAATCAAACTAACATTTCCCATGTTCAAGAAATTCCAGGAAATCCTGGTTTTCCAAAGCCCTATTTTCACCTCTTCTTGGAAAGTTTTCACAGTTTACATTTTTCAACCGTTTTTGACCATTCCACCTTCAAAACATTCCTCTTAGTTGGTACAACAAATGTTCCTTTTTTTTCGTACAAATTCCCCGTTTTCCCGAAATTCCAGGAATTCCGAAATACTCATTCTCAATTCAAACTGTTACTACGTCAACATTTTTCAACCGATTCCAAATTTTCCATCACAAACCCATTCTTATCTAGAACAATTGTGCTCCTATTAATATTTTCAAACATTTCCAGAAATTCCCAAATTTCCAGGAAATTCCCATTTAAAAAGAATGGACGTATTAATAGTTCTACAATGCCCTAATCATCAAAATTGTGCGGCAGTTTTAAACCCGGATCTGACCTTTCGACCTTCCACACACACTCCTCTCCCGATATATCGAACGCAAAACATATTTTCCCTTTCCCAAAATGCATATTTTTTCCCGGAACATTTTCCCCGTTGACAATGAATGGGCACTATGCAATCTACTGCATCCCACATTTGTCATCCGATTTGAACCGTTCCAACATCCACACACTCCGCTCACCCTTGACATTCAATCCAAAATTCCCTGGTTACCTGGGATTATAAGGAATTTTCCCCCATCTAAAATGAATGGACTTTGTCTTTGGAATGACAATTTGTTGGCGACATGTTGTAGGCGGTGCCGGGCTGGGTCGGTATTGATGTCCTGTGATGACGAGGCTATGAACGGAGTAAAGACTTCAGGACGCTGCCAGGACGCTCTGGACGTGCGTAAGCTTCCGATGGTCGTTAGCAAGCGAGGCCAAGCTTTTTCTTGGCAGGAGTCGGGGGGGGGGGGGGTTGGCAGAGTTGGCGGGGGCTTGTTTGGAAGCAAACGTCTATCTTTAACTTGTTGTCAAGGCTGAAAGAATAGTGGCATGGAGCTGGGGGAAGCCCTCCCTGATCTCCGGCTGGGCCATCGCTCTTCCGCGTCCCCTGGCAGACTTCCCTTTTGCCACGGTGCAAGCCTGTCAGGACTCCCCTGATTAAGGGCATTGTACGGCGGTATTTACATCCGGCCAAAGCGCATTAAAGCGACATTAGGGCTCCTGGATGCACACTGAAGGGGTTTAAAAGCAAGGAAGGGTATGGCTGGCATAGCTGTGAAGTGAAGGGAGATAAATGTGTGCTGGGGGGGAGGAGGTTGCGAGAGATTTTGGGGGGTCGCCACAGATCCTGTGTGAAGGTCATGTGATCCCGTGTGCGCCAAACGTTTGGCAGCCGGGACGTTTTTTCACAGGAAGCGCGGGTGAAAGCAGACGGACCGCTGCGGATCACCGTCTGGACCGCCTCGACATGTCTTTGTGGTACGGATGCCAGCTAGTGTGGCGTACGTAGCACGAGATGTGCCGGACAATGAGCTGACAGCCTGTGGCGTTTAGTTTGTTGGCAACCACTGCTCGACTTAACTTTCAATCGGCAGCCGCCGGTTCAAGCCTGCAGCGCACCACACCGGCCGAATGTTCGGTTGAAAACTTGGGCGATCAACATTTTTGCATCCATTTCCTAAAAACACTCGAGTGCTCCTGTTTTGTGAAGGATCTTGGACCAGTGTAAAGACGATGGCAGATCCTTGCATTGACATTTTAACCTTGCTAGCAAGCACAGAACACCGGGGTCCAAACTTGTGATTTACATAAATGGGGCGTTCCTCAAGGCACCCCATTAAGTCCTCTCCTTTTTGGCAGCTACAATTTTTGCGTAAAGTGATTTGTGTAACCAAGGTGTTGCTGTAGTATGTTTACTTCAGATGACTCAGTAGTTATTTGTTCAAATTCTTTACTCTACCAGTGGTGTTCCTCAAGGTGTTCCTCAAGGTTCCATCATTCTCCTCTCTTTCTTATTACCCAAGCATTCTACACCAATTAAAATAATCTATTATTATTATTTTGCCGGAAAAGTTTGACGGAGGCCACAGCCCACAGTTTTCATCCGATCAGAATCGCTCAAGTATCAAAACGTTTGGTTGGACCGGAAATCAAGAGCTCCCCCCCAAACAAATAAAATAAGATATTCCAGGTTACTTAGAATTCCCGGTTTTCCGGGACACTTTTCCCATTGAAATTCAATGGGCCATTTTTCAAACTTGAAAAATTCCCACATTTCTCAGCCGATTCAAACTGTTCCATCATCCACACACTCCGCTCACCTTGGACAATCAAACTAACATTTCCCACGTTCAAAGAAATTCCAGGAATTCCTGGTTTTCCAAAGCCCTATTTTCATCTCTTCTTGGAAAGTTTTCACAGTTCACATTTTTCAACCGTTTTTGACCATTCCACCTTCTAAACATTCCTCTTAGTTGGGACAACAAATGTTCCTTTTTATTCATACAAATTCCCAGTTTTCACAAAATTTCAGGAATTCCAAAATACCCATTCTCAATTCAAACTGTTACTACGTCAACATTTTTCAACCGATTCTAGAAATTCCGACACCAACCCATCCATATCATTTAGGACAATTGGGTTGGTATCAATATTTTAACAAATTCCCGGTTTTCTCGAAATTCCCAATTTTTCGGGAATTTACCATCTAAAAATAATGGACATATTCATAGTTCTACAATGCCCTAAATCAGGGGTCCCCAAACTACGGCCCGTGGGCCGGATCTGGCCAAAATCAGGCCAGCGGGAAGTCCCAAGTATAAAGAATAAAAATGTTTAAAAAATTCAAAAATATTATTTTTTTCTGTCTTTTCTTATCCACTTTGTACCGCTTGCTACTTACTCACGGTGTCTCCTAGCCGCTCAGGCAAATCATATTGTCTAAAAATGCATTTTCTCATCGATAACATGACATCATCGCGCGCGCAGAATGTGCGCTATATATATTTAATATATATATATATACATCTAATACATACATCAAATATATATATCTAATATATACATCTAATATATGTATATATATATACATACATATATATATATATATATATATATATATATATATATATATATATATATATATATATATATATATATATATATATATATATATTAGGGCTGCAACAACTAATCGATTAAATCGATTAAAATCGATTACCAAAATAGTTGGCGATTAATTTAGTCATCGATTCGTTGGAACCATGCTATGCGCATGCGCGGAGGCTTTTTTTTTTTTTTTTTTGTGGTTATTTTTTTGTTGTTGTTTTTTTTTGTTTTATAAACCTTTATTTATAAACTGCAACATTTACAAACAGCTGAGAAACAATAATCAAAATAAGTACAAAAACAGTACAAAACAGCGTCAGGGCGGCGGTGAGGCTACGTCTCATGAGGTGGCGTAAGCTAGCCAATGATGTGTCATGTGCAGCTCACGTGACGACGCGTCTCCTTTGCTGGAAAAATTTGAAAAATGGCGCAGGAAAACACTACCGATAGTTTAGCGGAGAAACATCTTGAGGTTATTGCTTCAATGGAGAAAAGTGTACGACCTAAGTCGTCAAAAGTGTGGGAACACTTCACTTTAAAGACTTCAAAGAAGACCGTTTCCTGCAAAATGGCACGGAAGTACAACATTGCTTCTGGAGCACCTGAAGAAGAAAAATGTTGGAGCCATGGATGAAGGGAGGAACTCACAGTACGTAACTTTTTAAGTCCAAAGTGGCAACAAGCATTCATGAGTTCAGCTTTTTTGTAAGTAACTTTAACGTTATGCCTTTGTTGCAACGCGGGGCTGATAATGTGTCTCCGGCACATTTGACTCCGTTTTGAGAGAGAAAACGCACGGTTACCAATTTCGAAATAAATGTAACGGACAGAAATATCTCAGGTTGGTTTCATAATGGATCAATGTAGCCGGGCTGATAAAGCTATATAAATATATTTAGATTTGAGTGACGCTTTAGTATAACTAAACGTTATGGAGGTGCTGTAATATTTCATGCTATTATTCAGAGGCAGCCTAAAATGAATCCTTTATTATTCACAACAGAAACGTGTACAATATCTGATTCAGTTCTGATGAGTTACATTTCTGTGTTATTATTGGTGTATGCTGCACCCCCAATGTCCACAACATGGTGCCAGTATGCTGGTTTTTTTCAATAAAATACTGGAAAGGATAGAAATGTAGTTTGTCTCTTTTATCCGATTATTAATCGATTAATCGAAGTAATAATCGACAGATTAATCGATTATCAAATTAATCGTTAGTTGCAGCCCTAATATATATATATATATATATATATATATCATATATATATATATATATATATATATATATATATATATATATATATATATATATATATATACAGTATATATATATATATATATATATATATATATATATATATATATATATATATATATATATATATATATATATATATATATATATATATATATATACTGTATATATATATATATATATATATATATATATATATATATATATACAGTATATATATATATATATATATATATATATATATATATATATATATATATATATATATATATATATATATATATATATATATATATATATATATATATATATATATATACATGTATATATAAATATATACATGTATATGTATGTATGTATGTATATATACACACACAGTTTACCAGGAATCTTCTCCCATTGAAAATGAATGGGCAATATACTAACCTCTCTATATCCCACATTTCTCAACCGATTCGAACCGTTCCAACATCCACACACTCCGCTCACCCTGGACATTCAAGCATTTCAGTTTCACTCACGCCTATCAGTTGTTCGGCGGCTTGCGTACATAGGGCATTCACAGGCAATTCCTACTGGACTTGCAAATTCTAGCAAATTGCGCTGTTCCACTGGTGGCCCGTGATTTTAGTTCAAAAAGAGACTTAACATTTTTCTAGCAGATTCTTCCTAGTGTGCTGTCATTAATATAAGCCAAAATCACCAGACCAAAACCAAATGCCTACTGTAAAGGACGCTGGTTGTCCGGAATATACAAAATATGACTAATAGTGAAGGGAGAAGTCCGGTCCTTAGGTTTTTGGAAAGGTGGACCCAAAACAATTGAGTTGAAATAACTCTGCTGTAGCGTGTGCGGGCTGGACTGCGCCTGATAACAACTGTTACATTGGCCGTATGTGTAGAAGACTGCGTCTGGTTACAGAAAAGTAATTTATTAGCCCAATCGTTATCCTCTCAGTGGTAGCAGTTGAATAAGAGTCCGTTTGCTGGCTGCTGGTCTGGAATCAGCCGGGCCCGCAGATGTGAGCAGCTCGGCCGCGTTCCATCATTAGTGCAGCTGATGAAGAGGAGGAAGCTTGATAAAGATGAATGTCTCCATCTGGAAACCATCGCTCTGAAAAGGCGCACTAATGCTTTAAAGCGCTGTGAGCTTGTTGCCTAAAATCACCTGCGCAACTCACCAGAGTGCCGTGGAACATTTGAGTTTTATTGCTTTTCTTTTTTTGAACACTTTTCTGCATGTTTGCTCTCTGTGGGAAGTAGTTTATTTATTCATGTTTTCTGCTTGAATGCAATGGAAGCGGCACACTCTTATTGCGTTATCTTTTTCTTATCTTTACATTATGTTTTTTTGTGTGTTTGGTAAGAAACTCACATTTGCATATATGATTCTAACTCTTTGAACTCATCCCTCATTTATATTTGCACTAGTGCAAACCTTGTTTACGATTTTCTTTGTGAATATTTGGGCACGCAGTGGAAGGGAGTGGGAGATGGGAGGAAGCGTTGTGGTGCAACGCTGTGGATGCTGGTTCCATTCGTCGATGTTTCAAACCACACATTGCTTGTCCAATGCTTTCTTTGAACTCATTGAGTTGGCGAAACTATAAAAAAATTGTAAAAGGGCTAAAGAAACAACTTAAAGTAGCAGTAGAGTGGGAACACAAGTTGACTTTATATGTTTAATTATGTTTCATTGTATCCATTAAACCATATCTAATTGTATTTACAATCCACAAAGTAAGTGAAAATACTGTCTAAACACCGCAAAATGCCAAAAGTTCGGTCAGCCATTTTGAATATTACGCTCCGAATATCTTCGGTAATTTCCGTAGATTCTACGTCACTGTCATAACGCTTCTGCACTCTGACCCTATATTTAGATCAGTCATACTGGAAATACACAAAAATTGGAAAGAGATGTGCTGTTTATCAATCACAATCCTAATGTAAGACAAGAACGCATATGCTTGGCTTTTTTATGCATTCCAAATCTTAAATAAATAGCTAACAATTGAGTCATCAGATGGAGGGTCCTCTGTTGCACCCATAAAACCCTCAAAAAGCGCCAACAATACTCCATTTATATGTCATGACCTGAAATTCAACCAAATACAAACCCCGTTTCCATATGAGTTGGGAAATTGTGTTAGATGTAAATATAAACGGAATACAATGATTTGCAAATCATTTTCAACCCATATTCAGTTGAATATGCTACAAAGACAACATATTTTATGTTCAAACTGATAAACTTTTTTTTTTGCAATTAATCATTAACTTTAGAATTTGATGCCAGCAACATGTGACAAAGAAGTTGGGAAAGGTGGCAATAAATACTGATAAAGTTGAGGAATGCTCATCAAACCTGTTCATCCCACAGGTGAACAGGCAAATTGGGAACAGGTGGGTGCCATGATTGGGTATAAAAGTAAATTCCATGAAATGCTCAGTCATTCACAAACAAGGATGGGGCGAGGGTCACCACTTTGTCAACATATGCGTGAGCAAATTGTTGAACAGTTAAAGAAAAACCTTTCTCAACCAGCTATTGCAAGGAATTTAGGGATTTCACCATCTACGGTCGGTAATATCATCAAAGGGTTCAGAGAATCTGGAGAAATCCCTGCACGTAAGCAGCTAAGCCTGTGACCTTCGATCCCTCAGGCTGTACTGCATCAACAAGCGACATCAGTGTGTAAAGGATATCAGCACATGGGCTCAGGAACACTTCAGAAACCCACTGTCAGTAACTACAGTTGGTCGCTACATCTGTAAGTGCAAGTTAAAACTCTCCTATGCAAGGCGAAAACCGTTTATCAACAACACCCAGAAATGCCGTCGGCTTCGCTGGGCCTGAGCTCATCTAAGATGGACTGATACAAAGTGGAAAAGTGTTCTGTGGTCTGACGAGTCCACATTTCAAATTGTTTTTGGAAACTGGATGTCGTGTCCTCCGGACCAAAGAGGAAAAGAACCATCCGGATTGTTATAGGCGCAAAGTTGAAAAGACAGCATCTGTGATGATATGGGGGTGTAATGTTGCCCAAGACATGGGTAACTTACACATCTGTGAAGGCACCATTAATGCTGAAAGGTACATACAGGTTTTGGAGCAACATATGTATCCATCCAAGCAACGTTACCATGGACGCCCCTGCTTATTTCAGCAAGACAATGCCAAGCCACGTGTTACATCAACGTGACTTCATAGTAAAAGAGTGCGGGTACTAGACTGTCCTGCCTGTAGTCCAGACCTGTCTCCCATTGAAAATGTGTGGCGCATTATGAAGCCTAAAATACCACAACGGAGACCCCCAGACTGTTGAACAACTTAAGCTGTACATCAAGCAAGAATGGAAAATAATTCCACCTGAGAAGCTTAAAAAATGTGTCTCCTCAGTTCCCAAACGTTTACTGAGTGTTGTTAAAAGGAAAGGCCATGTAACACAGTGGCGAACATGCCCTTTCCCAACTACTTTGGCACGTGTTGCAGCCATGAAATTCTAAGTTAATAATATTTGCAAAAAAAAAATAAAGTTTATTAGTTTGAACATCAAATATCTTGTCTTTGTAGTGCATTCAATTGAATATGGGTTGAAAAGGATTTGCAAATCATTGTATTCCGTTTATATTTACATCTAACACAATTTCCCAACTCATATGGAAACGGGGTTTGTATGAGCGATATTGTTAATATAATCGCTAAGCAGACGGACTATTTTAGCGGTGCATTGATAGCAGTCAGCTAATGCTAGCTTATGCTGCTATTGTTGACACACTTTAAGCCGCCAGCTGCTTCTGCCTGGTCTCAAACTTGTTAAAAGTAAATTCTAGATTATAATTCATGCATCTCTCATCTGGTTGTAGACAAATGTGGACATGGACCGACAGGCTGGTTGACTTTCACGTCCCCCACCAGACACAAGGCGCTAGTTGTGGAAACTTTTTTTTAACCCTTTGTGAGGATTGTGATTGATTCTTCAATTAAACGGGATTATGTGAGCGTCCCGTCGGTTGGCATTCCAGTGAAAGTGGAAATATTACAGTTAGTGTTTGTTTTATTATGGTTTGTTACGGTTAGTTTGTATGTTTAGCACCTAGCAATGCTGCTAATGCTATAGTGTCACAATAAAGCTACATCCGTTTAGCACTCGGCTTCTTAAACTTATCGCTCATCTTCTTTGTGTTCGGGCTCAAAAATATAAGGTACTGGAACATAATTTTTCCCAAAGTAATCATTGTTGGCTCTCACAAAGTCTGCTTGATTAGTATTGTTGTTGATGGGAAAGGGATCTGTGGTTCCTCCTCCTGGCTTCCTCAACTGTCCAGGGTGTACCCCACCTTCTGCCCGTGTGCAGCTGAGATAGGCTCCAGCACCCCCACGACCCCAAACGGGACAAGCGGTAGAAAATGGATGGATGGATGGACTTTGTAAGTCTTTCGGTGTCATAAATCAGCAATATATAAAAATAGCTTCAATTTAGAGGCAACTTGTTTTTCCATTCTTTAAAAGCACTTGCACAAGTAGCACCAAGACAGTTGCTAACAACAACACTGCTGAGCTGACAATGAGCGATTAGCCTGTCCACAATGCGTATGCTGCCGGGCACAAAATTACTGCACTCCGAGGTACACAATGAATTAATGTTTGTACAACAAAGCATAGTTTTATTTCGTTTGCGGTTAGTAAATCTAAAAGTTTGTACAATGAGGGGTTCATAAATCCAGGTTCCACTGTATCTGCTTGTAAGGTTTTGTGTAAAATTGAAGGTTGGGATGCGGAGACTGAAACAAAATTGAAAAAACGAATGGCTCATGTAGAGCGCTATAGTCCACAGGTAAAAGTACAAAAAGAAGGTACTCACAGTAGGTTTTTATTATAGGGCTGTATTATTAATCGGCATACATTCGACATCGATAACGTAACCGGAAGAGGCTGAGAGTTTTGTTTTTTTCCTCCGCCGTCACCGGCATTTAAGTGACAGACATTTTCGCCAATCAGAATTGTTGAGCCTTGCGTTTGTTTGTCTACCGCTTCAAACAGGGAGACGAGTTCTCACTCTTTGCATCGCTCTCAGCACCCTTATTTTACAATACAATGAACTGAACACAGTGAGCCCTCTTTGCAGTCATCCACAATCTTTCTCTCGGTGGGCGGAGAGCACACCGCCAGCTGGAAGCCCAAACGGAGAAAAAAATATGAATACAAAGCCAAATGTCCCGTTGTGGGAATATTTCAGCTTTAAATCGGCTGGGCAATATGAGCCCATCAACACGGACAAACCAGCGCAAATGCCGTAATGGCAACAACGGACCTCGAAAAATTAATGCACTTTGTTGTTCCATATTTATTTAATTAAAATTTTTGCTTACATAAATAAAATGTTTTATTTTTTTATTTTTTTTATTTAGGATAACAAAGTTCAATTAAAATACAATAATAAACAATTTTACAGTAATGACAAATAAATGTTCATATATTTTTAAATGGTTAATTGCATGATTACATTACATTATAAACACTGTATAGTTTTTATCGGTTATTTTCTTCATTATAAGATTATCATATTGACAAAAGCTCCGCGTGTGTCTGCATGAAGGCAACTATTTTTTAAAGGAAATTATTGCATATTCTAATGTGTGGCACCGTGAGACACAAATATGTTGATTGACAGTGTAAAAGTAACATGTCTTCTTTCACTCGTTATTGTTGTAGTTGTATGCATTTATACGTGTAAAATAGAAAAATAGCTAATAGAAAAAATTGCGATTTGTTTTTTTCTCAAAATCGTGCAGCCCTCATTTGTATAAAAAACAACAGTGCCAGGGAATAAACCAAAAAACTAAAGAAATACTTCAAGAGTTGCTCTGCAATAATGTGTCTGGTGGGAAAATGGAGAATGAATCTACTGTAAACATAAGATACCAAAATAGGTACACAAATACTCAACCTTAATAAAAGAACTGGAGGAGGACAAGAACGGGATAGAGCGGTCACAGTTCTTTGCATGGTAAAAAGGAACCTGAAGGGGCAAAGAATACAAAATACCACTGTCTTTTCATCATATTTGTACTCTATATGTAGAGTATGTTCATGCTATAGCAATACATCTCACTGTATATATGTTTGAGGTTCTATCTCCCGAGGAGTATCCAAACTTCTAAATTGGGCCTCGAAAAAGGGATTGTTGAAAAAGTGTGTGCTGTGAAGTGTAAAAATCATCTTGGTGGATATGCGGGGATATTGTGCAGATATTAGCCTGGTGTCACCGGGATGATTGGAGCCGCAGCAGCAGCATTTATCAGCCCGAAGCGTCTGCAGCATGGACACTATAGGCTGCTCAGATGTATTTATGAACACATCGACTGCTGTTATGGATGACCTGCAGGTTGTTGTTGCCGAGCAGCAGCAGATTAAACTCTGTAAACGCTTTATATTTCCTTCTCCTCCTCCGCAAGAGAACATCAAGAGGCTGCCGCCTTGCTGCTGTGACCCTGGAAGAAGATCTAGAAAGATGACGTTAAAAGATGGATTCAGTCTGATTCTGATTTGGAATCTGTGCTATTTTGGAGAATCAAATCAATCAATCAAAGTCTGTTTATATTAATCACAAATGCCTCGAAGGGCTTCACAAACCACAACCTCAACATGGATGGCGCATCAGCATCTATAGTTGGCAATAGATCATTAGTCACTTTTGCGAAAGCTGTCTCAGTAGAGTGATTTGCCCTGAAACCGGACTGAAAGGGTTCACAGAGATTGGTAGACGCTGAGTGTTCATTTAGCTGCTCTGCAACACTTTTTTTTGAGGATTTTAGAGATAAAGGGGAGGTGCGACCTCCTGGCCAGTAGTTTAGCAGGAGGTCAGAATCAGGGTTAGGTCTTTTGAGCAGAGGATGAATAACTGCTGTTTTGAATGCTTGGGGAACATTACCATAAAAATGGTAAGTTAATATTACTTCATGGACGAAAGTATTAGGACAGCTAGGGTCAGTGAAAGGTCTGTCGTTTTGATTGCTTCCACTCTTCTGGGATGACTTTTGACAAGACTGTGGATTGTTTTTGTCCATTACTGAGGTCATAGGTCACTGGTGTTGGAGCTGTTCTAGTCCTTCCAAACCAAACTCTTCCAAGCGTGCCTTCATGGACCTTGCTTTGTGTGCTGGGGACAGAAAATGGTCTTCCCCAAAGTTTTCTCACATAGATGGAAGCATACAAGGGCAATTCCAACAAATCAGTGCTATTTGCTTGTTGTAACTCTCGCAAAAAAAAAAAAAAAAATTATTCTTTCCCAACTCTATATCTGATCATACACATTGAAATACTCAAAATATGTATTGGCCCATCTCTGAATTTCGTTTTTAGTTTCCTAAGACGAGGGTAACTCATTTGAGGACTGAATCAGTTAATACATTAAATTTAGCCAATAACTTGTTGACACTGAGAACATTGCGATATTGAACACAAAAACATGTTTTAGAAATAAACAAATAACATCCAAATAGGGCTGGGCGATATGGCCTTTTTTTAATATCTCAATATTTTTAGGCCATGTCACGATACACAATATATATCTCGATATTTTGCCTTAGCCTTGAATGAACACTTGTTGCATACAATCACACCAGTATGATGATTCTATGTGTCTACATTAAAACATTCTTGTTCATACTGCATTAATATATGCTCATTTTAAACTTTCATGCAGAGAAGGAAATCACAAGTAAGGCAATTTACCAAAACTGTATTTATTAAACAGTTATTAAGCAGTGGCACAAACATTCATGTCATTTCAAAACAGAAAGTGCAAGATTGTCAGAGACATTTTAAAACAAGCTATGAGTGCACTTTTGTGCATGATGTCACTAAGATGACATATCAAAACAACACTAAATTAAAGTGCACTTTTTGTACAGAACGCCACTACAATAGTTTAAAACAAAATAAAGTGCACTTTTGTGCATGATGTCACACAAGATATTTCAATAAGTGTCAAATAAAAATGAGCTGCATAATAGGAAATCAAATAGTGTCTGTCCTTCGCTATGTGGCAGGTTCCTGCGGACGTTATCTCCTTCTGTTGTTGACTATTTGTTTCATACGGTGTTGATGTGGAAATGGTTGCCTCGGCATTTTGTTGGTGTGGCACCGAACGGAGATGTTGACATGCAGAGTTTCAAGCACTCTTCATTCTCTAGCAGGTGACTTTTCAAATGATGCTACATTGTAGCAGTAATGCTACTTATTGTAGCAACGCTTTTGCCCCACACTTGACAAATTACGGTTGTCTGTTCGACATATTCCCGCTTGAAGCCAAACCACCGCCAGACGATTGACCCCCTGCTGTTTTTCTTGGGAATTAATTATTCCTTCATTTGTTACCAGATTCGCACCTTCTTTCTCTCGTATTACCACTCGCACCACAGCTAACGTTACCCATGCCACTACCTCTCTGCTCCGCGAGGGCGTATACGTATGTGACGTATGTAAGAAGGTGCGCTTGTTTTACGTCTCTGTGAGAAGGAGAGACAACAAAGAGTGAGAAACGCCTGTAGTGTAATGCCCGCAGCTAAAAGCAACTGTGTGAGAACGTATACTCGAATATCAGGATATAATCATTTTCTATATAGCACAGAGACAAACCCGCGATATATCGAGTATATCGATATATCGCCCAGCCCTACATCCCAAAAATTAATTTGGGGAACAGGACTGTGCTGAGATTTTAACCACCCCAGTTTATTGTTGAAATGTTATCACTTTTTTTCTTTTCCATGGCCTGCAGAGAATGTGAACTATGCAACTTCCTGTGGACCATGTGACTTGTAGAATATTCCACATTTTTTCAAAGGTGTAATGTTTCAGGGCAGAAGTGTCCAAACTTTTTGAATTGGGGGTCGCATTGGGCAAAAACATTTTTTTACCGCGGGGCGAAAGTCTACTGCATGTAAAATAACAATATATACTGCCTATACATATATATTTGTAAATATTATTTTAAAATAATGGATATATAATTAATAAAATTGGATATTAAGAGTATGTGAAAGTTTGACTCCTACCGTGTTTACTTCCGTGACAACCTCCTTAGAGTTTTGTAATCAATCAGAAATATCAAGCAGCTAAAATGCGTTTAGAGAGTGTTTTGCATGTTTCCCATCATGCATTGTAATGGATTTAAATGGGTGTCATTTATATTTTTTTATGACGCTCTGACATTTTTTATAATATCCACAAAGTTCAATGAGCAGGTTGTGGTCTGTGATACCATGTGTGTTGACTTTTTGTGTTGGTTGCATTTATTTTTTTTCCCCCTTAACTAGTGAAGGTTGTTTGGATTGGGTCATATAAGTAAATGTGGTAGTGTTTTCACTGTGATATACAATTCATGGTCAATGAACAGAATGGTGGCCAAGTTCCAGAAATCAGATTGTCAGATATTTAAAGTTAATTTGTAAACACCCCACAGGCCAGTACTGAGTGAAAAACTAGGTAATCTTTTAAATTGCATTTAGATTATAGTATAGCACACATTACTTAGAAAACATTTCATTAAGTCTAATCGTGAATTCATACAGTTGATTTGCTGAAGTGGCACTAATTCGGTGGTACGGCCCACAATTATCCAAAATGTTTTGTCACCATGAAGAGTGAAGATTCAGTAGATTGTGACACTGTAGATGTACTGTCGGACCCTCCTGTCCATGGTCCTGGTCTTTACGTCCTCTGGCCCTTCCAGATCTCTCCGTCAGGCCCTAGCTGAGCGCGAGTGTGTGAGTGTGTCAGTCAGTGAGTGACTAGCGGGCGTGGACAGACTTCCCACATAAAGAGGCCCTTTCTTCCTCCGACAGCCCGCACGCCGGCCTCCGTGCGAGTTTGTGGAGGATAAATAAACCTCTTCACACACAGAAAGAAGATGGAGTCTGTGAGCAGGCCGCTCTTCAGCCTCACACCGCCGCATCTCAATGAGAGGGCCTCTGTAATTTCAAAGGGCTGTTTGTTATAATACCGAGCTAGGAGGAGGGCGGAGCCACGCTGATTTATGTAGTGATTTGTGGCGCTCACACACACGTAGCATCCATCTGGCCAGAGAAAGCGTTGCAGATAGCAAGCACAGAGAAAGCAAGTAGCAATGTTTCGATGGCGTTAAGCGCTACAACAAAATGTTGCGGAATGTTCACCTTCTTCCTGGGAATCAGGCTGCCTCCCTAGAGCAACTTGGCAGACAGCACCAAAGGTGTTTACCAACAATGCACCCCTGACTTTTAAATCTAAAGCAGAGCTGGGCAAATATTTTGACTCGGGGGCCACATTGAGAGAAAACATTTGTCTGGGGGGCCAATGTGTATGTGTGTATAAATTATATATACACATTTATCTGTTAAAATCTGCTATACAGTATGTGTGTTTAGGTCCCTTTTTTTCCAGGAACACTAATACCAAAAGTCACAATGTCCGATAAAATTCTAAAAAAGTTCTGACAGACCAACTCAAAAAACAGAATGGAATTTTACAGTTTTTTACTGAATGGGACACCCAAAATGTACATTAAGATAAAGAAAGTGGGATTTACAATATTAACTATGAAAAATAAAAGACTGAATATTAACAACATATGAACATTGCTCCTCTTTTATTTCTCAGACCAGCTCCTCCATAGACATCTTTTACAATCAAGCAATAAACACCAACAATATGATATATTATCACTTGTATGCAGAAATGTGTTGTCAAAATCTGCTTCCGCATCTGTTTGACACACGCGTTTCGGGTTGGCTGCTCTGAAAACAAACCCCGCCGACTCTGCTTTGTTCCTCGTCTGAGCTGCTGTGACGTAGATTACCGTAATAAAACTCTTATAACACCCAAAAGCGCAGATTTCAACCATTGAAATACTTTCTGTAGTTAAAGACTCACGGTCATTTAAAAACAGCACTGCACATCATAATGGCGGCTACAGTTTTGATGTTAAAGGTCTAAAACGTTATGTAGAACGTCCGCCAGGCCGGATTGAAAATCTTAATGGGCCGCTTGTGGCCCGCGGGCCGTATTTTGCAAAGGTCTGATCTAAAGTATAGTAAATGTTCAGAATTGTTAAAAAAAAACAAGAATGGTAAGTTGGATAAAAGTATGGACATTTGTAAAGCTTGGAAAGCAGCGATAAAACACGACTAATCTGAGCACCTGACGTGACGGCATGAAGACACTTAAGCCGGCGGTGAGGGAGCTCAGGATGCTAATGCTAGCAGCGCTACTATCTCGCAAGACAATGACACTGATTTGAAAGACTTCCAGCCCCTACTTAGCCACAGGTAATCACAGAATCCGTTACACTGTTCATTGTGCTAAAGATAAAGACCTAGCTGCGCAGTAACCAGCACTATGAAAAGTATTTCAGCTTCTCCATTAAAGCTGCTGTTTAGTTCTAATTGTATCTTGCACTTGTGGTGTTTTAACACCTCTACTTTATGCACAGCTTGCTTTTCTCTTTGTTTTATTGTTGCTGCCTGAGTAAACAACAGGAACAACCTGGTAGCTTTTTCAAAAGTCTTTCGTTTACATCTTCTTTTCGTAAAGTTAATGGATTGCAATGTCTTGAAGTTGATAGTTCTACTATTTGTTCATAATCACAGGAACCGCCTGTTTTGTATGCTTCTAAAAACATAAACACATGACATTGTTCTGACATGAATATACATTAAATTTTCTTTTCACCATGAAAAGCTTCCATCTTTGATTGATTGATTGAGACTTTTATTAGTAGGTTGCACAGTGAAGTACATATTCCGTACAATTGACCACTAAATGGTAACACCCGAATAAGTTTTTCAACTTGTTTAAGTCGGGGTCCACTTAAATTGATTCATGATACAGATATATACTATCATATATACTATCATCATAATACAGTCATCACACAAGATAATCAAATTGAATTATTTACATTATTTACAATCAGGGGTGTGGAGCGGGTGGGGGGGTGTAGGATATGGACATCAAGTAGTGGACATAGAGAGAGAGAGAGAGAGAGATCAGAAGGCATAAGAAAAAGTATCTGCATTTGATTGTTTACATTTGATTATTAGCAATCCGGGGAGGGTGTTAGTTTAGGGTTGTAGCTGCCTGGAGGTGAACTTTTATTGCGGTTTTGAAGGAGGATAGAGATGCTCTTTCTTTTATACCTGTTGGGAGCGCATTCCACATTGATGTGGCATAGAAAGAGAATGAGTTAAGACCTTTATTAGTTCGGAATCTGGGTTTAACGTGGTTAGTGGAGCTCCCCCTGGTGTTGTGGTTATGGCGGTCATTTACGTTAAGGAAGTAGTTTGACATGTACTTCGGTATCAGGGAGGTGTAGCGGATTTTATAGACTAGGCTCAGTGCAAGTTGTTTAACTCTGTCCTCCACCTTGAGCCAGCCCACTTTAGAGAAGTGGGTAGGAGTGAGGTGGGATCTGGGGTGGAGGTCTAGAAGTAACCTGACTAGCTTGTTCTGAGATGTTTGGAGTTTAGATTTGAGGGTTTTGGAGGTGCTGGGGTACCAGGAGGTGCATGCGTAATCGAAAAAGGGTTGAACGAGAGTTCCCGCCAGAATCCTCAAGGTGCTTTTGTTGACTAGAGAGGAAATTCTGTAGAGAAATCTCGTTCGTTGGTTGACCTTTTTGATTACCTTGGTTGCCATTTTATCACAGGAAAGGTTAGCCTCTAGAATGGAACCTAGGTAGGTGACCTAATCTTTCCTGGTGATAACAATGTCACCTACTTTTATGGTGAAGTCATTGACTTTCTTGAGGTTGATGTGGGACCCAAACAGGATGGATTCTGTTTTACCCAAGTGTATGGATAGCTTGTTGTCAGCGAGCCAGGTGCAAGTTCTACAGAGCTCAGCACTGAGGATTTTCTCCACCTGTGACTTGTCCTTGCCGGATACCAGCAAGGCAGAGTCATCCGCAAACAAAAACAATTCACAGTCGCATGCCAATGACATGTCGTTTATGTATATTAGGAACAGTAAAGGCCCCAATATACTGCCTTTGGGGACTCCACAGCTCACAGAGAGGGGGGGGACACGGTGCCGTTCACCTCTACCACCTGCTCCCTCCCCTCCAAGTAAGATTGCATCCAGCTCCATGAGGTTTTGTTAAATCCGATTGCTCTGAGCTTATCCAACAGTATAGCGTGGTTAACGGTGTCGAAGGCCTTCTGAAGGTCCAGCATGACCATGCCGCAGTATTTGCCCGTGTCCACCTCATGTTTGATGTGGTCGGTCAGATAGAGAAGGCATGTGTCAGTGGAGTGGTTAGTTCTGAAGCCGGATTGGAATTTGTACATGAGTTTATTAGTGGCAAGGTAACTATCAACCTGTTCATAAACTATTTTCTCCATTACTTTCGAAATGGAACTGAGAATAGAAACAGGTCGGTAGTTGCCAGGTTCCAATTTGCTTCCTTTTTTAAAGAGGGGAGTTACTCTTGCTATCTTAAAATCTTTTGGTACTTGGCCTTGTGTAATTGATAGGTTTATTATGTGCGTGATGATCGGGGCAATGATGGAGGCAGAGTCCCTGAGGAATCTGGAGGGAATATTATCAAGGCCGGTGGCCTTGTTAGGGTGGAGTGTGCTCAATTTTTTAAACATCTGCATGGAATCGCAGCGATACGTAATGTTTTAAAAAGTAATGTTAGTGAATCTTATCGTATCCAGATTCATATCGGATCACCATTTAAGGTAGAGGTGCACAGCCCTTGTAAGTACCTATTAGTACCAATCCGTGGTTGGGCAGAGCTTGGCGCCAAAATCTGCTTCTCGCCATGAACCATCAGACTGTCACTACTTGCCTTTAACTGATCAGTTCTCCTTCCAAACTAATATAAGGCTTGAAGGTCGAGAACTGATCATGACTAGACATTGATATCGACACCAATATCGCCCCCTTGTGGTGGAAAATTGTAACAACATTGGGAAGGACGTGACCGCCGACTTGCAGTGTGAGAGCCTGTTCAACGTTGCTTGCAGCTTTAATTAAACTTGTTATTATATAAAATATACTATATCAGTATATACTATATACTGTATATATAATATGTAAATATTACATATATATTTTATATTGCTACGATGGTACATTTTTTGTCTACTTTATACCTGCATTATCCTTTATATCCTTACCCTTTCCAGCCTTTGTGACTGAGCTACTGTGTGGAACAATTTCCCTTGTGGATCAATAAAGTTTGTCTAAGTCTAAAGCACAAAGGACTGAGACATGGTAGCAAATGTGTTCCCGGCTGTAGTGACCCTTCAAAAAAGTGACACGACGTGCGGTTCTTAAGACATTTGAGACATGTGTCGCACACCAAGTCCGTCAGTCAGTGAGCTGTTCATGCTGGCTTTGACTTGCTCCTCTCAGAGCCGGCGCCTCCGTGTTTTCATTTTCATGAATGGACCTTTTTGTTTGGGAGAATGAAAAAACTTGTTTGTAGTGCCAGAGGCCTTAGAGAGGACCTGGGGCCTCGTGTGTTAATTGCGTGTACGCACAAAAACCGATGAGACATATTGAGAGTGAACTGAACGCTGTGGATACTTTGGCGACACACAGAGATGGTCATTGAGCCTGATGTAGTAACAGACTCTTCATATTTGTTCTGGAGTGCGGTTCTCTGACTCCACAGCTCTGACAGCCCCGCACTTTTTATGCCACTCCACCCTCTTTAGTTCAATTCCGCACGAGGCACCTCCTACTCCGTGTCGGTGAGTGGATCGTGAGATGGACAGGCGGATCGGTGCTGCGTCTGCAGTGATGCGGACCCTCTATCGATCCTTTGTGGTGAAGAAGGAGCTGAGCCGGAAGGCAAAGCTCTCAATATACTGGTCGATCTACGTCCCTGTCCTCACCTAAGGTCATGAGCTTTGGGTTATGACCGAAAGGACAAGATCTTGGGTACAAGTGTCCGAAATGAGTTTCCTGTTGGCGGCACTCCCTTAGAGGTAGGGTGAGAAAACTCTGTCATCCGGGAGGAGCTCCGAGTATAGCCGCTGCTCCTCCACATTGATAGGAGCCAGATGATGTGGTTCAGGCATCTGGTCGAATGCCCCCCGAACGCCTCCCTGGGGAGGTGTTTAGTGCACCTCTGACTGGTAGGAGGCCACGGGGAAGACCTAGGACACGTTGGAGAGACTGTTTCCCAGCATGGCTAGGAACGCCTCGGAACTCTCCGGGAAGAGCTTGAGGAAGAGAGGGAGAGGAAAGTCTGTTCTTCTCTGCTTAGGCTGCTGCCCCTGCGACCCGACTTTAGATAAGCCCCCATCACCTCTTTATGCTTTTCGTCAATTGCCTCGTACTTGCAGTAAGCCAAAGAAACGCAACACGGGCGTATGAACCTTAAACTTGTATAAGAAAGTGTACCCTTGTATAATAAAGTCAGCATGCTTTAGTTTCTATTACTACTGCAGCCCATCTAGGCACCTGTAGCTTGTTGCTGCCACATAGCATACTTCACTTACATAACCTTAGTGGTATTTCAATGAGGTAAAGTCCAGGTGATGCATCAGATTGTGACACATGAATCAAGCTAATGCTGTGGTTTAGTTTGGGAAGTGGAGCCCTATTGCCCTAATGTAGAGATCCTCAATTATATTTGTCCAATTTTTTCTGACGCTTAGAGGGCCAAATTAAAAGCTTTGGAGGGCATCACGTGGCCTGTGGGCCGCCTATTGAGGGTCCCCTAAAACGTATTATCATAGGCCTGATGTGCCGCAAGCGCCCAGTTAACGCACGTTAACTGTTAGCATAATTGTAAGAATGTTAGAATGCTAACATCTTGCTAGCGTTTTAACCAATTTTGTATGTTTAAACCTAAAAATCATGGATTTTGATACTCTGCGCCATCTTGGAAGTATGCCGACGTCCTTCATATTAACATGCCAACGTTAGCATGATAACGTTTTATGCTAGCTGGTCAGGTAATTTTGTGTGTTTACACCTAAAAATAGTGCATTTTAGTACTTGGAGCTATTTTAAAAGTATGTTAACTTGTCCTATGTCATCATGCTGACATTAACATCCTAATGTTTTATGCTAGCTTTTTTAGTTAAATGTGTATGTTTAAACTTAAAAATCATGGATTTTGATGCTTGACGCCATGTTGAAAGCCTGCAACACCTCTGCTAGCGTTTTTTGCTAGCTTTTTAGCTAATGTTATATGTCAATCCCTAAAAGTCATGATTTTGATACTTGGTACCATCTTGGAAGTATGCGAACGTCTTCTATAATAGCATGCTAACGTTTTATGCTAGCTGTTTGGCTAAATTTGTATCTTTAAACCTAAAAATAGTGCATTTTAATTTTTGGCGCTGTCTAAGATGTACGTTAACGTGTTTTATGTCATCACGTTACCATTAGCATGCTAACATTTTATGCTAGCTTTTTTTAGCAAAATATGTATGTTTAAATATAAAACCATGGATTTTGATGCTTGGTGCCATCTTGGAAGCTTGCTAACATTTCTTATATTGGCATGCTAAGGTTTTATGCTAGCTTTTTAGCTAATTGTATATGTCTATACCTAAAAAATCATACATTTTGATACTTGCTGCCATCTTAGAATTATGATAACGTTTCTTTTGCTAACATATTATGCTAGCTTTTTAACTACTTCTGTATGTTTAAACCTAAAAATCCTGGATTTGGATACTTGCCGCCATTTTAGAAGAATGCTTGTTTCGATCGAGGTTCATGGCACGGATAGCAGGCCCATCAAAATATCCATGGGAATGTTCTAGTTTTAATAATGAAGCTGCTAAACAAGTCTGTTTAACTTCCTGTTTGCTGCACGTCATTTGGTGCAAAGCCAATGCTCCCGCCACCCTTTCAGTCGGGTCACCAGTGGGCTGTCATAGATCACACCGTTGTGGTTAGCATATGCTAATTGTTGTAAAATGGAGCCAGCATGGCTTTCAATGAGGCAGTAGAACAATAAGAGAACAAAGTCATAAAATATTGACAGTTCTCTTTCTTCTTGTCTTTTCAGACGCTGTTTCCAGCGAGGCGGCCTTCCTGGAGGACTTCGTTCTGGGGGTGGGGGACACCCTGGAAATGTCATGTGACCCAGAGGACTCTGCCTCCTCCTCTTCCCGGCCGGTGGTCTGGTATAAAGATGGCGACGGGCTGGTGTCAAGCAATCGCACGCGGGTGGGCCAGAGGATGTTGCGCATCATCAACGTGTCGTACGAGGACTCGGGCGTGTATGCGTGTCGACTGGGCCGCAGTAACATGCTGCTCAGCAACTACACCATCAGGGTGACAGGTGAGAAGACAAAACTACAACTACAGCTAACCCACGAACATAGTAGTTAGAAATGAGAATCGAAAACCGGTTCTTGTTCAGTTCTTGTTCCCAGTGTATCAACTTCTTGGAATGGCTTACTGTTTTTTCAAAGGATTCTTTTAACGATTTCTATGGGTGACATTTTCCAAGAAAAGATTGCACCGCCTATCATGTTAGCGCTTTTACCTGTTAAATTGAAATAAATGCCCTCGCATTTAGATGAGCATGACGAGAGACAGATTCTGAATGGCTCCGAGGCAGGCAGTAAGTACCCGCTCCAGGTCACGTCTACGGTACCGCTCTCCTTTGACAGTGGCAGGGAAGAGTGCAATGACTCGGGCCAGAATAGACGAAATTCACAGAGCAGTGGTTAAGTTTGTGGACAAAAGCTTTCACCCATTTGCCACAGTGCTCCTGATGTTCGATAGGTAAATGGTCAATTGTCGTCGGAAAAAAGTTGCATGTTTTCCAGCGACCACATTTTCACTCAGTTATTTCTATTATTAAACTCGTGAAATTACAATATGGTGTAAAAGTCCATTCACTCAGCAATTCAACTTCAAATATGAAACTTATATGTGATATTAACTCATTACATGCACAGTGAGGTGTGTCAAACCTTTATTTATCATTTTGATCATCATGCTTTGCAGTTTCTGAGATTTTCAATTCAAAGTTTTCAGAAACTGTAAACTATAATCATCAAGATTTCCTCAAAATCTTGAAATATCATGAGTTGCATGGTATGTATGATATTTTCACCTTGTTAATCTAAACAAACCATATTACAATATTTTGAGTGTCACCAATATATTTTCTAGGGAGATGACAAAAGATTTTTAAAAGTTTAGAAAATATTATTAAATGTTATATTTGTGCGTTGTTTCCACGTAGGTTTTATTTTGTTAAATTCTACAAAGGAATATTTATTTATTATATTTATTTTCCAAAGGTTGTTTTTTTTTTCTATGCTACTTATGGGCCTCTCAAAACCTCACTGTTGGCTCTGTAAGGTCATGTTCCCTCCAAACTAAACAAAATTGATGCTAATGCACCCTTTTTGTTCTCTATTTTCCAAAATAAGAGTCGATAAGGAACCAAATCATTAAGCAGAATGGAAAATAGAACCGGAACCGGCAAAATCTAATGCGAACGTCTTTTATATTAGCATGCTAGCTTTACAACGATGATGTTTCATGCTAGCTGTTTAGCTAAACGTGTATGTTTAAACCTAAAAATAGTGCATTTTGATACTTGGCGCTATCTTGGAAGTATGTTAACTTGTCCTATATCATCATGCTAACATTAACATGCTATTGTTTTATGCTAGCTTTTTTAGTGTATGTTCAAACCTAAAAATCGTAGATTTTGATGCTTGGCGCCATCTTAGAAGCATGCTAAAATCTCTTATTATGGCATGCTTGCGTTTTATATTAGCTTTTTAGCTAATTTTATACGTTCATACATAAAAGTCATGGATTTTGATACTTGGCGCCATCTTGGAAGTATGCGAACGTCTTTTATATTAGCATGCTAACGTTTTATGCTAACTGCTTAGCTACATGTGTATGTTTAAACCTAAAAATAGTGCATTTTGATATGTGGCACTATCTAAGAAGTACGTTAACTTGTCCTATGTCATCATGATACCATTAGCATGTTAATGTTTTATGCTAGCTTTTTTAGCTAATTGTGTATGTTTAAATGTAAAACCATGGATTTTGATGCTTCGCGCCATCCTGGAAGCTTGCTAACATTTCTTATATTGGCATGCTAACGTTTTATGCTAACTTTTTAGCTAATTGTATATGTTTATACAATTTTGTTAGAACGCTGCTGCTAGAGTTCTAACAAAGACCAAAACATGTGAGCACATTACACCAATTCTTAAATCCTTACATTGGCTCCCTGTACATCAGATAATTGATTTCAAAATCCTCCTGCTCACATATAAATCACTACATGATACCTAAAAATCATGGATTTGGATACTTGGTGCCATCTTAGTTGATCGACCCCAGGTCAGAGGTTCATGGCACGGATAGCAGGCCCATCTAAATTTGCATGGGAATTTTCTAGTTTTAATAATGATGCTGCTAAACAAGTATGTTTAACTTCCTGTTTACTGCACGCCATCATGGTTAGGCTTACACCGCCACCTGTTGCTAAATACCCCTGAAAATGAATATTGTCATAACCTGCATGCCCACTGTGTTGCCTGTGCTACTACTTCTTAGACAACATCAGCACATGGTGGCGCTATAATTAAACTCCCCTAGAGGAAATTATTTGACATTTCTGGAACTTTATTTAGCGCGGCGAGCCAAACCACCGTCGAGTTTGGTATGAACACAAAACTTCCTAGCCTTATTTCAAAATAGAACAGGTATTCTCATCTAGTGGTACGCCAAATAATCACTTCATTAAATATTTAAACACAGTGTTACTGTTCAAACTGTGTGTACTGTTAAAGTGGCCAAAAATATAATTTGTATAAGCCGCAACTTTTTTCCTACACTTGGAACCCTGCGGCTTATAAGACAGTGCAGCTAATTTATGGATTTTTGTTTGCCGACGGCCAAAAGAAAAATCGTCCTTTGTGCTAAGAACGAGTTCGCTCACTTTTTCTTTTTTTGTTTCACGTGTGGATTCGTCATTCATCACTCCAAGCAACTTTTTTAAGTTTAAAATATAACTGAAACAATTTATACGTACTTAACCGTCCCATGTGTGATGTCTGTAGGAGTGTTTTCATGCATAATTGTACGTGCTATCGTAATGTAATGAAGCTAGCATCGTTAGCATTAGCTAATATGCTAACACGTCTACAAGTGTCGGTGTTAGTATTATTCATTTACAACGGCATTCTTTTTGTATTGTTTCAGTTTCACAAATTCCTCAGTAAATTCACCAAAACGTCACTGTGGAGTTATTGAGTCTCATTGAGTCTTAAGCTGATTAAAGAGCTCCCTTGCACAGCTAATGGGTCCATGACGACAACTTCTGTTTTGTTTGTTCAGCCGTTTTACTGCCGTGTTACAGACACCGTTTGGAAACAATTAAGGTATGTAAATAAACATTTACGGAATCTTTCTGTGTAAATAACTCATTTCATAACGTATATTGCAATAACAATAACAAGATCTGATAGCTCAGTTACAGCTCATGTTATTCTATTCTGTTATGTGTTTTATGTTGCACGATTGCGCCAAGTAAAATTCCTAGTTTGTGAATCCGTTCTCAAACAATGGCAATAAAAACTATTCTGATTCTAAATCTAATATATCTGCGACTTATAGTCCGGTGCGGCTAATATATGGGAAAGTGTTCCCTAAAATTTAGCGGGAGCGGCTCTATAGTCCGGAAAATACAGTGCGTGTTGAATAAAACATCTGCTTTGTTTTTAATGAATATTTAGGCCTATTAAGCTACTGTAGGGTCATTGTGGTGGTACTTGGAGAGCCGAGTGTTTTCTGAGATGGTACTTGGGGAAAACAGTTTGAAATGGAAGATCTG
This sequence comes from Entelurus aequoreus, assembly GCF_033978785.1. Lineage (NCBI taxonomy): Eukaryota > Metazoa > Chordata > Actinopteri > Syngnathiformes > Syngnathidae > Entelurus > Entelurus aequoreus. The sequence continues at coordinate 62,215,721 of NC_084733.1, read as the reverse complement.
AGTTCCTAAAACGGTTGCAATATTGACCAGAATGGCCAGCTTTTATATTTTCTGGGTCTTAGGAGGTTAAAGTACTCAGAGCATCCAGCTCACTGTCTGTCTTCCAGGAGTCCAAACCGCACAGGAAACAAGGTCCTGACTTCCTGTTTTCATCTCTTGGTGTCGTTTCAGCGCGGCGACGGCGTGTTTAAATGTAAAGTCAAGTGAGACTTTGTACGGTGTGTGCACACCGCTTCCTGTCCCGCCCCGTGTCCACACTCCACTCCAAACACACACACACGCACCGTTTGTGTTTTCTGCTCCAATGTTTGAGCAAGGAGTCAGATATGTAGCGTGCGTATCAGCTTTAGCACCTGCATGGCGCCCAGACAGCGCTAAGTGGGCGAGTCCCACTGTACACACACGCTGGGAAATGGAGACATTAAACACTTAAAGTGTTGAATTGAGTGACTTGTGGAGGTGAACCAATATTAAAACAAAATGGACTTTTAATGTCATCAATCTGCAAAGTTCCAGGATGTCAGCCTGCTTGCTTTTAAAAACATCATGAAATAAATGGTGTAAAGAAATATCAATACATAACCGCTGCCTCAATCGATACTGAACACGTTATATAACCCCATATGTTTGGCAATGAAAACAATAACTTTATATTTGTTAGCATATTACCATTCATGCTAAACAAAGATGGCTGCCGTGGTAACTATATCTTCAAATCATCATGTTAGCATGTTATTGTTGGCTTTTGTTCACACGCCGCACTGTCCTTAGCATAATTAATATTTCCTTCATTTGAAAAATAGGCATGATTTGTGCCAACTTCCCTCTTTTAACCTGTCAAAATGTGTGCTAACTTTGTGGACCGACCATAACTAGCATGTTAGCATTAGCAACATTCCCACACAGCAGTGACTATTGTTGTCAAACATTACTAAATGAATATTAATAATATAACAGAGGCGCTTTAACAACTAAACTATCTTGAAGCTAATGTTTGTGTCACACATGCTATAAATCTCCATGTTCTACATTCCTGCGCAACTCTCTTTGTTCCGTCTCTTTATTTGACCTTTGTCAACATAGACAAGCTGAATAAAGCTCACACTGCTTTTAAAAGAATAGTTAGATTAGATTTAGTCAACTTTCAGTAATGCAAACATGAATAACTCCCCTCTCTGTTTTTGTTTTAGATTCCCTGTCCTCCGGTGATGATGAAGATTATGACGAAGATCCAGAAGATGCAGGTAATGACAATGGTGAATTCTTATTTTTCTTTTCAAAATAGCTATATTGCGACTGCAGTATAATGTCTGATTGCATTTTCAACACCAACTAACACACCTAAAGGGGACCTACTATGCAAAATCAACTTTCCTTACCTTATTCGGAATTTGCATTAAGTCCCGAAAATTTGAAATCAAACAATCAAGGCATTGCAAAGATTTTTTTTATTTTTTTTTAATTTTATTCCCTTCCTTCATACTCGTTTGAAATTTGCACAACTTGTGATATTATTCTGTATATATATTTATATATATATTAAACATGTCCTGTCCAGCCACAAATCATATGGTTGATGTACAAACTGTAGATGCCCATATCTGCTGTACAGAATTGTTGTACAAAAGAAAAGTGCCTCTTGTTGCCTTATTTGTATTTGACTTTATTAAATTGATTTTTTTAATGTTTGGCGCAGCAGCAGGAGGGTATAGAAAGAAGAAAAATAAGGAGACAGAGGGGGAGATTGTGGTATAAGAAAAATTTAAAAAACAACAGAACAAAAGCAAAACAAAACACTAATGAAGTAGATAGTGATAACACAGAAACGACAATAAACATTATTGCACAAATACCAATAGAAATAGCACTATTGATAAGGAATGATAACAATAATTACCTATATTATCAGACACACGGTGAAACAGGGGTTAGTGCATGTGCCTCACAATACGAAGGTCCTGAGTTTAATCCGGCTCAGGATCTTTCTGTGTGGAGTTTGCATGTTCTCCCCGTGACTGCGTGGGTTCCCTCCGGGTACTCCGGCTTCCTCCCACCTCCAAAAACATGCACCTCGGGATAGGTTGATAGGCAACACTAAAATGGTCTCTAGTGTGTGAATGTGAGTGTGAATGTTGTCTGTCTATCTTTGTTAGCCCTGTGATGAGGTGGCGACTTGTCCAGGGTGTACCCCGCCTTCCGCCCGAATGCAGCTGAGATAGACTCCAGCATCCCCCGCGACCCCGAAAGGGACAAGCGGTAGAAAATGGATGGATGGACCTATATTATCAACATTACAATTGTTTCCAATGCAACAATACATAAATGTGATGATAACTTGCATTATTACAGGGAGGAATACAGAGGATCAGACTATATTAACCTTATAGATTATTATGGTAAAAATAAGTAAATGGTTTTACCCAGTTTCCCCCCAGGGGCGACAATGTTAATATTAGGGCTTTGAATCTTTGAGCACCACATGATTCCATTCGATTTTTGGGGTTAATGATTCGATTCAGAATCGATTCTTAATTCAACACGATTCTCGATTCAAAATCTATACTTTTTAGATAATATTGGATGCCAGTTCTATGCTAAATAGCTCTGATCAATTTCTATATTACCTAAAAGAAAACTGGCTTTGTTGAATAAAAATCTACCCAAACATTTAATAAAGTCAAATACAAATAAGGCAACAAGAGAAGTATCCAACACTTCTATTTTCTAAAGTAAATCTGTGTAGCAGATCATCTAATTCAACTATATGACTTGTCTGAGTGGCTGGACAGGACAGATAGAAAATAAAAAGATAAATAAATAAAATAAATGTAATCGATTTTTTATTTTTTTAAATCGATTAACAATTGTCACAAATAAGAAGTGCGATTATTCTGAAAATCAATTTTTTTGGACACCCCTAAGTTAATAAATATTTGATGAAAGGTGATTATAAGCATGAGTGTATGGGTGCATACGTGCATGTGTATGTACAGTATGTGTGTATGTTTGTTTGTACAGTGAATGTGTGTGCGTGCGTATGTTTGCATGTACAATATATTTGTCTCCCAGTGTGTGCGGGAGCCAAAGATGTTGTTTGTGATGTTTTGTAAACAAGTGACTTATATTTCCATTTATGGTAGAAGTTTACCCGAAGAGCTCTGCGCGAGTCAGCCATTGTAGTCCGACACTATAGTTAATACGTTGTTTTTTTTCCCTCTATCATCTTGTTGGGGGGCAGACTGGCTCGTACATGCACATGCATCCGTCGCTGTTGACATTTCTAACACAAAGTAACTTGTAGTTTGAACTTATATCTGTCGGTAGACTTCATATGGAAGTGCTAAAAACTACAGCAAGGATGACGGGAGAGAAGACGCGGTCAAAGTGGAGGCACGTAAATAAGAACGGCCAGACAACGGGCTGGAAGATGGTCTTTAAAACTCATCTATGCAACGTTTTGACCAAAGAACCACCATTAAATGTTATGTAAACCACAAGGACGTGTTTTGTTCTTTTTTAAAGAACTTTTATTTTTATTTATTTTTTACACATACAATTGACAAAAGTAAACACAAATACATGAATTGCTGTTTTTTTTAAATAAATTAAAAAAACTACATGTATGTATATATGTATGTGTGTGTATATACTGTATATATATATATATATATATATATATGTATATATATATATATATATATATACAGTATATATATATATATATATATATATATACAGTATATATATATATATATATATATACAGTATATATATGTGTGTGTGTGTGTGTATGTATATATATATATATATATATATATATATATATATATATATATATATATATATATATATATATATATATATATATATATATATATATATATATATATATATATATATATATATATATATATATATATATGTGTGTGTGTGTGTGTGTGTGTGTGTATGTATATATACACTACCGTTCAAAAGTTTGGGGTCACCCAAACAATTTTGTGGAATAGCCTTCATTTCTAAGAACAAGAATAGACTGTCGAGTTTCAGATGAAAGTTCTCTTTTTCTGGCCATTTTGAGCGTTTAATTGACCCCACAAATGTGATGCTCCAGAAACTCACTCTGCTCAAAGGAAGGTCAGTTTTGTAGCTTCTGTAATGAGCTAAACTGTTTTCAGATGTGTGAACATGATTGCACAAGGGTTTTCTAATCATCAATTAGCCTTCTGAGCCAATGAGCAAACACATTGTACCATTAGAACACTGGAGTGATAGTTGCTGGAAATGGGCCTCTATACACCTATGTAGATATTGCACCAAAAACCAGACATTTACAGCTAGAATAGTCATTTACCACATTAGCAATGTATAGAGTGTATTTCTTTAAAGTTAAGACTAATTTAAAGTTATCTTCATTGAAAAGTACAGTGCTTTTCCTTCAAAAATAAGGACATTTCAATGTGACCCCAAACTTTTGAACGGTAGTATATATATATATATATATATATATATATATATATATATATATATATATATATATATATATATATATATATATATATATATATATATATATATATATATATATATATATATATATATATATATAAAAATAAAGAATAATGATACTAAAAAGATAAAATAAAAGTAATAACATCATTAATAAATAAACAAAATACATTTTAAAAAATGGGCCACAGACTTCTGCAATGGCAATGGCCTTAGAGAACAACCAACAAGCACACAAAAGGCTCATCAACCACCCATATCACAGTTGTTTTTCAATCAGGGTTAATTTGTAGACCAGTTCCTCCTACTTATCTCTAAAAGGCACCCCACAGTTCTTGAAACTTTGCAGAACAACCATTCGATGTCAGCCTCATCTTCTCACAAGGAAGTGTTTTAAGTGTAGAAAAAAAATCATATTTTGACCCCATATAAGTAACCTGACTCTCGCCAGATCCTTGCAGTTCGCTGAGCTCCACACAAGGATCTGGGACTTCTCAATAGGAGATGTATTTCAGAAGGTGGGGCCTTGTAAAAAAATAATTGTATGTGATTGGATAAACCATTTGTCCGTTATCTTGAATGACGTGCTACTTCAACCAGTCACATCGAAATCAACCCGTGATGCTGATAAATGCCTTCAAAACCGTTCTCTGTTCATCTTTTAAAGAATTAATATTCGATAGATTCGACAAAACAGTTGCAATAGCAAAATCAATGTCAGCACACTCCTCGCTGCGTGCCGCCATTGTTGTTCGGCGCTACGTCACATCTATGAAATCCCGCCCGCCGATCCTGATTGGTTCATTATTTTTTGCTATCTTGAAGGAGTTTGCATTGCCCTCGATCCCAGATCCTTGTGTGGAGCTCAGCGAACTACAAGGATCTGGCGAGTCAGGTTACCATATAAGCACATTTAACCTGAACTTTGTGCATCATTATTGCACGATAATATTAATAGTAAACTTTGGTAAAGTATACAATCTGTTATAGCAACTCTGCAGAAGGCTTGCCACTCCTTCAGTCTTTATATACAAAAGACTGAATGGGGCGGCAGAGTGACAAAACAGACTTAATCTGGCCAAGTAAATCCATCTCATGACATGCAAGGCCCTGGCCAAAAGCGGAGGGATTAGCCCAGAAAGCTCGTATCGCTGCTTAATGTCCGCTAAGCCAGCGCTAATTAGCCCGCAGTAAGGAAGGGAACAACCATGTGACACTGCGGCCTAATCCAAAACAGCGCCCCCTATTAGCCAGCACAAGAAAATGTTGCGGAAAGAGTCGGACGGCTTGATGGTGATGAGGCCTCGGAAAATATTTTCTGACTGGCGCTGAGGGCTGCAGTGTGAGACGACAGGGCGGGATAGACAAACTAAAGACAGGAGGGTCGGGGGGCTAAGTAACACCATTGTAGATGGCCTAGAACGCAAAAGATTGCCCAGCAGCAAGCAATCAATCAAGCTATTTGTTTGATAGATGGAGGATGGCGGCCATGTCAGTCGTCGTCTCTTCGTCTTCTTTGGCCTGAAAAGTTGTTGGGGATAATTTGCAGCGGAAGCTCAAGGTCAAAACGTATCACGCAAAAGAAATCATCTTTCCCAGGCTTAAAATATTTTCATTAGGTCACTTTTTAACACTCTTCAGTGTCACACAAAAGTTAGCCACAAGCAACAAAACACTCTGTTAACTTTAAAGGGGTCATATGATTGTTTTTTTTCTACATTGAAAACACATCAGGGGTGTTCAAAGTGCGGACCGTAGCTAAGTTTTTAATGGCCCGCGGCACAATCGTAACGTTCTAACATTAGGGTGCTGACTTATTTTTGCTAATTTTGCAGGTATGCACATCCTCGTGAAAAACTGTTGTCACTAGACGAATGATACCTGTTAACAGGCTAACTTTAATATGCTAGCTTTCAGATAATTTTGTAAATGTTAACCTGTCATATTTTGGTACTTGGTGCATGTTCATTTTAGCATGCTATCTTTTTAAACACATTTTCAGGTACACACCTCAGAGTTATGTATTTTGGTTTTCGACACATGTTACAGTTAGCATTTTGGAAGCAAATTTTGCAGGTATACACATCTTTGTGAAAAACTGTTGTCACTCGACGAATGATATCTTTTAGCATGCTAATGTTAATATGCTAGCTTTCAGTTAATTTTGTAGGTATACACCTCAGTCATATTTTGGTACTTGATGCATTTTGATGTGAGCATGCTAGCATTTTAAACATAATATTTCAGGTGCACACCTCAGAGTAATATATTTTGGTTTTCGACACGTTAGAGTTAGCATTTTAGCATGCTAAGTTTTGCATGACAGCTTTTTAAAGCAAATTTTGCAGGTATATATAGCCTCGTGAAAAACTGTTGTCACTCGACGAATGATACCAGTTAGCACACTAACGTTAATATGCTAGCTTTTAACTAATTTTGTAGGTATACACCTCAGTCACATAAAGTTAAAGTACCAATGATTGTCACACACACACGAGGTGTGGCGAAATTATTCTCTGCATTTGACCCATCACCCTTGATCACCCCCTGGGAGGTGAGGGGAGCAGTAAGCAGCAGCGGTGGCCGCGCCCGGGAATCATTGGTACTTGGTGCATGTTCATTTTAGCATGCCAGAATTTTTTTTTTTTTATTGCAGGTACACACCTCAGAATAATGTATTTTGGTTTTCGACACATAGTTAGCATTTTTGCATCCTAGCTTTTGGAAGCTAATTTTGCAGGTATACACAGCCTCGTGAAAAACTGTTGTCACTCGACAAATGATACCTGTTAGCATGCTAACGTTAATATGATAGCTTTCAGCTAATTTTGTAGGTATACACCTCAGTCATATTTTGGTACTTGATGTATTTTAATGTGAGCATGCCAGCATTTTAAACATAATATTTCAGGTACACACCTCAGAGTAATATATTTTGGTTTGCGACGCTTGTTACAGTTAGCATTTTAGCATGAAAAAATTAATATGCTAGCTTTTTTAGCTAATTTAGTAGGTATGTGCTTCAGTGTGCATTTAGCGAGATCAGCGGCTCACCGGGGTTTGTTGTCGGCACCAAGGAAGGCACACGAGATTGACGGAAACCCGGCTGACGTACAGGTCTGGAACTTTAAGGTTAAACTTCTACCGAATCGTAACTTTCTAATGCTTCTAGATCTACTCTACTGATGTACTCTTCTGGCAAAATAAAGTTTGCTGTCTAAACAACAGATGCGTGCGCATGAACTAAAAATGGCGGACGCGCGCAAGTGAGTCTGGGGAGATGTATACCATACATGGATAATCCGCCGACGATGTTCCCGATTGTGCGCATTCCGGCAATAATACAATACTTGCACTTTGTACAAGTATACCTTATCGGTAGCAACAAAGCGAGAACGTCGGAACATTTGTGCGCTGCAAAGCATGCAAATGAACGCCAAGATTGGGCTGGAAAGTAGCTGACTGGGTCCTTTGTGGAACATCGTAGCTGCACCATTAGCTGGCCTTGACGACTTGCTCGCCACAGCCAAGCCTTTAATGGAGGTGTTTCTGGACTAAATGAGTTTGGAAACACCTCCCAAGTTTTCTAAAACAAAACTTTGGCGTAAACAAGCTCAGATAAAGTAGCAGACATGTCAGATGGATGTTCCTAATGAGGGGAAACCCAAGGAGGGTGCAGACCAAACCCTCATTCTCCATCAGGAGGTATTTCTTATAAAGATATTTGTGCAGTTTGGAATGTGGTGTGCCTGCGAAAAGTAGGGGGGGTTTAGGAATGTGAACAGAGCCTAATCTGTGTCGTGTTCCTGGACCCTTGTTTACCCTGGCAGCCGAGCAGAGCGCCGGTCGCCAGGCCACGCTACGCCGCTCGCCGGCCACCATTCCTCTGACCCGGCCCCCCGTTCAAGGCCCTCGGGGAGCGGTGCACCTTCAAAGAGCGCTCGCGCAATCGGCTCTCGGATCTGCCCCTTGTTGTGTGTCGCAGGGAGCAAATTATGCAATTAGGCAATTATCCACCTCTGCCCAGATGGCTGCCTGTCCAATGAACCGCTGCGTGGCGTGTTGACCCGCACGCGGCACGTCCTCATGCTGCCGCTAATTGCTGTGGCCTCGGTGTTGCCCCTTCGGACATCGCAGCGTCGTCAGCAACGTTCCCTCTAAGGTGCGCATTGCTCACATGTCCTCTGCGCACGGCAACTCTATGCCACGCACAAAATCAAATTAAAAAATAAGCGCATATCAATATTTAATGTAACTGAGGACACGCGGCCATGACAGAGAGAACAGTTGTCGTCATCACTGTTCAATTATTGTAACGTCTGTCGAAACGCTTTAAAGAGGACATGAATTCCATTGATCACTTTATTCAGCAAAACTCTTTGTCGGCCATAAGGCACATGACCGAAACATTGGTAAAAAACTTTCTATGTAGCAAAACTGCTCATTTTCTGCCGTACAAACCAGACCAAAACCAACTTTGTCATATCAACAGCAGCCGCTCGCTCTCTCTTACTTGCGCCAACACATGCACATATGGCACTTAGCCAGTGATGCATTTACAGCCACACAAAAAGTCGGACAACTCCAACACCACACATAATGTGTAATTTCAGGTTGTGACACTATTCAGCTCAGTTCAGTTCAGTTTGTTTATTTCCAACATACATACGATACAATGTAATGCATCACATATTTCCAGTTGTTTCATTACAGCAAGTCTGAAAAGGAGTAAGAAGAAGCTGAGCTTATTTAATCCTATCCCTTTTCATGCCATAGCAATTTTATCCCATTTCCTTGTTCTCTGTAACAGAACAGTGATTAAAGAAATCATAAATAAATAATATACCATAGTAAGTAAACAAATATTAAATACATAAATAATCTTTATCTCAAAAGAAGATAAAAAAAAAAAGGGTTCAAGATATTCATCATAATTATTGTTCTGTGCAATTCGTGAACACTGAATCATATTGGTGCTTTGTTTGATTTATTTGGTTGATCCATTCCATAATTTAATTCCACATACGGGTATGCTAAAGGTTTTAAGTGTTGTACGAGCATACAAATGTTTTAAATTAGATTTTCCTCTGAGGTTATATTTCTCCTCTATGCTCCACTATGATTTGCCAATCAAATGTGTGCTTATTCTCCTGTCATTTATTAAGAATCTTAATTTATGAGTATTAATCATGAAATGGTGTTATTATATTAAATAAATACAAATACAAATATATTTTTTACAAACAAAATATACACATGATCCCATGCTTACATCTCATTGTGCAACATGTGAATGTTTTAATGGGATCTTAATGTGATCTCTGAAAGGGGTAAAAATTGTTTCCAAAGCAGGACCTCCACCCAGACAAACAATACTAGTACATAGCTCATGAAAAACAATATTTGTTGTTATTGCCATTGTAAGTGGGCCAAATCACTTATGTTAGAAAATAATCTAATGGAAGTGACTGCTGTCATTTGATTATAATAATAAGAAATGTAACTTATTTAGTCAAGTTTGGGTGTGCTGCTGATGTGGCCACAGTGTGCTCCACTGAATGCTCAAGGAGTTTTTGCGTTTGTTCACACACATGAAAAATTAGAGGAAACATTGGTCGTCAGTCAAAGGCAGGACTTGTGATATCATTTGTCCATGTGTAGTTTCAATTCATATTTCTGTATGGGTGAGAGGCTCATGGAGGCGTTGGTAGGAACAAGATGACACATGGTTAGTTCTCAACTGCACATTTCGTCCTTAAAGCAGCACTAAGTAACTTTTCAACATTCATAAAATATTTCCATAACTCTTGGGACGATACATGGACTTACAACTTGTAGAATGACACCTCTGCCATGGCCTGAGGGGGTCTGTATCTCTCTCGCTGGCACTTGGCGACTTTGAGGAGGGTGGCCACACAAAAAAAATACAAATGTGTTGCCTTGCTTTACGGCATACGTCACTCTCCCTTTTCCCCTTTCGTTAAAAAGACGGAGGTTGATGTGAAAAAAAGTAGGACGCCTACGTCCAATTACTGCTATCATGGCCGAAGCTCCAAAACAACCAAAGAAACCAAAAGTTTTGGTCAGTCAAGGATTAACATTGCCCTGGCTTTCACTCTCTGGCGTGAGCACAAAGATGAGAGATTTCAGACCGACGGTGCCTTGACACTGTTCCTGCGAAACTAGTAAGTGACTTTTCATGCTCAAATCAAAATGCTAATGTTAGCTACGGGAAACTTGTGCTGTAGCAGAACATAGCCACCAGCTTGATAGTTCCACACTACATCCTTGGAAAAAAAATTCCCGCTGGTCTTTCTTTGCTTCGGACCTGCGTCTGCCCGGACACATTTTGGTAGTAGCGTCATGTTTGTAGAACAATGCAAGATAATTTCTTGATAGTGTCTGCTGTTAAACATCAGCATCGCCATTAGAGACGTCATATGTGTGCCAATATTACAGTAGACATCTTGTCAATACGACACGATATGCGCTAGTCCTCATGGGAAATGTGGTCTTCCTTCTGGAAAAACACTACCACTTTGGTCCACTGGCGCCGCCAAAATCCACCAAAACGCAAAGTTCCTGAGTGGGACTTTAACCGTAGTTTCTTTAACATTGGGCCAAAAGTATCCCAGTATAAGGCATGTTATGCATTAAGTCACAAGCCGATGGATTGGATAGTGTTTCTGACGTATTAGGATAAGATAGGATCGATTAGACTTTATTCATCCCACAATTGGGAAGTTATGCAGTAGTCCACAAAGTAAGGCTAGAAACACATGAAATTCAAAAGGGAACATCAAAGGACATAAAAGACGTACAAAGCTGATGCAACCAGCTGCAACTTCAGCGGTGCCATTTCTACATACAGCTACAAAAGTGAAAACCAAAAAAATTGCAATAATAATACATATTGCGCACATACTGTAAATCCTGGACTATAAGCTGCTACTTTTTTCCTACACTTTAAACTGCAGTGTCCTTCCATTTAGTGCTTTCAACCGGAAGTAGAGTGTTGTTCAGTTTTCTAGCAGTCCATGGCTTTTCTACTTACCTGATGTAATTACTAGCTACGATGCTAACACATTTACAAATGTCTGTAGTATTATTAACTTACAATGGCATTCTATTTGTATTGTTTCAGTTTCACAAATTCCTCAGTAAATTCACCAAAACGTCACCGTGGAGTTATTGAGTCTCTTTAGCTGATTTGAGAGCTAGCTTCCGCAGCTCGTGGGTCCATGACGATGACTTCTCCTTTGTTTGACCTGACGTTTTACCGCCGTGTTACAGACACCGCTTGGAAATAATTAAGTTATGTTAATAAACATTTACAAAAATATTTATGTGTAAACGTGTATATCCTGTGCAGCTAATATATGGAAAAAATATGTTTTTCTCTAAAAGTTAGTGGGTGCGGATAATATACCTGAAAATACGGTACGTTTGCAGCAAATAACAAAACAAAAACACCATTTTAAAAACACCCACATACACTGCTAAATGCCATCGTCTGCTGGTCTTGGGGAGCCGCACGCACAGAGACAGGAATAGACCCAACAAAGCAACCAAGAGAGCGTCGTAGGCTGCCCACTAATTCTCGACCAATGTCCAGGGAGAATGGGCGAGAATCCGAGTGTCCAACACATGCTCATTCAGCCAGGGCTTAATTAAGCCCGTCCATCCGGCAGCACAGTCTCTTCCTCCGCATCTCCTCCAGTCTCTCCACGGCGTTTCCATTTCATCTGAATCGCCGAGAGCTGCCTTGTTAGCCTGTTAGCATTCACACACAACAGTTGGAGGAGTCACAGTAGAATTCCTTTAAACCGGATTAAACGTGACAAGTGTGAAAGCACCCTGCGTTTACGGTCTCTCATCATGGAAAAGTAAACCGAGCTCCTCCCACTAAACACCCTAAGGACACGCTTGTTTTCGCCTCAGATACGCGTGTGAATGAGACGCATCTCGCGCCGCCAAAACACACGGGAGTATTTTTAGCCTGCCGTCTCGGTAAACCCCCGCCCCCCGGGCTCGTTGACAGGTGGACGTGACCCGGTAGTGCTGGGACGAGGTGCTGTGCCCGTTCCCATTAGGGCCCACGCATAGCTCTGCAGGGTTATCAGCATGGTCCCCGGGGAGGGCTGAATGTTGCCCCCACGCTGAGGAAATACCATCCCACCAATTAGACACGGGATGGAGTTTCTGTGTACACACATATTTGACTATCAGCTGCTGCTCCGCAGCTAGTAACTGCCTATTTTAGCGTAAAATACGTGCTTCATTTTGTATTATTCACATACAACCATACTTTTTACATCCTTCAGTGAGATCCACGCCTTTGTCCACCTCTCTGGCTGCCTACCGTACATACTGTCTTAAGCACCACCCACTTCAAACCTAAATTAGTCATGTAATATAATATAATATAATCATGTAATCTGCATTAATTGGCCATGACGCGAACATGAAAAGCAAAACAAATACATTTTGCCTTTTTTCTCCATTTCAGGTCTCCCAGGCTGCGTTCACACTGCATGGTCGGAATTTGTGCAATTCTGATTTTTTTGGTCAAATCCGATGTTTTTAGTGGCCATCCACGTTACCCCCTACCCCAAAAAAAGCGATTTCTAAATGAATGCACTCTGACTTGCATGCGGACGTGACCTGCAGTGTTTACGTAAGTAAACATGGCTTAAGCTCGAGTCTGTCTCAGTACTGGGGAATTTGTGGCTATTTAAAGGATTACGTGCCATCAAAGTCAACATTTTCTTAATTGAGTTATTGCGCGTAAAATATTACGTATTTTGACTCTAGCAGTTTTACGAGATATTTTGCTACGATGTCTGCTTGAAGAGCGTGTGGGGAGAGTGGCGGAACTCTTACGTGAGTTTGTACACCTGTTTTCCACTCCGTTGTCAACTATGTATTTTGTAATTGTCTATTTTGGCGAACAATAATGACGCTTATCGCTTTTTGATGACGTTCTGGTTGGATGATTGATTGAGAACGCATCGCAGGTACAAACCCCCTTTCCATATGAGTTGGAAAATTGTGTTAGATGTAAATATAAACGGAAAAAAATGATTTGCAAATCCTTTTCAACCCATATTCAATTGAATGCACTACAAAGACAAGATATTTGATGTTCAAACTCATAAACTTTTTTTTTTGCAAATGATAATAAACTTAGAATTTCATGGCTGCAACATGTGCCAAAGTAGTTGGGAAAGGGCATGTTCACCACTGTGTTACATAGCCTTTCCTTTTAACACACTCAGTAAACGTTTGGGAACTGAGGAGACACATTTTTTAAGCTTCTCAGGTGGAATTCTTTCCCATTCTTGCTTGATGTACAGCTTAAGTTGTTAAACAGTCCGGGGGTCTCCCTTGTGGTATTTTAGGCTTCATAATGCGCCACACATTTTCAATGGGAGACAGGTCTGGACTACAGGCAGGCCAGTCTAGTACCCGCACTCTTTTACTATGAAGTAACACGTAGCTTGGCATTGTCTTGCTGAAATAAGCAAGGGCGACCACGGTAACGTTGCTTGGATGGCAATAGCTGGTTGAGACAGGTTTTTCTTAAACTGTTCAACAATTTGCTCACGCATTTGTTGACAAAGTGGTGACCCTCGCCCCATCCTTGTTTGTGAATGACTGAGCATTTCATGGAATCTACTTTTGTACCCAATCATGGCACCCATCTGTTCCCAATTTGCCTGTTCACCTGTGGGATGTTCCAAATAAGTGTTTGATGAGCATTCCTCAACTTTATCAGTATTTATTGCCACCTTTCCCAACTTCTTTGTCACGTGTTGCTGGCATCAAATTGTAAAGTTAATGATTATTTGCAAAAAAAAAAATGTTTATCAGTTTGAACATCAAATATGTTGTCTTTGTAGCATATTCAACTGAATATGGGTTGAAAATAATTTGCAAATCATTGTATTCCGTTTATATTTACATCTAACACAATTTCCCAACTCATATGGAAACAGGGTTTGTATATAGGGTTGTATGGTATACCGGTACTAGTATAGTGTCGCGGTACTAATTAATCAAAAACGGTACTATACTCTGTTTGAAAAGTACCGGTTCCCCATGTTTTGTTTTGGTTTTTTTGACGGGCATGACGGCGCGTCGTCACGTCATGACATTGCTGGTTTTACGAGCAGAGGAGCATGTTCGGCAGCGCACAATAACGGAGTACTTACAAGCAGACACAGTGTGTAGACAGAAAAGGGATAATGGACACATTTTGGTCTAAAAACTAATGATAAAGGTGAAGCTATAACACTGAAACGCCCTCAGGAAGAGGTGCTTTAAGACATGGCTAGCTAGCTAGCAGCTAACATCCATCTGCTGTCGGTCGTGTTTTAGCTACTTCTATATCACTAATCCTCGCCTCTATGGCGACAAATAAAGTACGTTTCTTACAAGTATCATTATCACTAGAGGACGAGGAATAGCTAAACATGCTTCACTACACACCGTAGCTCACCGGCGTCACCGCTAATGACGCCGTGCCTTAATGTAAACAAACGCAATGGGTGGATCTACACCTAACATCCACTGTAATGATACCAAGTACAATAGTGTATTTAGTCGATACTACTATGATTACATCATATTTTTTATCATCACAAAATCTTTTTTCCTTTTTAAAAAAGTCATATTATGTTTATAAACTCAGGAAATACATCCCTGGACACATGAGGACTTTGAATATGTAACTACTTGGTATCGGGTCATTACCTAAATTTGTGGTATCATCCAAAACTAATGTAATGTATCCAAACAGAAGAATAAGTGATTTTTACATTTAACAGAAGTGTGGATAGAACATGTTAAAACAGAAAATAAATAACAAGTATATAGAGCTAAAATAATAACATATATGTATCTTAAATAATTCAAGTGCAAATGAAAATACAGCTTCACCACATTAGTCCTAATTTTTGCACTTAAGAAACTTCTCTATGACTTTAGCTTCAGGATTGTCATTACTGCACCAGGTGGTGGAAAAGTGTATTACAACCGAGTACCGCTGCGGCCCATAAGGACCACGGCTGAGAAACAGATATTCCTGCGGCCCGAAAATGGGCCTACGGTGAAGAAACACTGTGCTAGATTAGCTGTTGACATGCTGCCATAATGACCCCCTGCGCTTCAAACCGAATTAGTTTTGTCCCACAAATGTTAAGTCCCAAGCAATAATTCATCTTAAAAGGGAACTTTCAGTGCATAATTGGGTTTTACCCAACATGGTCAGGTAAACAAACACAGCAGGGAGCAGTTACCAGCTGAAGGTCAACAAATAAAGCAACCTGTGTGTGATTTGGGGCTAGAATGCAGCCGCAGATGTAACATGGAGAGGATGGTGTCGTTTTGGGAGAGAAGTAGGAGAGGCATCGTACGCGCATCAGAGGAGGAGGAGGAGGACCACACATCAGCAAGCTATAAAAAGTGTATGGCTGACGGCCACGCCAAGAAAACAAAGTGTGGCGGCGGCGAAGGCGTCTCCTCCTCCTCTTTGCAGGCTCCAAATGCACCGAGAAGGAAATAATGAAATCCAGCAGCTCATTTCCCTTTTAAGGTGGAAGATGTTTGCGTGTGTGAGGTTTGCTTGAGTCCTGCAAAGACAGACTTCTTCTACTTCTTCTGCTCTACTGGAGCGCGGTGACACAATTCAGATGTCTTTGTTTTCTTGCCTGACAGTTCCTTGTTGCATCACTCGCTGACAACTTGTATGTGAATTATATTTATATGGCACTTTTTCTCTAGCAACTCAAAGTGCTTAATATTAACACTAGAACTCCCAGGGTTTTCTTATCTCACCCTGCAACTCCCAAGAGGCAGCCAAAAGGCTGTTAGTTTAAAATGTACCACTCAGCGACCGACAATTAGCCACCTTTCTTTGCCAAATGCAGCCATTACATGGAAATGTGGTGGACCACTCAAATGCTCAGATTAGGGGGAGGGGTGTGTTTGAATACAGGTACTCTTCAGACAGGTTTCTGTTTCTCGGTAATATGAGCTGTAAATATCTCTGATCTGATTAAAAATACTATTTCTTAAATATTAAGTAAATATTCAAATGCCCTTTGGCAAAACTGCCATTGACTTTTTAGTTTATCACTTCTATTTGATAGTGTTTTTGTTTCTGTAAAATGCTCTTGTAAAATATTCCAACAGTGAATAATTGTACGATAACTTTTTTCCCACAATATTTTTTCACAATACTTTATTCATGCAAAATTATTCAAATGTTCTTGTAAAATGCAAACTTTTGTCTCAAAGTATTCTTGTAGTGCATTCTTGTACAATTAAAAAAAGAAATTCTCATAATATTACTAACTTTTTTGTATAAAATACTTTTTTTTTGCAATACTTTAATCATGTAAAATAGCATAAGTGTTGTTTTAGGATTTAAACTATTGTCTCAAAATATTCCTTCAGTGCATATTTTTCCTGTACAATGACAACTTTTTTTATTACAATATTTTTTCCGAGAAAAAAACAACAACTTTGTATTTTACTTTAATCTTTTAAAAATTACACAATTTTGTCTTGTAAAGTATTCCTCAAGATTACTGTATGAAAAAAACTAGAATTTTTTACAATATATTTAATTTGAATCATGTAAAATGGCATACGTTTTTGACCAAAAAATTTAAAAATGTTTCTTAAAATATTTTTCCCTAAAATATTTCTACACAATTCTTGTAATATATATATATATATTTTTGTATAAAAGAAAAGAATAATCACAATACATTTGACTTTAGTCCTGTAAAATGGCATGATTTTTTCTTATAAAATATTTCCTTTTTTCTCAAAATATTCAGCCATAATTATTTTACAATGACAAAGTTTTTTTCCTCACAATACTATTTTTTTCACAAAAAAAATTTAAAAACTTTTTTTCATATTCGATTTTTAATTTTGTTTTGTCAATTTTTGTCCTCTGAATATTCCGAAAAAAATTCTAAAAAACAATTAACATTCTCACATTATGTTAAATTTTAAAATTGTAAAATGGCATACCTTTTAAATAATACATGTCAGTTTTTATCTGTAAATAACAATATATAAATAATACATGTCAGTGTTTATCTGTAAATAACAATATATAAATAACACATGTCAGTGTTTATCTGTAAATAACAATATATACATGATAAATGTCAGTGTTTATCTGTAAATAACAATATTAAATAATAAATGTCAGCGTTTATCTGTAAATAACAATATATAAATAATAAATGTCAATGTTTATCTGTAAATAATATATAAATAATAAATGTTAGTGTTTATCTGTAAATAAACAATACATAAATAATAAATGTCAGTGTTTATCTGTAAATAACAATATATAAAGAATAAATGTCAGTGTTAATCTGTAAATAACAATATATAAAGAATACATGTCGGTGTTTATCTGTAAATAACAATATATAAATAACCGCCAACATTATTATCTGTAAATAACAATATATAAACAATAAATGTCAGTGTTTATCTGTAAATAACAATTTATAAACAATAAATATCAGTGTTTATCTGTAAATAACAATATATCAATAATGAATGTTGGTGTTTATCTGTAAATATCCATCCATCAATCCATCTTCTTCCGCTTATCCGAGGTCGGGTCGCGGGGGCAGCAGCTTAAGCAGGGAAGCCCAGACTTCCCTCTCCCCAGCCACTTCGTCCAGCTCCTCCCGGGGGATCCCGAGGCGTTCCCAGGCCAGCCGGGAGACATAGTCTTCCCAACGTGTCCTGGGTCTTCCCCGTGGCCTGCTACCGGTCGGACGTGCCCTAAACACCTCCCTAGGGAGGCGTTCGGGTGGCATCCTGACCAGATGCCCGAACCACCTCATCTGGCTCCTCTCGATGTGGAGGAGCAGCGGCTTTACTTTGAGCTCCCCCCGGATGGCAGAGCTTCTCACCCTATCTCTAAGGGAGAGCCCCGCCACCCGGCGGAGGAAACTCATTTCGGCCGCTTGTACCCGTGATCTTGTCCTTTCGGTCATAACCCAAAGCTCATGACCATAGGTGAGGATGGGAACGTAGATCGACCGGTAAATTGAGAGCTTTGCCTTCCGGCTCAGCTCCTTCTTCACCACAACGGATCGATACAGCGTCCGCATTACTGAAGACGCCGCACCGATCCGCCTGTCGATCTCACGATCCACTCTTCCCTCACTCGTGAACAAGACTCCGAGGTACTTGAACTCCTCCACTTGGGGCAGGGTCTCCCTAAATAACAACATATAAATAATAAATGTCAGTGATTATCTGTAAATAACATTATTAAATAATAAATATCAGTGTTTATCCGTAAATAACAATATATAAATAATAAATGTCAGTGTTTATCTGTAAATAACAATATATAAATAATACATGTCAGATTTTATCTGTAAATAACGATGTATAAATAAACAATGTCAGTGTTTATGTGTAAATAACAATATATAGATAATAATGTTGGTGTTTATCTGTAAATAACAACATATAAATAATAAATGTCAGTGTTTATCTGTAAATAATAATATATAATTAATAAATGTCAGTGTTTATCTGTAAATAACAATATATAAATAATAAATGTCAGTGTTTATCTGTACATAACAATATATAAATAATACATGTCAGTGTTTATCTGTAAATAACAATATACAAATAATAAATGTCAGTGTTTATCTCACGCCGACAGCACAAACACATCGGCTTTAGCGTGAGCTTGCTAGCATTAGCATTCGGTTCACCGGGGTTGAGGCTAATAACTACACAAATGGAGTGTCACTGACTACTTTTACTACATGTAATAAAGTAAATAGTTAATATACTGACTCCTTTATTTCACATTTATCCAATGAATTCAGTGTAATAAGCAGTTGAGGTCGTTTCTTCCAGTCCGGCTTAAATACGTTTAAAAGAGTCCGCCCACTTCTCGTAGCTTCTCATAACGAAATGAAGTTTGTCAAAATAATAAACAACAATAAACTCATGTAGTTTAAAGACTGTGACTGAGTGAAAACACTGCAAGATAGTTCCACTGATCAGCTTTCTTCAGCACACAAAAATTCCTGCATTTCGAAAGCTCATTTCGTTCTTCTTTCTCTTCGTTGTCATGTTTGTTGTAATAGAAATACACAAGAAATAAGAAATACACAAGTCACCGCGTATATTCCAACGGTCATGGATTTGAAAGAGAAGTTTTAGGAACACCCCCGACTGTGTTCAACCAATCAGAGTTCGACAGCACAGCCCGCCCCCAATAAGGTTCCGGAAACTTTCGTTTATTAGTTTTTCTTAAATAAAATATACTTAGATTAAAGGCCTACTGAAACCCACTACTACCGACCACGCAGTCTGATAGTTTATATATCAATGATGAAATCTTAACATTGCAAAAAGGAAGCAAATTGGAACCTGGCAACTACCGACCTGTTTCTATTCTCAGTTCCATTTCGAAAGTAATGGAGAAAATAGTTTATGAACAGGTCGATAGTTACCTTGCCACTAATAAACTCATGTACAAAGTCCAATCCGGCTTCAGAACTAAACACTCCACTGACACATGCCTTCTCTATCTGACCGACCACATCAAACATGAGGTGGACGCGGGCAAATACTGCGGCTTGGTCATGCTGGACCTTCAGAAGGCCTTTGATACCGTTAACCACGCTATACTGTTGGATAAGCTCAGAGCAATCGGATTTAACAAAACCTAATGGAGCTGGATGCTGTCTTACTTGGAGGGGAGGGAGCAGGTGGTAGAGGTGAACGGCACCTTGTCCCCCCCCCCCCTCTCGGTGAGCTGTGGAGTCCCCCAAGGCAGTATATTGGGGCCTTTACTGTTCCTAATATACATAAACGACTTGTCATCGGCATGCGACTGTGAATTGTTCTTGTTTGCGCATGACTCTGCCCTGCTGGTATCCGATAAGGACAAGTCACAGGTGGAGAAAATCCTCAGTGCTGAGCTCTGTAGAACTTGCACCTGGCTCGCTGACAACAAGCTATCCATACACTTGGGTAAAACGGAATCCATCCTGTTTGGGTCCCACATCAACCTTAAGAAAGTCAATGACTTCACTATAAAAGTGGGTGACATTGTTATCACCAGGAAAGATGAGGTCACCTACCTAGGTTCCATTCTAGAGGCTAATCTTTCCTGTGATAAAATGGCAACCAAGGTAATCAGAAAGGTTAACCAACGAACAAGATTTCTCTACAGAATCTCCTCTCTGGTCAACAAAAGCACCATGAGGATTCTGGCGGGAACTCTCGTTCAACCCTTTTTCGATTACGCATGCACCTCCTGGTACCCTAGCACCTCCAAAACCCACAAATCTAAACTCCAAACATCTCAGAACAAGCTAGTCAGGTTACTTCTAGACCTCCACCCCAGATCCCACCTCACTCCTACCCACTTCTCCAAAGTGGGCTGGCTCAAGGTGGAGGACAGGGTTAAACAACTTGCACTGAGCCTAGTCTATAAAATCCACTACACCTCCCTGATACCGAAGTACATGTCAAACTACTTCCTTAACGTAAATGACCACCATAACCACAACACCAGGGGGAGCTCCACTAACCACGTTAAACCCAGATTCCAAACTAACAAAGGTCTTAACTCATTCTCTTTCTATGCCACATCAATGTGGAATGCGCTCCCAACACGTATAAAAGAAAGGGCATCTCTATCTCTATCCTCCTTCAAAACCGCAATAAAAGTTCACCTCCAGGCAGCTACAACCCTTAACTAACACCCTCCCCGGATTGCTAATAATCAAATGCTAATAATCAAATGTAAACAATCAAATGCAGATACTTTTTCCTATGCCTTCTGATCTCTCTCTCTCTCTCTCTCTCTCTCTTTCTCTCTCTCTCTCTCTCTATGTCCACTACTTGCTGTCCATATCCTACACCCCCCCCTCCACACCCCTGATTGTAAATAATATAGATAATTCAATGTGATTATCTTGTGTGATGACTGTATTATGATGATAGTATATATGATAGTATATATCTGTATCATGAATCAATTTAAGTGGACCCCGACTTAAACAAGTTGAAAAACTTATTCGGGTGTTACCATTTAGTGGTCAATTGTACGGAATATGTACTTCACTGTGCAACCTACTAATAAAAGTCTCAATCAATCAATCAAAGCAACACATGCCAATACGGCCAGGTTAACTTATAAAGTGCAATTTTAAATTTCCCGCTAAACTTCCGGTTGAAAACGCCTTTGGATGATGACGTATGCGCGTGACGTAGCCAGTGAAACAGAAGTATCGGTACCCCTCTGAATCCAATACAAAATAGCTCTGTTTTCATCTCATAATTCCACAGTATTCTGGACAGCTGTGTTGGTGAATATTTTGCAATTTGTTTAATGAACAATGGAGACTGCAAAGAAGAAAGTTGTAGGTGGGATCGGTGTATTAGCGGCGGACTACAGCAACACAACCAGGAAGACAGAGATGGATAGCAGACGTGTTAGCCGCCGAACTCACCTTAACTTCCTCCGTCTCGCCGACCGCATCTGTGATCGGGTGAAGTCCTTCGTCGCACCGTCGATCGCTGGAACGCAGGTGAGCACGGGTGTTGATGAGCAGATGAGGGCTGGCTGGCGTAGGTGGATAGCTAATGTTTTTAGCATAGCTCTGTGAGGTCCGGTTGCTAAGTTAGCTTCAATGGCGTCGTTAGCAACAGCATTGTTAACCTTCGCCAGGCTGGAAAGCATTAATCGTGTATTTACATGTCCCTGGTTTAATAGTATTGTTGATCTTCTGTCTATCCTTCCAGTCAGGGATTTATTTATTTTGTTTCTATATGCAGTTAAGCACGATGCTATCACGTTAGCTCTGTAGCTAAAGTGTTTCGTCGATGTATTGTCGTGAAGATAAAAGTCACTGTGAATGTCCATTTCGCATTCTCGACTCTCATTTTCAAGAGGATATAGTATCCGAGGTGGTTTAAAATACAAATCCGTGATCCACATTAGAAAAAGGAGAGAGTGTGGAATCCAATGAGCCAGCTTGTACCTAAGTTACGGTCAGAGCGAAAAATGATATGTCTTGCACTGCATTCTAGTCCATCACTCTTAACGTTCCTCATCCACAAATCTTTCATCCTCGCTCAAATTAATGGGGTAATCGTCGCTTTCTCGGTCCGAATCGCTCTAGCTGCATTGAAAACAATAGGAAAATATGAGGAGGCGATCACCTGGCTACGTCACGCTACTTCCAGTAGGGGCAAGGCTTTTTTTTAATCAGATACCAAAAGTTGCGAACTTTATCGTCGTTGTTCTATACTAAATCCTTTCAGCAAAAATATGGCAATATCGCGAAATGATCAAGTATGACACATAGAATGGATCTGCTATCCCCGTTTAAATAAAAAAAATTCATTTCAGTAGGCCTTTAAAGGGTAAAATAAATATGTAAAAACATAACATTCCTGATTAATTCAAAATATTCTATTTACAGGCAATGTCTAATTTTAGAAGCAAGGAAAGGCAAGACATGTTTTTTTCCCAGTGCTCAGGGTAGTTTAATATTTCAAGTTGTATTTATTGAATAAGATCAATGTGCTTTATAAATGTGTACTTTACAGTTCCTTGTATTGCGCATTTACACATTTCATTTGGGACTTTTATCCTAAAAGCAGGCCGACAAAATGTCCGAGACAGTTGTGTTTTCACAGTGACATCTGTGTTGAGTGGAGCAGATACAGACGCCCGCCCACGCCATGCTGGACATGGAGGATTATTTCTAGTGCACACACACACCCTCACACACACACATGCATTCAGATGCTAATTAGCTCCCCTCACTCCTTCTGCATGCAAAAAGTAAAAGAGACATCTGATGAGCGGTCAACCACCTCCTTTACTTCTGTCCACACACACAGAACCACCCACCGCTACTTTGGAACCCCCCTCCACACACACAGCTGGACAATGGCGCTGTCCGGGTTCCTCCACGTCCATTGTCCACCGGCGTGTGAGAACAACTCAATAAATCACACTGACAGCTTTCTGAATTGAAGGATTGTTGCGGAGGAAAAGAGGATGAGGAGAACTTTTCGGGGCCGTCTGACATGTTCCAGTGGCTGTTTAGCATTCTAGAGTGCGACGTCAAACTGTGTTTGACACTGCAGACAGCGTCCATTATTGTCCTCAACAAACTTCCACTCCCGTGTGTGTGTGTGTGTGTGTGTGTGTGTGTGTGTGTGTGTGTGTGTGTGTGTGTGTGTGTGTGTGTGTGTGTGTGTGTGTGTGTGTGTGTGTGTGTGTGTGTGTGTGTGTGTGTGTGTGCGTGTGTGTGTGTGTGTGCGTGTGTGTGTGTGTGTGTGCGCACGCGCGCGCGCACGCTTCATGATGCTGTCCATTTGAGTCCAGTCCTCCGTGTTAGTGTGTGTAAATGTTGCATTTCCTCTCGTATCGTCTGCAAGCTCACATCTGTTGTAGCCAAGCACATAAGTGGTCCAAGATGGACAGCAGGGCGAGAGCATCTTTAAATAATTACCACAACATGTACGACTACCGAGTGGCCACATGGGCTCCCGTCATGAGAGTGATGAGAATATTGAAAGGCTGTAGACGGTACTGTGTTTGGCGTCATTTGGAGGGCAAAAGTTCAACACAATCCCGCAATTCCTGGTTTTCCAAAATCCTATGTCCACCCTTTGTCCTTCCACATTTTTCAACCTATTCCAACCTGTTCCATAAACACATCCCACCTAGTCTGGATATCGTGCATGGCTATTTCGTCTTCCGTAAAAAAATATTTGTTTTCCCGAAATTCCAGGAATTCCAAAATGACAATTATTGATTAAATAGTGTTACTATGTCAACATTTCTTGACCGATTCAAAAAAATTCCAACACATTGTCAATGAAAAAAAGGGTTACTACTTAAACATTTCTGAACCTATTTATTTTTTTGTAGTTTTTTTTTACAGTTTATGTATGTACATATTCTGCCCATGGATTTGATTTGTTTAAGATGTTGTTTTAAAAAGGATGTTTTAATTTTAAAGGTTATAGGCGTGATGTGTGTGTGGTATTGATGGACAATTTCAGAACGTCCGTAGTAATGTTGTCCCGATACCAATATTTTGGTACCGGTACCGGCACCAAAATTATTTTAAATCTTTTCGGTACTTTTCGATACTTTTGTAAATAAAGGGGACCACAACATTTTTTATTATTGGCTTTATTTTAACTAAAAATCTTAGAGTACATTAAACATTTGTTTCTTACTGCAAGTTTGTCCTTAAATAAAATAGTGAACATACAAGACAATTTGTCTTTTATTATTAGCGAACTGGTATAGTACCGAATATGATTCAGTAGTATCGCGGTACTATGCCAATACCGGTATACCGTACAATCTTAATCCGTAGCAGTGATAATGGGTGTAACTTTTACAAACATACGATTAGCACACATTTGATGTATTTAGTTCGGGCTGTCAAACTTAACCTGTTCATTTATGTAACGTTTCAGTAGTTTGATTCAAAAAGTGAAACATATATATATATATATATTAATTCATTTGCGCACATCTTAAAAAATAAATAAGTGTCTAATAACATGTAATGGATATATTGTCAAATGTTGAACACTCTAATCAGCAAATTCTTTAGAGATTTTTGATACGATATTACACAGATTTGCTTTGTCACGTATAACACAAAGCTGAATGTGGGTTAGACTTAGACTTAGACAAACTTTATTGATCCACGAGGGAAATTGTTCCACACAGTAGCTCAGTTACAAAGGATGGAAAGGATAATGCACACAAGGGCACAAAAAGAGGGCGAAAACCAAAGTGGCCTTGTGGTTAGAGTGTCCGCCCTGAGATCGGTAGGTCATGTGTTCAAACGCTGGCCGAGTCATACCAAAGACTATAAAAATGGGACCCATTACCTCCCTGGGGTAATGGGTCAAGGGTTGGAATGGGGGTTAAATCACCAAAATGATTCCTGAGCGCGGCCACCGCTGCTGCTCACTGCTCCCCTCACCTCCCAGGGTTAAAACAAGGGGATGGGTCAAATGCAGAGGGTAATTTCACCACACCTAGTGTGTGTGTGTGACTATCAGTGATACTTTAACTTTAACTTTAAAGTAGACTAAAAATGTACCATAGTAGCAATATAAAATATAACATATATGTAATATTTACATATTATATATACAGTATATAATATATACTGTACTTATATATTATATTATTGTATTATGTAATATTTTTTATATAATATATACAATATGTAACAAATCCACAATACACCTACAATAGTACAGTATATGCAACAGCTGCAGCATAAAATAGAGAGTAGATCCAGCAGAAAATATACATTATAAACAAAGAGAGGTAGCTAACATAGAAGCGGTCAGGTAATACACAGATATTATCTACTGCTGTATGGCGAGTGATTATACAGCTGTATGGAGTGCGGAATGAAGGAGTTCTTGAATCGAACACTGTGGGAACGAAGCCGAAGGAGCCTGTTGGAGTATGAGCTCCGCTGTCCCTCAATTGTCTGGTGGAGTGGGTGGGCAGGATTGTCCATGATGGCTTGCAGTTCATCCAGTGTCCTCCTGTCAACCTCCTGTTAGCTTAGCATGTACTATTGATGACTGATCAAAGGGGCCCCGACAGGCTGGATGGACCTTTAGTATAGATGGATCTTTATTGTCATTGCACAAGTACAACAGAATTTCATTTTCAGCACAAACCCGTGGCCGTAAAAGGTGGGAAAAAGGTAGACGCTGGGGGAGGATGGGTTGGAAAAAAAAGTTGATCTGAGACTGAGCTCCTATTGGGAAGGGCCCGGTCTGTAGTGAGAACAAAACTCCTTGCAAAGCGTGTATACACATCCGTTCTTCATTCATTCTTCTGTGGTTTTTCATCAGAAGCACCATACTGGACCAGGCCGGACCGAATGGACAAGAAGCTTCTCGCGGTACCGGCCGCCCACACCGTTAAGTTCCGCTGCGCAGCGTCCGGCAACCCGACGCCCAGCATCCATTGGCTGAAGAACGGCAAAGAATTCAAGGGGGAACAGCGCATGGGCGGCATCAAGGTGAGAGGGAATGGTCCTAATCATGAGCTGTGTGTGAAGTACCAGGCTACCAGGGCATCCGTCAGGAGCCTTTTAGCAAAGCATTTTAATCCCTCTCAGCCGGGGGGCGCTGCCTGGCGAGCCCCAGTCCGTCAGCGAGCGCGGGCGTTGTGGGAGTGTCTATAAGTGGAGGATAGCGAAGCAGAAAGTGATCCTGGTCATCTTCTCACGGTGGATAAAAGGTCAGAATCACCCCGCTGGGCCGCACGCCCTCGGCAGGATTTCACCTTCCCCCACCCGTGGCTAAGACCACCGAAATAAATAATGCCCGGGTGAAACCGGAGTGGTGCTTGGATACTTGAACGCTGGCGTTGACAGCGTGGCAGCGCTGCGAACAGCTGCTGTGCTGCGTTTTGTCATCATTGCAGCAAACCCTGTGTGGGAACAAGCAAACAATCCCAGTGCTACCAACTTCCAATCCAGTTGTAGGACTATTCTTACGGTCTTACATTCCGCAAGCCTAGTTTCTTCCTCTAGTGGTATGAAAAGGCCTACTTTGTCGTTCTTTAAAAGGTTAACAGTAAGCAGATCCTGTCGCTATTAACAGTTTACGGAGCTCTCCAACATCTGCTCCCAGCAGGCCTGGCAGCAGTTGTCTACCCCCTCACCCACCCCCATTCCCTCCCACCGTCGCACCCACCTGTCACCAGTGCTCAGGACGGTCCGGGCCAACCCGGTACGGTGGCGCTCCAGCTGACACCAAGCAGGGTTGAGCTAAAGCGGCTAAAGTTGAGTGTTTGCAGCACGCTAATCCCACATTGAGCGCTTGGATTTCATCAGCTCGACAAGTGTCTCCACCAAATCACCTGTGTTGAGTTCCAAAGAGGACTTTGTAATGGCCCTGGATGTCAAAGTGTACATTTACAACATCACTTGTGTCTTAAATTAGTATAAATTTGATCTTCCGGAGGCTTTTATAAAGATGTCCGATGCTAGCGAAGAGAGTGACAGGTCCGTGACACGACCTGTGACCC
This sequence comes from Entelurus aequoreus, assembly GCF_033978785.1. Taxonomy (NCBI): domain Eukaryota; kingdom Metazoa; phylum Chordata; class Actinopteri; order Syngnathiformes; family Syngnathidae; genus Entelurus; species Entelurus aequoreus. The sequence goes on along the minus strand of NC_084733.1, from coordinate 62,188,087 downwards.
CGCATGTGACAAAAAAAACCTCACACGTTGCTAGGGATGATACTCGAAACCGGTTTTCCCGGTTGTTCGATAAGAAAAGAACCGAGTCCTCGGACTCGAATCCCTTTTTGAGCACCGGTACCCGTTATCGATACCACTATAGTAAAGAAAATAGTTGGTTCTTTATTCGAATCCCTCGGAACGAATCCCGTCCCGACCAGAAATGCTCCGCGTGACATCACAAGAAATGGCGTCACGTAGCTCAGTCATTAGGCGCAGATAGCGAAAGCAGGAAAAAAATGGACGGGAAAAAGCGCTCCAAAGTGTAATAAAGTTCAAAACAAAAGGTATAATCCAATTAATAACTTTACTGAGAGATTTGAGCAGGGTACAAACACATGAACACTTTTACGACCAACCGGAAACATAGCAACCAGGCTAGCAACGCACCTCGTTTACGGCAGCTGTCGCAACGATCTTAAAGCAACCGCAGCACATACATATATATACAACATATATCTCCCTTTTTTAACTTTTGTTTTTCTTTCCTTGTAAACAAAACAAAATCACACTGTATATGTGTTGTCTGTCTAATCATGAATAATGCAGACGAGGCGTGTTGGCTGAGTTCTTGACGTTTACTTTCACAGGTGACGACATGCAACACTTTTCGGGGCTACCGCGCATGCGCGTCACTCCCGTTGCATGCTGGGTAGTGTAGTTGTTATATTCCCTAGCTCATCACATCTTAAATATCAATCAATCAATCAATCAATGTTTATTTATATAGCCCTAAATCACAAGTGTCTCAAAGGGCTGTACAAGCCACAACGACATCCTCGGTACAGAGCCCACATACGGGCAAGGAAAACTCACCCCAGTGGGACGTCAATGTGAATGACTATGAGAAACCTTGGAGAGGACCGCATATGTGGGTAACCCGCCCCCCCCCTAGGGGAAATAATGTTAACTCAATAAAGTGTATTTCTTTTTTTAGCTTTAACTTTTCATTTTTTAGCATTGTAACCACATTTGCAAACAACTTTTCTCTTCATAGAATTTTCTTTCAATAAAGAAATAAAGTGCAAAAATGTCAAAGCATCATAACAAACAGTTATGTCAAATAGCAGCAGAAGTGCACTTTTTGGAGAGCTGTATTATTTTCAGTTTTGTGCCCAAGGGACTGATTTTATTTAACACTATATTATTATTTATACACATATAGTGATCACAGAGACAGGTTGTTTTCGTGTTACTGTATATATTTTTTTAAATGAAAAATCCCACTTAATATACTTTGGGTAACAACAGTCAATATTTATTTATTTTATTTTATTTTTTTAGGGGGGTAACAGTAATTATTTATTTATTTTTTAGATTAAATTGTTTTCTCATATAATAAAAGTGAGCTTTTGTTAAACCAAATATTGTGTGTTTTTTACCATATACAACAACCTATCTGGACTCGATAAGAGAATCGATAAGGAATCGGTTCGATAAGAGGATTCGGTAATAGACTCAAACTCGATCATTTCTTATCAAACATCATCCCTACACGTTGCTCAACGTACAACTTTTACTTTAACTTAGCGTAAAAAACTGAAAGTAGCCGAATGGAGAAACACCTTGTCACCCACATCCGTCGTCTTATTTGACGACATTATCTGGCCGTGATTGGGTCATCCATGGGCACAAAGAGCAATGACAGACACACAATGACCTCACGAGGACCCTGCCCCTGCCCTGCCCCCCAGCTTGGTCTTGGAGGTGAAGCCATCTTCACCCCGCCTATTCAACTGACATCATCATTCTGGATCTGACAGCCATGCTTAATCTCTTTGAAGGAACCTTTGATTTGCATTCCGACACTTCAATAGACATAGGCAGCTAGAGATGTCTACATGACTGGAAAATCTAGCTGTGCATTTGGAAAAGATTACTGCTGACCATGTTTCTCCACGGTTACATACCCAGCTAGTCTGGAGTATAAACAGGCAAATCAGAACCAGTCTTGAAAACCGTCGTGACTGGTGACAATCAATGAATGTTGTGTATTAATGCTTAATATTGTAGACTTTGTCATCATTTGTTATTTTTGTAGTCATTGGCTTCAGCTGCAATAAGTCTTCGTCTTCTTTGTGTTTTATGGAGTGTAAACCAGAGTTCCCTCCCTTCTGTCTCCCTCAAAAACATACATATATACTTTCCCATACTAAGTTACATTGTAAAAAACTGTTTATTCTGGAAACTTCACTTAAATTTTCTGTTTGCTGCTTGGTACCACTTTGAGAGTAACCTCTCTCTTCACTCTTTTCAACAAGTCAACGCTAAAGAGACTTCAGACGGTACAAAATGCAGTTGCCAGACTTTTGACCGGTGCACCCAGAACAGCCCATATATATATTTTATCCAGTCTTCATTGGCTTCCAGTCAAATTCCGCATTGAGTTGAAGATTTTAGTTCTGACTTTGCGTGCGTTACATGGTGGGGCCCCTCAGTACATCACTGACTTGTTATGCCCCTACACTTCAGGGCGCAGCCTCCGGTCTTCAGGCCAGGGTCTCCTAAAGATCCCAAAAATGCATTTTAAAACCCATGGAGACCTGGCATTCCAGGCTATAGCTCCCAGACTCTGGAACAACTTCCACTAGTCCCTCTGTGATCTTGACTGTGTTGACACTTTCAAGAAACATTTGAAAACTTCTCTTTTTATTAAAGCTTTTAGTTAATGCACTTTTTAACTATTATTTTTAATCCACTTTTTTATCATTTTTATGATGTTGCCACTGTTGTTTTAATTGAATTGTTGTTTTACTTCACCTATGTTTTGTACAGCGCGCTATGAATTTATCTGTGTAAAGCGCTTTATGAATAAAATGTACTTGCTAATTTACTTATTTACTCTTTCTGTCCACTACTTCTAACTTCCTCTCTTAGTTTTCTCCTTTCTCTGCTGTATTTCCCACAATGAATGATTGCATGTTCCACTGACTCTACCTTTAATGCAGCTAGGTGTTTACTTATAAGGTGCAATGTTGTATTTAGTCTGGTGTGTCCTAATCCAATACGTGATATGAGTCCTTCCTCTTTTTGTGCTCCCTTACAGTTCTTCCCGCTCCTACTGTGTTCTGTATTGCACATTAGTGTCTTCCCGATGTGACTCTTTCAAAACATTTGCTTTATTTAATGATGTTTGCCTCCGTCTTACTGAGAGGTACCTCTCTAAACTGCTCTAGCTTTTGTTATGGCAGGGCACTCAACGTTAAAGGTGCATTACCGCCACCTACTGTATTGGAGTGTGAACCAGAGTTCCCTCCCTCACATACATACATACATATATACCTTCTCTAACAAAATAATTTAACACATATTTAACTTCCTGTCCTCCATTTAACTTGATGTAGATTTTACAGTTGGTGCACCAAGTGCTCTGAATTTTCCCCTGCTTCCTCAATTGGAAGTAAAAAAAATTGGATCGAGACACCCCGAGTTCGAAGGGTACCAGATTTTAATTAATTGATTGACTATCTTCGGCGGATATCTTTAAATTTTCCTATCCTGCATGGTCAACGTCTCAGGCTTATGCGTGTGTTTGAAATGGTGTACTCTTGTTCTACAGGATGTAGAAGTGCCCTATTGTGAGGTGTGTTTTTAACTTATCCATGCTTTCATTTTCATGGTCCAGTTAACGATCAAGTATGAGAACTTTGTGAGATCATAATATAATATGTGTACAGTATATATATATTTTTTGTTGCCATCATATTTATTGTGTTGTTCAAGTGAGAAGACAACAGAGTTATTGTGTTAGCGGCTAATTATCTAGCTGGCTGCGCACGCTGGTTTTCACAATAGAATAGAATAGAATAGAATGGACTTTATTGTCATTATATTTGTATATAACGAGATTAAGGACTCCAATTTAAGGTGCGGTAGTGGGAACAAATATGGGGTAAAAATAAATTACACAAGAGGTAATAAAGAAAAAAAACAACAATTGAAATAAACAGACTACTATCCAATAAAAATAACAAGCAATCCTGTACAATATACAAAACACTATAGAAATACAAATTACTGTACAATATACAGTACAAGACAAGAGTACCGGAGTAAAAAATAACAATCAGTGTCGAATGTATTGCACTCGAAGGGTAATATTGCACAGTAGGGTTTTAGGGTAGGATATTGTATAAGGGGGAATTATTGTTATAAGTTAGAGTTCAGGATGGTGACAGCTCTGGGAAAGAAGCTGTCTCTGAGCCTGTTTGTTCTGGCTCTGATGCACCTGTAACGCCTGCCCGATGGTAGCAGGTCGAACAGGTGGAAGCCAGGGTGTGTGCTGTCCTTAGTGATGCTTTTTGCTCTGTTGAGACAGCGGGAGTTGTGTAAATCCTTCAGGGAGGAGAGGAGGCAGCCGATTATTTTTTGTGCAGACTTTATGACCCTCTGAATCGCCTGTTTGTCTGCTTCAGTGGAGCTGGCGTACCACACTGTTATGCAGTATGTCAGCAGGCTCTTGACAGCCGAGCGATAGAAGGTCATTTTACAATTGTGCTCCCCTTCAGATAGTAGCCCATATTATGTCTTAAATGTCATTTTGAAAGATTGCAGAGCATTTTTTTTTTTACTTTGTTGGTCAAATGAGAAGTTAGTTGCAAGGTGGAGATGCAGGCTATCCTCTGTTTGGCTGCATCGCCAAGTATGCTTCTATGATTTATTGAAGGAGGCAGTTTCGTGGATACATAATAGAGTGATCTCCAAACGACATCCCGCCAGCGTCCACTATCTGGCCCGGCCAAATTCTTTTATACCCAAGTTTGGGGACCCCTGGAGTAGACGCCGTATGCAGCAAACGCATCAACTGGATACATCTACACAGATTATGACGCTGACATTAGTCGCTGCTATGTGGCACATTCCCATGGTCTTTCTTTACGGGCGCCTCGTGTGACTCCAGCGTAAGCTCCTTAATAATTTAATTCTGTTTGGAATCCGGCGTGATCGGAATGCAAGAGATTATCACACTGAGGCAACAAATTCATCTGTTTCCACACAGGGTTAGCCTGCCTGAAGTAGCAAGCTGGGAAGCAGCAGGTGGCAAGTGTCGTCTAAACGGAACGGGGTCGTTCGAAAAATACACTTTTTTTTGTAAAAGTCCTCCTACGATGTGCAAAAGTCATAAAGTAGTTGACGAAAATTTAAAAAGTTGTAGGGTTCTTATCCCCCGCAGAGTCAGTCATGGTTATGTTGCGTCAATTCCCGACAGAAGTCATCTCAAGGCACTTTATACGGGGGGTGGCCCTATGTGCCCCAGTTTACCAGTTTTGTCTCAGCTAATTTTTATGCAGAAAATTCGGGTTGGAAGCCTTTCCACCGCGATTTCCACCCTACCTAAACATCCTGTTTTACTCGCTAGCAATTGCTTAGAGCTAGAGATCAATGTAACTTTGTTTTCCGAACTATGGGAAGGAAGGAAGTGAGTGTGAAGGACAGTGCTGAGAAGAAAAAGTAGATGACGAAAAGAAAGAAAAAAATTATCAAAAAAAATGTTCGAGATGTTGGTAAACAGTTCGAATGAGTCTAACACCAGCCAAGGAAGTTTAAATAACACCGAAACAGTGGTAATTTATCCATGAAAATATGGAGATGCTATAGATAGTGCAGTTCGGAGGAGATATTGAAGAAATCCCCTCTCTGATTGTGCACTATTTGTTCTTTAGTTGTTTGTAGTACATTCTATTATATTGTTCCTCATTCAAAATGTCTTATTTAAAAATTAGTCTTTTTATTTTTAAAAGACATGATACATATCACAATCAGGATGATTTGGGGGGCTAAGCTATGATTGAATTTGTTTTAATTAGTTTCAATGGCTGACGCTGTTTCGCAATGTTTTTTGAAGGTAGCAGCTGCGTCACAGAACCAATTCAACTTGTCTCCCGAAATACAACTGAAATTACCCTAAATTCCAGACTAGCTTTTTTTTACGACACTTTGCACTCTGCGGGTTATAAGACAGAGCAGCTAATTTATGTATTTTTCTTCGCTGACGGCAATAGTAAAAATTTAAAAAAAACAAGCAAAAACACTGACAGGGTGTTTTATTGTTTGTGCTACGGCATCGTCTTTTGGACTGCAGTTTCCTTCCATTAATGATTGTACTTTTCTTTTTTTTTCAACCGTGGTGCTGTTCAGTCTTCTAGCCGTCCATAGCATTCTACTCGTATGGATTTTTCATCACTCCAAGCAAGGCTTGTAAGTTGTACAATATAACTAAAACAATTCTTACTTACTAAAGCGTCCCATGTATGATGTCTGTGGGAGTGTTTTCATGCATATTTGTACGTGCTATCGCAATGTAATGACGCTAGCGTCCTTAGCATTAGTAAATAGGCTAACACGTTTACGAGTGTCTGTTGGTAATATTAACTTATAGCTGCATTATTTATGTATTTTCAGTTCTCAAAATTCCTCATTAAATTCACCAAAACGTTACAGTGAGTCTGTTTAGCTGATTAGAGAGCTAACTTGCGCAACTAGTGGGTCCATGACCCTGACCTCTGTTTTGTTTGAACAGCTATTTTACTGCCGTGTTACAGACACCGTTTGGAAACAATTAAGTTATGTAAATAATCATTTACAGAGTCTTTGTGTAAATAACTAATTTCACAATATATATATATATCTGCGGTTTATAGTCCGGTGCGGCTAATATATGGAAAAATATTGTTTTCATCTAAAATTTTGTGGGTGTGGCTTATGTCCCAGTGCGGTCTATTGTCCAGAAAATATGGTCATTTATGAGACATCGCCAATCGACAATCTATTAATATTAAAATGACATTTTTAGCATCTCTCTGAAAAATAAGTGAATATCTGTCATACAGTTTTCGAAAACGTTAATGTTTCCCTGTCGGAATGCTGACAACCGGACATGCTATGCAGGGGTTCTTAACCTTTTTGACCTCAGGGCCCAACTTCTCCATAATATTTTTCTGAGATCAAGTGTAAATGAACATACAGCTTCACCACCTAAGTCATAATTTTTGCGGTTAACTTCTCTATGACTGTAGCCTCAGACTTTTGTGTTTGCTGAGATTGTCATTGCTGCCAGAAGTGGTGGAAAAGTGTATTACAACTGCGGACCACAGCTGAGAAACAGGTATTTTTGGCGGCTCTCTAGTGGACGCTCACAGCCTAATAATGGTTAAGAAACACTGCTACGTCACTGGAAGATGTCCAGTCTAGATACGTCGCCAACTACTGGTCCGGCATGCACATTACAGTATTGTTTCTGCTGGTCTGTGTCAGCGGGCGGTTGTCTCTACGCAGAAGAAAAAAACCCTTCTTTTTTTTTTAGGCATGCTAAGTGAGATCGTAGTTGAAAATGACAGATGAACACATAACACATAAAAATGTGCCTATGTGCTGGAGCTAAAAGTGCAAACATTTTTCAAGCCCGTTAGTTCTTCTGAGTCACAAATATGAAACTTGAAGCACATCCCTTTTTCTCACCGTTGGTGGTCTTGGACGCCATCACTTCACCAGCTCTCAGCTCCTCGTGGTATTTCTTATTTTTCTTCATATTCCACCGCAGCGCGCGGCGTCACTCGTCCGAACCCGGGGTAGACGAGGCGGAGCCAGCTCGCTTTTGAGGGTGGCCTGGTCCGCGTTACCACGCAACTGCTCCGCTAAGCACACACACGGGGATAATATTTACACTGGGACGGTATTTTCCACGTGCCCGTCCAAGAGAGCGTGCTAGACAGAGAGCTAAAGGGGAGGAGCACGCGACTCACCGACTTACGCGTGGGGTTAAACGTTTGCGCAAAAACACGCCGTGCCGGGCGGAGCGGTACTTTTTCCGACGCAGGTGATGCCGAGTCTTCAGCCTAGAGAAGCGTACCGCATGGCGCCACCCGCGCTGACCCTTCCGTGAGAAGTTCACCTCGGTGTGTTCCCGCCGCTCGGCTTCTGAATGTGTCGGCTCGGCGTCTGCTGGCTGGCCGCCGTCGCACCTGGTTTGCGTTAGCCGCCGACTGGCACGGTTGAGCCAGCCTTCACAAGTGCTTGGCTAAGAAAAACAAGGAGGGCTGCGCCACGGCTGACGGGGAGAAGGTGCTCCAGAAGCAGCTTGACTCATCTCTGGCGCTAATCGGGCCCAGATGAAGCAAGCTTTGTGTCTTCATCTCGCCTGGATTGACTTCTCACGCTATTTTTCAGTCATGTCAGCCTGGCGCGGCTCTCCTGTCTCGTCAGATGTCCTCCAACTCAAAACACACCGACACAGACAACTTCTTTCTGAAATTGTAGCGCTTGCAGACGAGGATGTGTCACCGGGAGAATTAACAATTATTGCAAATTTCCAGAAAAGTGGCAACTGTTAAAGGCAGCGAAGGCCGAGGGTCAGAGATAAACAGATTCTCTTTTCAAATGATCCAAGTGTAGCAAAATAAAGTCTACTGTTGTTGTTTTTGAGCAAAACCAGCATTACCGTATTTTTCAGACTCTAGAGTGTATATAAACCGCACCCACTAAATTTGAGGGAAAATAAGTATTTCCATATATAAGTCGCACCAGACTATAAGTCGCAGATATATACGTTGCGAAATCACTATTTACATTGAAATATTCTGTAAATGTTTATTTACATACCTTAATTGTTTCCAAATGAAGCAATGTAGTATCTGTAAAGTCTACAAAATAAATAAAAAATTTCCCATTTGGTGGAAGATTACCGTATTTTCCAGGCTACCGGTATATAAGCCGCCCCCACTAAATTTTACAAGAAAATAATGTTGTTCCATGTATTAACCGCCCCGGACTATAAGCCGCAGATATATACGTTGTGAAATTAGTTATTTACACAGAAACATTTTGTAAATTATTATTTACATATCTTAATTGTTTCAAAATGAAGAAATGTAGTATCTGTTAGTCTACAAAATAACATGTTTTTCCCAATTTGCTGGAAGATTACCGTATTTTCCAGACTACAAAGCGCACCGGTATTTAAACCGCATCCACTAAATTTTAGGGAAAATAAGTATTTTCCATATATAAGTCGCACCGCAGATATATACGTTGTGAAATCAATATTTGCACTTAAATATTCTGTAAATGTTTATTTGCATACCTTAATTGTTTCCAAACGGTGTCTGTAAAATGACTGATCAAACAAAACAGAAGTCATCGTCATCCATCCACTAGCTCTTCAAACTAGCTCTCAAATCAGCTAAACAGACTCAATAACTCCACGGTGACGTTTTGGTGAATTTACTGAGGAATTTGTGAAACTGAAACAATACAAAAAGAATGCCGTTGTGAGTTAATAATACTAACACAGACACTCGTAAACGTGTTAGCATATTAGCTAATGCTAACAACGCTAGCTTCATTACATTATGATAGCACGTACAAATATGCATGAAAACACTGCTACAGACATCACACATGGAGTGGTTTGGTAGGTATAAACAGTTTTAGTTGTATTGTAAAACTTACAAACGTTGCTTGGGGTTATGAATGAAGTATCTTTAAAAGTAGAAACGCTATGGATGGCTAGAAGACTGAACAGCACTTCTATTTACGGTTGAAAACAGTAAATGGAAGGACACCGCAGCACCTGCAGTGAGCGAATTTGTCCAAAAGATGGTGCCAGAGCACAGACAATTAAACACAGCAGTGTACAGAGACATCCTGGATGAAAACCAATGCTTCCCATCCAACCTGATGGCGCTTGAGAGGTGCTGCAAAGAGGAACTGCCCAAAGATAGGTGTGCCAAGCTTGTGGCATCGTGTTCAAAAAGACTTGAGGCTGTAATTGCTGCCAAAGGTGCATCAACATAGTATTGAGCAAAGGTTGTGAATCTTTATGTACATGTGATTTCTTAGTTTTTTTATATGATTAAATGTGCAAAATAAAACGTTTCACATTGTCATTATGGGGTATTGTCTGTAGAATTGTGAGGGCAAAAATGAATATATTCCATTGTGTAATAAGGCTGTAACATAACAAAATGTGAATACTTTCTGGATGCACTGTATAACAGCCTGTTGATGCATCAGACTAGTCAGGTCTGAATGGACTGCTCCTAACAATTGTTAACTTGATGGCGCTTCTTCTCCGTCAGTTGAGGCACCAGCAGTGGAGTCTGGTGATGGAGAGCGCCGTGCCGTCGGACTGTGGGAACTACACCTGCGTGGTGCACAACAAGTTCGGCACCATCACGCACACCTACCAGCTCGATGTCCTCGGTAGGTCCTTACGTCCGGATAAACAGGAGGCAAAAAGCTGCTCAATTATTAACCTGCTGCCTCTCCTTTCAGAGCGCTCGCCGCACAGGCCCATCCTGCAGGCGGGCCTCCCCGCCAATCAGACGGTGGTGTTGGGCAGCGACGTGGAGTTCCACTGTAAAGTCTACAGCGACGCCCAGCCACACATCCAGTGGCTCAAACACATCGAGGTCAACGGCAGCCGCTACGGCCCAGACGGCGTCCCGTATGTCAGCATCCTGAAGGTACTCAGTCGCCACCTCCCGTTTAGTCAGTTTGTGTTAGGCTCCTCATTAAAGCTAATGAACATTTACAGTCACTGTCTGCAGGGCCAGCATGACATATAACCAACGACAGGGTCGCCTTGACATCGTTGCCATTCATTACTTGTGTGTGTGTGTGTGTGTGTGTGTGTGTGTGTGTGTGTGTGTGTGTGTGTGTGTGTGTGTGTGTGTGTGTGTGTGTGTGTGTGTGTGTGTGTGTGTGTGTGTGTGTGTGTGTGTGTGTGTGTGTGTGTGCACTTTTGAAGGTCTTTCCAAGAATAGTCCAAATTAATACTTAACCGCCCCGAGGACAACACCCTAACCCTGCAGGGAGGAGTGTTTTTGTTGTTGTTGTTTAGAAAAGACTCCCACACGTTTTCTTTTGGCCGCCTCTATTTTTTTTATAAAACTTTTTCTTTAACCCGCCTGCCTGCTGAGCGGGCGAGGGAAATTAAACAAACATCTGGTTTAGACTAAGTTAACTGCTGCGGTGGCGGCAGCGCAGGGAGAGAGACGGCCCCTGCTAACCGCCGCTGCCGTCAGATGTCTTGCGTCGCGTGGTTTCACGAGGAGGAGGAGGAGGAACCCCAAAAAAATAAAAAGCCACGGAAAAAATGAGCGTGAGGAAGGGCAGAGTCAGCAGAGACAAGAGTGTGACAGAGAGGGGTGCGGATGAAGATTTGGGTTTAGATTTAGGTTGAAAGGCTGACAAATAGTCGATTTTGAGAAGCATTGCTTTGACTAAAGTTCCTTGATCAATTGATGAAATTGATAGTCGATGTAGCTGTCGATACGTCCTTACGTTGTAGCTCGACTTCCAAAAGCTGTGTTTTTCTTCTGTAGACAAATACAAGCAGTTGAACCACTCAACAGCGCCTCTGTTGGTTGCAGACAAGTACTGCCCTCTGGTTTGATGATTTGTACAATTAATACACACAATCACAGAATCAATCCTTAACGATGGCTTAAATAAGACGTGTCCAAAGTGTGTTTTTATTGGCCCTCGGCATATTGTAAAAAAACGATTGACTATTTATAAAATACTTTTTTTTTTTAAATATATATATACACTACCGTTCAAAAGTTTGGGGTCACCCAAACAATTTTGTGGAATAGCCTTCATTTCTAAGAACAAGAATAGACTGTCGAGTTTCAGATGAAAGTTCTCTTTTTCTGGCCATTTTGAGCGTTTAATTGACCCCACAAATGTGATGCTCCAGAAACTCAATCTGCTCAAAGGAAGGTCAGTTTTGTAGCTTCTGTAACGAGCTAAACTGTTTTCAGATGTGTGAACATGATTGCACAAGGGTTTTCTAATCATCAATTAGCCTTCTGAGCCAATGAGCAAACACATTGTACCATTTGAACACTGGAGTGATAGTTGCTGGAAATGGGCTTCTATACACCTATGTAGATATTGCACCAAAAACCAGACATTTGCAGCTAGAATAGTCATTTACCACATTAGCAATGTATAGAGTGTATTTCTTTAAAGTTAAGACTGGTTTAAAGTTATCTTCATTGAAAAGTACAGTGCTTTTCCTTCAAAAATAAGGACATTTCAATGTGACCCCAAACTTTTGAACGGTAGTGTATATATATATATATATATTTTTTTTTAAAGAATTGTATTTTTTAATTAGTTTTTATATATATATATATATATATATATATATATATATATATATATATATATATATATATATATATATATATTTATATATATATATATATATATATATATATATATATATATATATATATATATATATATATATTATATTATATATATATATATATAT